>NC_143246.1:6265324-6577591 GCF_009617815.1 Ciona robusta
ATGAGGTGACAGTACATTATTTAAAATGGTTAACTACCTAGATAGATACGCTCAGAACATGATACTACGGATGTACAATAAAGAGCAAGGAATTGGGAAAATTTAAACCATCATTTATTCAAATCTAAATTTAGTATGCCTATTCATAAAACATGGACTTTATAACATTTTTTAGTAAATTCCACATGTTTATAAAAGAATACCATCTTATTTGCCCAAGGTTTGCAGCAGTTTAAACGTTTTACAAAGTATTTATTTGCAGTTTACAACAAATGTAAGTTGTTTAACTTGTATAATATACCAAAGGGGTGCGAATCGGGATAATAAATGCAATTATTCCATTATACAGTTAACAATAATAAACATAACAGTTGTGTGTTATACACTGCACTACAGAAGTAATGGGAAAACATCAAACATTCAACACTAACCTGAGATAATTTAGTTGGAACATTTTCACCAAGTACATCTCTTACGAAAACAGCTTCCCTCATTATACCGGCATACCCACACGAACGTTTGTACGCTTCTTGAAGCCTTTGCAGCTCAATAGAGGTAACTGAAACATAACATTTAGAAACGTATTACAAACGGAAAAGCCAAAATCAATATGCAGAATTTTACATCTAGTTTTATTAGTTTAAATACAGGTGTCTTACGGAAACTATTAATTCTCTCTGACCATATTTTTATTAATTGGTGTTTGTGTATAGTTTCATCAGTTATTGTAAAAACCTCTGAATGGTAGATATGAATAATTTCTAGGTTGCAAATCATACTAGTGTTCAATACAGTACTGACAAATTTCAAATACAAAGTTACTTACCTCGTTTTGAAGCTTCATCATAAGATAATATGGAAGCCCTTGACTCCTTTGCGCCCATATTTAGAGTATTAGCTTCTCAATGAAGTAAAATTATTTAATATTTGTAGAAGATGGAAAATTGAAGATTTGAATATTTTATCTCATTCTTAAATGAGAGATTATCCTTGAGTTGATAAATTCACATTCATTATCAAAATGACAAATTTTGCCCTACAGTTTATAAAGTCTGTAAAATACAACTAATTTTACTATTTGTAATACGTATTTTAACATGTGGGCTGCCGGGTAGGAAAAAATAGACTAGAGCTTTTGCATGTTAGTTTTGATGATAACACAATATGTTGTGTCTGCATGGCTGCATGCTATTATATAGATACTAAATTTAAATACACGTTAAATGCGCATATAACTTTGCCCCGTTAACACATTTTGCAAGCAGAATTAAGTCAACTAACAGTTCTGTTTTAAAAATTATTACGTCAATTTAAATAGAACAGTATTGTAAAACGAACTAAAAAACGAAAAATTTTTCGTGTTTTTTTTTTCCAAATTGCTGTCGTCTTAATATTTACCTTCATATATTTCGTCCCAAATTTTACGTTAGTTCCTTATAATCTTTTTTCATATATTTACGTGGTTGCTGTTCCAAAACATACATGAAGAAGTTGTAACACTTTTGATTGTTTACGACTGTCACGTGCTTCAAGGCAACTGCCACAAATCACAATTGACGAAATAATAATTAAAGTTCTGTTATGGGAATACGTCAAAAACTGAAAATAATTAGCCAGTTTAAACAAAAACTTAACTATATATGATAATTTCAAATACTCTAGTCTATTACTACTGGTATGCATGGCTGTGTGGTGTGGGCATTTTTTAAACTTTTTTAACAGACAAATATTTAGACTTCCTACATAAAAGTTCTTGCTGTAGCACATCTTCTACATAAATGTTTTTTTCATGATATGTCATTTCACATGATATGATTCTATTGCCACTTTCCAGATTAACAGTCATAATATACATTTGAAACTCCTAACACAAAAAATCACATATTTTTTTAGGTCCATTTATTTTACAAAATATAAATGAGCTTAGAGAATTGTTTTGCAATGGCAAAGTTATGCCAATAGAGAGTTTTTAAAAACTCAGTGACGTGTTGATAGGTTAGTACATCTACAATAAGAATACGCAGCAGTGAATTTGTGTTGAGCATGGGAGTTAAACACTCATTTGTCAAAAAGCATGAAAATTACAACGGATACAGAAATACTGAAAAGAAACTATGAAAGAAAGTGTATTGTAGTACCAAATGGACAGAAAAGGTAACAAAATACTATTCCCCAGAGCAGTGGCTCTGAATCAAGTATTACACCTTTCAATAAATTATTATCCGAGGGTATAAGTTCAAACTTAAAAAAAAACATATTTCAGTAACTTAATTATGATAAATAAATAAATGGTTAATAACCACTGCCCGAATGTAGTGATGAAAAATTGTAAGTCTGTATTTAGTCATTGTTTAGAGATTTTTAAAATTGTGTGACATCATGAATCCAGCAACAGATGTTTGAATAAATTTATGAGTAAATAAGAGTCAGGAAGACAGTTAAGTACAAAAGTGGTTTGGTAGTACATGGGAGCAAACGGAATAACTCAAAATTGAAACACTGTGTTAAACAACAATTGCAACGTCTCCAAGTTGTCACTGCAATATTCTAAGGAAGACTTACAATGTATTTTGCCACATGTAAATAAATTGTTCGTAAAAAACTACTAAACATGTTTTAATCTGGCATTTAAAGTTAAGAAAACGCAAATTTTAACATCAAAAACTCAAACAAACTTTAGAAAAATGAGCAATATCAAATATATACAAAAAATGCTTTGAAAAGAAAGAAAGTAGAAAACGTAGCTTGTAAGTAACTGCTTCTGTGTTAAAGGTAAATCATGAAATAACCTGAGGTGGAAACTGCATATTGTTTGTGGATTTATGGTTTCATAGTTTGTGTTCATCCTCCTTTATTAAAGCAATGGTGTGAATTATGTATGAAACAAATAATGAATGAAATAATAGGTGAGACTTTTTTTAGTTCAGTGCATTTTGCATGTCACTGTAATTTTATGCAATAAAACTAAAAATTTGACTGCTAACGCATTTCTTAATAAAACTGAAATTGTAGTACAGTAGTTGAAACACTTGCTCATACTGCAAGTTACCAAATTTAAAATTAGGTCCTACTGCCATTGTTGGAGCATGTGGCTTTAGGCAAGACACTTAACGGTCATTGCTATAACTCAGTGGGTACTAATGGGCTGTGTCCAAATTGTCAGCAATGAGAAAACACCCACAAAGTTAGGAACTTAATAACTTTATAGTAATAATGATAAAGTACATAATATATCACATACCTCAAAATGATTGATATTATTTAAATGACCATTTCCTTTCATTTCTATTTCCTCAAAACGTTTCCCTACATTAGTAGAACACTCGTTGTATCTGCAACAGGAGAAATATATTTTTAAAGTGCGTAAAATTTTATTCTGCTGATAACTGTTTATACCAATGAACAGAGTCAGTCATTGTGTATATTGTATTCACCACATTAATCAATGAGGTTTCTTATGTCTGACAACTATAAGTGTAACTGTATTTCAATAATGTCACCATAAATTTGCCCTGTTGTTAGGTGTATATACAAACAAAGCAGAGCCAAAGTATATTGCATTCGCCACATTAATCAATGAGGTTTCCTATGTTTGACTAATATGTGTAGAACTGCATTTTAGCAATGTCCCCTAAGATTTTTTTAAAGTCAAAAACCTGCACATTAGATAAAAACCCATAGGTGCTAAACCAGGGGCGACAAGGTAGGCAGACCAACAGCGGAATGTGTCTACAATAGACACACCATTTTACCTGACTGTGTTGACGCTGTCACCGTCACCAGAGTCGGAATCAGTGTCCGATGTTGTTCTCAGGTTAGGGGAGCCCCCATTTGAGGTATTAGGATGACCACGATGACCCCTCTGGTCCCCAGGTGTTCTATCCTCGCTATGGTAACCCGATTCAGAACAAATTGAAAGTGAGGACACGCAACTCGCATCAGAGGACATGAGATCACTGGAAGATACAATTGTGCTTCCGGTTCCATTTCCTAAAAAAGTAATAGAAAACTAAAATTATTTAAGTCATTGAAAGAAATCAATGGTTATTTGTGTTTAAAATAAAGGTATCTACAGAAAAGAAATATGAGTATCTACAATAAAAGTACCTACAAAAAAGAGGTCTAAAGAAAAAAAATTCGACCCTAGTACTGTGACCCATAGGAGCCAAACCTGGGGTGGCAGTTACTTTAGCATTAAAACTGAGGAAAGTGCCTTTGGCTAAAACTCACTGTTGTGTTTATTGTTGTATGTGTTGGTTGATGATGAAGAACTTCCTATCCCGTCATCGCTGTCGCAAACTCCACTGTCGTTTTTCGGGTCGTCCGGGGTTAAGAGGATGTTGGGGTCAATTGATATTGTAATGCGGGGTTTATCTGGCGCCACAAGGGGATTCCCAGGCTTTGGGAGGGTGTCAATAAGGGAGAGACCATTACCTAGGAGGAAATTGGTTGTTACTGTTATAATATAAAAAAATTACGAAAGAATGAATAAATGAATGTAGCTTTTTTATCCCTGTCTGACGTGGCAATGAAAATTTAAATGTGGAACCATTTAATCTAATACAATGTTAAAAAGTAACAATATTGCTTAAGATATTATACATACTGGTAGGCAGTGTTGGGAATGGGTTAGAATTGTCTGTAGCGAGGCAATAGTTGGCATTCCATTCTTTATTGTTGCTGTTATTTGAGTTTGCTAATAATAACGCTGAGGTGTCTCCCAAGTCCATGGTTGAATGCAGGTCATCTAGATTAATAATAAAGAGATTAGATTGGGGGTTATATATGTTCTGTATATGAAATTATATTGATATGGATATGTTACTGAGTAGTGCATGGATGGTACAGCTTAAATAAGGGTTTTGATGAGGAATTTTATGAATTGAAGGAAAAATGTCAAAAATTTTATGGTACTGTTGGGGCAAAAATGTTTTGTTTTGGCAATCATGCCAAAATTCAAAAGACACATATGGCAAAAACGCAAAAGATGTTTAAATTTGCGTAAGTATTCCCTTTACTCTCTGAGTCACTACCACTACAATAACTCATCTTAAATCCCTTGTTACTCAAGTTCTGGTGTTAAGCAATGTAGGAAAGTATTTCAAGTGCTGACACCCTTGTTAACTAAGTGCTACTTGTTCTACAGGATTCTGTTATTCAAATTAAAGTTCCAAAACAAGGTTGAGTTTTAAATTGAAGTTTTGTGCCAAAAACTATCACTAACTTTATTTATTTTTTACACTTACTTATGTTAAATAGTTTAGGTGTATTCTGTGTCTAAACAGTAAAACATATTAAATAAAGTTATTAGTTCAGAAATTAACAATAAAATGACAAAATGGGTCATTGTATACAATATACATCGTAAATTCCAACGCTTTTTTAATTTATTAAGTTACTTTGTTTACAATGAAAATAAACTTATACTGTATATACTACAACTTAACCTATACCCCAGTCATAAATGCATGTTATAACAGTTTGTGCCACAGTTATGTATATTTACAATGTTTACAATGTACATAACTACCATACATCACAGTACATTACAGGGTACATATTTACATAAATTCCTGTGGTCCTATATATATATATAAGCATTCTATGTAACCAACCATGCATGGCGACTTCAGTAGACAATACGTCATCTTTAGGATTAGAAGGAAAGTCTAAATTCTCTTCAGTGTTATTAGGTTTCCTGTATTTTAGATACATTTAGTCAATAGCATATCCAATCATACATGAATGTAACATATTTATCCCCACATTGCAGAGAAATGACAGCAGTTATAATACGGGTGTTCTGTTTCATACACCTTGCGCGCGCTTTTGAGTTACCACATATGTAACTTTGTGTTAATACTTTGACTATTTTTTAATCAATATGGCGGACAATTTATTTAAACAACCCATAAGATACCACATTGTATCAAATGCTGTTTAGTGTCTTACCCTTTATTTACACATTCTGATTAGTTAGTGTACATACTGTCCCAGTGTGAAGAAGGATTACTGTTTTATTAAAATATGCTTGTGTGTGCATAGTATTAGTATACAGTTTGGCAGCCAGGTAAAAACCTGACATACACAATTAGGAGTAATGGAAGCCTGTCAAAGTAAAGCCATATATATAAAGTTGTGTTTATGATTAGAATGTACATGTTATATATGGTTAGCATATAGATGGGTTATGAATTGTCAGTGAAAATAGGTCTCAGCCAATGGCAGACGTTCATGGGGTTTCTAATAGTGTGATCCATTTAACATAAAAACATATATTATACATTCATTGCATCACATATGAAACATACAAGTTCATATTGAACAACTGACCTGTGTATAGAATTCTGTCTGTGGTGAACTGTTATGTTTGGAAATGCTTCAGTTGGTTGATATCCATGGTTGGTATATCCGTTCTCCTGTGCATGATGGATGATTGTTACATATACATCCTTTTATTGTGTGGTGATACTCAGATACTACTGTGTTCGACTTTTATATGAATTATCCTCATATGTATCCTCATAAAGTGGGGTTTTATTCACCACTGTATTGGAGAAATTCTTATTGAGTGTTCTGCCCAAGGATACACACTATACATGTCTACAAAGTTGGGTCAGGCCTCCAACCTCGCATTCTTTGGTTAAAAGGCTGACAATTTAAATAACCTATAGGGACCACTAGGTTAGAGCAATAGTCATGCCACAATTGCAGCAGTGTTGAACCTCGAACCTGGTAACCTTTGGGCTAGAGGCGAGCACTCTTTAACAACTGTTCTATAGCACAAATTACAAATACATTGCCTATTCTAGTGAAAAACCATAACATACTATATTACAGAATATAGAATCCTTAACTCACATCATCGTAAGTCTTTTTACTGAGATTGATTGCTTTCTGTAGTTGATCGTCATAACTTGAGTTGCCCCCACAAGCCCCTAGCGAGTCATCTCTTGCAGCAAAAGCTTTACGGAGTTCCTCATCAAGGTCAGACGCTCGTGTGCCAAGAAACGCACGAAGCTGTTTGATCTCAAACTAAAAAAAGAAGTGTTTTATATTTTGGTATGAAATTTTATTGTTTTATATGTGTGTAAGGTTCTATGGTATTTCGTGGAAGCTGGGATTTAATCTAGGGTTGGTTTATTATCTCAGTGGTATGGAACAGTAAAAATAGTCTTTTTGGGTTATCTTGTATATATAGAACCCAGAAGAAACCTAAATAAAACTATTGTTTATAATATACACCAGATAACCAAAAACAGACTAATTTAAGTGATAGCGGTAACAAAGCATAAAATATTAACACTGGAAACACTGGGAACAAAAATATCTGGAAACACAGGGAACGAAAATATATGGAAACACAGGGAACAAAAATATCTTGAAACACTGGGAACAAAAATATCTGGAAACACTGGGAACAAAATTATCTGAAAACACTGAATACAAAAAACATCTGGGAACAAAAATAATTGGGAACACTGGCTCAACTTACATCTTTATCCATCGCTTGTCTCGACAATCTTTGGTTTAAAACTTGGATTTCACTCAAACTACATTCTGTCTTTGTTAACTTTTCCCGAATCTCTTGTTTTGAGTCGGAAACACAACCTGTATTATGATGTCATAAAGTAGGATTTAAAAATATTAAAGTTTACAAACATCGACAAAAATTATAATATATATAAATATATAATAATATTAAATAAATAAAATAAAGGTAAAAGTGCGAAATAAAAATTGAAATTTTCAAATTGTCATTTGATAGTCAGTTTGTTTACTTCATTCAATTTATTATTGTGTTCAAATAAGCTTCAACACTTGAGCAGAAACTCGTGATTAAATTTGATATTTAAGTTAAGCTTTGGTTAAGTAATCCCAGGTTTAAGTAAGACTGGCTTACGCTGAATAAGACTGTGAATTCGAATAAATCGAAGGATTATCAGAAGAGAGATGGCGTCAAATGGACTGGTGGATCCCGCTGCCAGAGTCGCAGCAAGATTGGTGGCAATTGCCATTGTAACAATCGAGCAGTCAAAAACCTGCGCAAAAAATTAAAAAACTTTGAAAAAATTTAAAATGATTTTTTTGGCAATTTGGGGTATTTTAATTTTGGGGACAATTAGTATTTTAGGCATTTTAAAAAGTTTAGGTGACATTACATACACCAATACACCAATATCGTAACAGATGTTTTAAATTAATTTAAGCAAGGAACATATTTGGTATACCACTTTCAATTTAAAATTTACTTAATTAGTAAAATAGTAATTAACCATATTATTCATGTTAAAACACATTGTAAAGCCATCCAGATAGTGAAGCAATTTTTTTAAGTTTTACGACAACAAAGGCCATTCAGGTGTATTGGTCTATGACATCACACAGCTCATTCACACACCACGCCCCAGGCAAAAGCTGGTTTCGAAAAATTGGATATCAAGAAATGTCTGCTTGTTTTCCTTTCACAGGAAAATGACGCACTACTGTATCATGGGAATTTCACAATAAATTTATATATATTTATATATATATATATATATGTGTGTGTGTATATGTGTGCGAGTGAAATGGCTACTGTTTCAATACACTTATCAAAATTAATAAACACATAATTAGTATTATAGCCTGGGATTAATTTTACTAAAAGGATATTTAAACTCAATAATTAGATTTTAATTACACAGTCATGTTTTTAACAGCTAGTAATGCATAAGTAGTCTTTTAAATCCAATGTAGTGAATGTACACAAAACAGGCTAATATATGAAACATAACATGAATTTACGTATTACATATATATATATATATATAGCCTTTTGAACTGTTTTATTTGTCACTATGATCTTGCTAATAAAAATCATATTAATTGAAACAACAAGGAGATGAGAATTAATAGAAAAATAACAGCCATTAAACATCTATCATTACAAACATAACTTAAAACTGTTCCTAAAATACTGAGGCCTTGAAATCACAGTGATTTTAATCTACATGGGTGAGGCACGCCATGGACATAGGATTTAGACCAGAATTGTCCAATTACCCCTAAAGACACACAGACAAATATTAAATTTATATATAGTAGGGTGGGGGGAAGATGGGACACCTTTTTATTCTATTTTCTCGTCTCATTTGGTAGTAAACAAAAAACATTTAAAGAATTATAAAACCGTATCCTCACGACTTTCATAGACCATTGTTAATTGTTCAAAACACGATCAGGATATTCGGATATTATATGCTAAAGGTGTCCCATCTTACCCCGCCCTACTATAGATTAAACATATAGAATTGTACTTACAGACACAATACTTCGAATAATATTCAGTTTCCACGCATAGAGACGAAACATAATCTGTAAGAATAATATTGATAGACTAATGGACATGTTGAAACTTTTACTCAAGTATCTGACACCAATTTTATGTCTGTAATACATGTAATCATGTATGTAGATTTACTATGCTGAACATATATATTGTAAGTAATCAGTATAAACCAGTAGAAATATATTCCACAAACCTCAATAAAGAAAAGTGACAGAAAGGAGAAACTTATCCAGTGTAAGATTGTTGACGTTTTTTGCGCAGGTGTTTGAACCTTCAGAGTTGATAATGCTGATGCATTGAGCACAACTGTGTCAGGTGATGACGGAACTATGATGTAATAATAAACATTGTTTAATCATCATAAAAAAATAATATACATATAAAAAACACAAGTCAAAATGGGTAGCCTACGCCAATCAAACTGAAAATATAGCTTTCAAAACAAATTTTTTGGCTTAGTTAGTGATTAGGCGCTTGTGTGGTAACCTAAGAATACCAGGTTTGATGCTCAACACTGATAGGTGTATCACGTATGTGTCCTTGGGCAAAACAATTATCGAACATTGTTCCAACCCAGTGGACGCTAAATGAATTGTAGCTCTCTAGGTGTTGAGGACAACACTAGCCTAAATCTCCAGTCTCATGTGTGCCACACTGTAGGACCTTACCTATACATTATAAAATAGAAAAAGTAGATTTTAAACACACTAACACCACTTACTATTAATCACCCCAACGTCTATCAACAGTTCAGCAAGTAGTAGTAAAGTTACTATGAATGTGGAAATTAAAATGTACATATAAAAGGCAACACTGTGAAGGATCTTGCGCAGCACTGGTGGAGCTGAAAAATATAAAAACGCCATTAGGAAATTTTAAAAACAACATACTAATACACTCTGTCATGGACAGTAAATGCTAAGACGCAATATTAATAATATGCATAGCTCGATATCTTTACAGTTACTGAATATGCCATCGTAGTAAAAGTTTTTTTTTAATGTTTTAAAGTTTAAATTGCTTTTGGGTGCTTTGCTGACAAGTGAAAGGTATTTTCTGTCTCAATAATGTCATTACGAATGAAAACACTTAATTTTAATTCCCACAAATCTAATATACCAACAACACAGCAGCCTTGTTGGGAATTTCCTTCAGTAAGCGATTCATCTCTGGACTGGCCACAACAACAAAACGAATTGTTGGGACTGTAAAAACATATTTAAATTACTATTAGAGGTGGGAGGCCACATGCCAATCCAAGTTTCAATATCAGATTATTGTAATATACATGTATATTCTCATGTAAAACAGATATTTTGGGCAGCAAGCACTGGTAAAGAATCCTTTGGTATGCTACAGTTTGGACTGGTGAAAAATGTTAAAGGTTGGTAGTTACTCGGCAGGTGCTAAGGGCTTATATGGGATAGTAGTTATGAGTTGGCGGTTAAAAAATAACATAAGGATTTTTACTAGCACCGATTTTGATACGGTTAAAACCAAAAAAGCAATGTGTTAGTGGTTAGCAGTAAGGAAGTTACAGGGCAATTGTATATTATTAACACCTAAATTTTATTTGTTACCTTGTCTCCTCAACAGCTATATCAGGATTCGGTTGTGGTGGAACAGTTTGTATGGTTGTAATGTCCTGTGTGCTTGGTCCGGCTATTTCCGAGAATGCATTAGTTTCGATAATATCTGTGTTTGACAGTGACTTATCGGTCATTATGTATTACAGGTGGATTGGATATTTTGTCCCTATATTTCTACGTAACATATAGAGAAAATAATTCATTTAAAACATGTTATGCCTTTCAATAACAGGTAAACTAATTCTATCCGGATATATTTTAATTTTTGCCATACAGTTTTACGTGAGTCTTTATAGCATACAATAACATTCTATTCCTATTATCTGTATACTAAAAAAGCTACAATCTAGATTTTATCACACAATCTCTTTCAGTAATGAAATAAAAGGCAGGTAAACAGGTTTATCTTATAGACAAAACGCTTTCCGGTCTATCTAAAACCAGAATAGCGAATAGATGGGAAGTTCTCTTTAAAAAATAATAAGGTTATTTCCCACAGGCGAGAACGTCAATGTTTCTTTCCTGTGGTGTACTTTGAATTTATTTTGGGACGAATTTTAGTGTTACGATATTGAATATGCATGTATTACAACGTTACTTTAGCAAAGTTTGGGTACAATTTAATTTATTTAGCAATACAACATCAGAGAATTTAAAGGACTAGAAAAAGTCATCATTTTATGATTGCAGTTTAAAACAATACGACAAACACAACAGCTGTTGCCATGGAAAATAAATGGCAGTCTCCAGAATGCAATTCTTAAATTCTAACACGGTTCTGGACTTTGGCTATTACGTCAAACACATGTTCGTTCACCCCTAAAATAATGTGTTTCACATTGCCCTACAATTCCATACGAGCATTGTCTTTTACCCCTTTAGTTTCGACCATGAAAGACTTTTCAAGCTTGACTGTTCCACAGTTTGTTATAACCACGTCGGTGTGGGGACGGGCTTGGCGATCGGTTGATACATTGCCGATTTCTCGGATGGATTTCTGTGGGAAAAATATTCGCTGAATATAGGCGCTCTCTGATACCGCAGTTAAATGTATGAGTGTGACTTATTTAAACTCGTATGGCAGAAAAACGACAGTCGTTTAACATGGATGTTCTGTAATTTCGTACACTCCTTGCCCGCTTACAAGTTACCACATATAATAACAGTTTAAATGATCACAAGCAAATATAGGCTATATTTAAATGCTTTTCTCAAAATCTTACACGCATACTATGTTAACAGCATCAGTTTTTAAAACTGGTTCCGCTAATTTCCAAACGAACATTTTAACCATTGTTGCTACGCTGCGACATCGTTAACTATAACAATATATTACAAAAAAATATCATACGTACCATTCCGTTTAACACCTTCCCAAACACCACATGAATCTTGTCCAACCAGGATGATTTCGTCAGTGTAATAAAGAACTGAGAACCATTGGTATCGGGCCCTGCATTCGCCATGCTGACCCACCCAGCCCCGTAATGACGAAGCTTGAAATTCTCGTCCTTGAAAGACGAATGTTGTCCGTATTTGTTCTTGAGCGCACTTTTTCCTTTAAATGAAAACACAATGAACGTTATAGGTTTTTTTATAAGCTGTTAATCTGTGTGTGTAGTGAATGCAATGTAACTGTCTTTATATACATGCGTGGTCGGAAAACGACAATTGTTATATCACGGATCGTCTGTTTTAAATAGACCTAGTGATTTTATTTGTTAGCTCAAACTATAGTTATGTTTCATACACCAGTGTTTACAATTGTACACTTCGTATTTTATATTATTTTTGGAATTCTGGTGTACGAATGACATCTTGGGCAGCACATAGAAGACACCATTAGGCTGAGACAATTTGCCGACAAGTATGTCGTTCAAGGACACACACGCGCACGTGGCACACTGGTGACAGCGTCGAGCTTATATATATCCTCGTCTGGTCTAGATTCGAGCGTTCTATCTATGTGTCACGGCGACGATACAACAATATCATGTCAGCGCAGGATTCTAGCCTATTTGTAAACCCGGCCATCAAAAACGAGAGGTTGTAGTCCGTTACACACACTTTAAACGACAAAACTGTTTGATTTAATCAGAGTGGGTATACAGTAGGGTGGGGGAGATAAAACACATGTTCATTCTATTTTCTCGTTTCACTTGGTAGTAAACAAAGTAGATTCAATGAATTATAAAAACTACATCCTCGTCACGTCTACCATCGACTGTTAAATGTTAAAAACACGCCCAATTAGTAAACAAAGAAAATGCAAAGAATTATAGTAGTAAACAAAGAAAATGCAAAGAATTATAAAAGCGTATCCTCACGACCCCCCTAGATCGTTGTTAATTGTTTAAAAGACGATCAGGATATTTGCATATCAAGTGCTAAAGGTGTCCCATCTTCCCCCACCCCACCGTATTTGTGCTAAATAAGATATCACATCCTAACCCACAGTACTATATACGTACCCGCAGTCTGCAAACTAAACCATGCATACCTCCAGTTCCATCTCCGCGTTCAAAATCTCCACCTTGTATCATAAAGTCCTGGATAATTCGATGAAACTTGCATCCTTTGTAGCCGAATCCTGCCTGTGGGAGAAAGTTTTATTTAATCTGATGCCAAGAACTAACAGGATAAGGTTCGAGGCTTGACTCTGCTACCATTGCGAGCCTAACAAAGTTGGCAATCGTAAACGATTATGGGTGTTTGAAACAGAACACCCATGTTTTCACGACTGTCGTTGTCCCGCCATGTAAGCATAAATAAGTTTTATTCATTCATTTTTTCGCACCAACGGATTACGAGCCAATTAACAGAAAAACACGCTTTTAACATATAAGGGACCCATGTAAATATTCTTTTATTGCCTAAAACTGTATATGTAGTACTTTTTACGCATTTTTCGGTCAATTCTATTTTTACTCTGACATTTTTTTATGTAACGGGAATTAAGTATACTGATTTTAATATGGGAAATCCCCTTCAAAGATTCGCGGGAAACAAGCACGTTAATTCAATACCTCCCCTGTGCACAAGGTGCGGAAGTTTTTTGCAGTTTTTGGTACGATGTCGTCAAATAAACCAATTTCAATTCTTTCCTTAAGAGGTTTTCCACCGATCGAAACTTCCAGAAATACCTGCAGGTATAAAAATGCGAAGAATTGTAAAAAATACATAGATCAATTCAAGTTAAGTTATTGTAACTATTTCTTAACAAATATAACGTATTGTATCGTATGTTTTCCAATAAAAACGCAGTGTAACAATACTTACCACTGATGTAACTGAAATTTTTTCTGCTACTGCAAAACAGCTCAAATAAGTTAACAATATTGTAACCCATATTATAACCTTCATATTTCCTATACTGTTAGTTACCCTATGATAGAGTGAATGTATTTTGTGTTCAGCAAGGTATCTTGTACATTAGGTACTTCATGCTGTGATGTGCTTAACTCTTATTGGTTGAATGTAATTTGTTGTTTTAGAGATGTAATGAAGTGGTGTATAAGATAACATGCTGTAGGATTGTGTTCAATAAGATACTGAATCTTTACATCCACTTAACGCTTTTTAAAGCGGCTTTTACTATTGTAATATAGCATATAAAATGGTAATTATACATATATACAGATTTCTATTTAAACCTAAATCACTAGGGCTAACTTAAAGCCTTTGGGGAAGAGACTGGCCTTAACATCTGGATCTGGTGAGGTCCATGTAGTAGCACCCTGGGTGTTTGATAAAATGGCCAGGTCTTTCCTAAATTCCAGGTTTCTTGGCATGCCTCACAGTATGATCTAACTCATATAAACAGCTAAACTTAATGCATATAATAGGTGTTTAATGTTCCATAGAAAAGTTAGGCTTACTAAAAAATGAACAGTTCATCTAATGGAAATAAATCAAAAGAAGACAAAACATTGTACGATTTATTAAATGTGAAACCAACTTGCGACCAAAAAGAAATTACAGAAGCTTTTGCACAACTGGAAAAAAAGGAAAATCGGAATTCGAAGTTGTATAAAGATGGTCATGTTGCTTATACAACACTGTCTGATCCAGTCAAGCGAAATCTGTATGATTTGTTTAATGTTGTGAATGGTGGCCATGAAACTGCTCAAGATTGCTACAGTTGCAGTAAGACACTGTTTGAAAATGATATCGTAAAAGAATATTTACGAGCAGAGAAAAACACCAGGAAAAATGAAGTTCATCACACTGTTTATGCCTCGTTAGAAGAACTGTTTACTGGCGCAAAGTTATCGCTGAATGTAAACATGGAAGTAGCGTGCACGAAATGTGCATTGTTAAACTTTGTACGTACTTGTCCGTGTGTTGCGTCAAACAACCCTGTAATTACCGCACAGTGTAGACTCTGCCATGGCAGTAGGGTATGCAAGGAGAACTGTTCTGTTTGCAAAAACACAAAAATAGTCCAAAAAAATACAAGATTAAGCGTTATTATTGAAAAAGGGATGAAATGCGGAGATACAATTCGTGTTACGACTGGAGAGACCATTAAAGGACCTGGAAGCACTCCTTTGATTGTAGTTGTTGATATAAAGGAGAAAAAACATCCTTACTTTGTAAGAATGGGTGAAGACCTACATATGCAGAAGGAAGTAAATATTACTGAAGCATTATGTGGTTGTAACTTTACTGTAAAACAACTGGATAAAAGGACTTTAGCCGTATCATCAGCTGGTATGGTTTTATCTAATGGTTGCGAGAAATGCATTAAAAACGAAGGCATGCCACAAAGACATTCACAATTAAGCAGTGAAAGGGGAAATTTAATAATTCATTTCAGTGTAAAATTTCCAGATAAAATAAACAAAAACATATTGGCGGAATTAAAGGAAATTCTGCCGCCGTTGCCCGCATTTGAAATGCCAATAAATCCGGAAACTGAAGAATATAAGTTGACAGATTTCGACCCAGCTTATAAACGAGACTACTGTGTGAGAGGCCAAGTGTTTGACGATGAAAAACCCGATGTTAAACTGAAAGCAAAACCCTCACCTTGTACCCATCAGTGATATTCTATGTCTATTTTTACATAAAATGTTTCTAATGTAAAATTGTGATTTTTCATACGCCGCCCAAATTTTGTTCGATTTTCTTTGTTTGCATTATGTTTTAAATAAATTTAACTATAGTAATTTGTATTTATTCCCTAACTAAGATGATGCTAAAGCCAAATTATCTAAATTCTAAACAATACTATTCACTTATTTTACTGATCACACAAAAACTGGCTTATTTAATTATTTCTTTTTAAAGTGACCCCTTCAACACGCTCAAGTAAAAAACTGTCTCTTACTTCTGTAGCTTTAAACTTAAAATAGCCCAATGAATACTATGACATTTTAATACAAGTTCCGCAAGGTTTTTACTCCTAAGTTAGAAGATTGTCAAAAACATAAAACAGCGTAAAAAACTAACAGTTAAATTTTGCATTGCAAGCATGAGTGCTTTAGTTATATTATACAGTGGAAAAGCCCCAGGCATGAGGAGGGAACATATAAAAAAAACAACAGCCAACACATATTATTACTTGCTGGAAAACAAATACCAGTGCCTTTAAAGTGTCCATATCTCTACTCTAGTCCTGTATGTAATTTATATCCAAAGTAATGGTATGTGTTTTTGAATAGTTTATAACTAATGTGGGTGAGATCCTACTGTTAGGAATACCAGTAACCTTGGATTAAGGAAATGGCTCATTATAGTTGACTAGAGGATCATGGTTTGTGGCTCGACGATCAGCTGTTAAAATTGTGAGCCGTACATTAAAAAGTCCCCAAAAGTAATCACCCACAAAGTTACATATATGTGGTAACTCATAAGCGACATGGGAACACCGGTGTTATAACGACTGCTGTTAAAGTGACGTACATACACTGTCCCAACTAAAACTTTGTATAAATTTTGGTGCATCATGTTCACCCAGCACCTCCTAACACTTGTATATTATGCCATCCACTTGGTCACATCATGTTAAACATCGGTGGATACAAATGACTGGCACGATGGATAAGATCCTCCATCACTATGAAGATCATGCTCTGGATAATGTATATATGCATCCGGAAGACGAATATAAGGATCATCTTCCCCCTTGCTAAAAGAAAATTCTTCTTTTCTAAGAGAGGAAATACTTCCATTATTTTCATCTTTAGCTTCATTAATTGTCTTTAAATTTTCTGCAATTTCTTCAAAAATTTCAGATGTAGAAATGGCTTTGTCAGTTTCTTGAATAACTTTAGGTAATTCTTTGTTTTTAAGCCCAGGTTTTCTTAGTTCATACACAGAGTAAATACCCTCATATTGGGTTTCTTTTTCCCCTCCATAAGGTTTATGCACTGTGGCACATTTTGAAGATACTGGTGTTTCACTGAAACTGTTCAAAACCTCTTTATGTATTACTGGTTTTGTAATCTTTGTTTTTAGAACCCTATAAAATATTTGAAAAAAGTTATATGAATGCGTCCCAAATCAATAAAACATAAAGGTCAGTTTTAACAAAAAAAGAAGACCGTCAAACTCTATTGGAAGCAACTCACAGTGGGTTCCGGATCAATAAAAAAGTAGCAATAGATAATATGATGTAATTATATGAACATACAAACCTTGCAAAACATATGTATATGATTCCTAGTATAAGAACAATCCCCACAACACTTGTAACTGAAGCTATTATCACAACTGTTAATGTATCTGAAAGCAATCATAAGTTTGTTAATTGAATAGATGTTGGGGTAATGGGCCAACTATGGCCTGTATTGAACTTTACGCATATAAGGTATTTTTGAATCAAAGTGTTTTAAAACTGATTGCAAAATAGCAGTTGTTAAGACATTAAAAAACATGGATAAAAAGCCACCAGACAAGCATTTGGTCAATGCATAAGATACAACTGGGTTGGGGCAATTGCTGTTAAGTTTCCTGCCACACATCGCCCATAATGGTGACAGGCAAAGCCCACAATTTTGTTTTCAGGCTACGAACGAGCACTTTTACAACTGTATGGTATCACTTAGTTGGATTTACCTGGTATTGGTATTTGTATCGGTGCTGACCAATCAGAACAGAGCGTACCGTTACCTGGAAAGTAGATGGTGTGTCATGATACGGTTTAAGATATATAATAACATTTTTCTCTTCAAATATGGTAGCAAAGATCATGTTATTTAAAAAAAACAATAAGATGGGAATTAACAGCAAATGACAGTTGTTAAAACACACTATGGACAAAAAGTGTGGAAAGAACGCCAACACAAAGTGTGGCCGTTGAACCCAACAAACATAGCTCTTACCTGTGCATGCGGTTATTTTTAGGATGGTACCAGATTCCAGATTCAAAGTAATATTGGTTTGATCCCCCTTTGTTGAAAGCGTATCTTTATTCTCAATATTACAACTTATGTCTGAGGCATTAATGCTGTTGAAACGCAACAAGAGGTTATTAAGTGTGTAAATCTAACATAGTGTTATATGTTCTCACTCAGTGTTATGTGAATCTGGCCCTGATCCAGCACTTATATTGTTGGATGATTCTCGTTACGTCATAACATACACCATAATAATTACACCAAGTGCTACTAACCACGCAGTTAGGCTTAATTTTAATTGTGGGAATACGGTGTAGTTCAGTTATTTTTACCTGATTGCACCGTCCAACATTATAATATAACAATAGATTTGTCCATTGATAATCTTAGGCGGCAACCATTGAATGAGGGATTCATCTCCATTGGTAGATACAAGGTAAAGGGTTGGGGGGTTAGATGGTGCTGTGAGAATATATAAAGTATTACCTAAGCACAAGGTGTGAACAGAACACCCGTGTTATAACGACTATTATTGTTGCGCTATGCAAGAGAAAATTGGTTACATTCCATAAAAAAGGGATTTTAATTAGTGAGAGAAATATATAAAACGTGGAATTGTAAATGAATGAACTTATTTATCCTCGCATGGCAGGGCAACAGTCGTTACAACATTGGAGTTTTACACGCTCCTTGTTCGCTTACGGGTTGCCATGTACATTTGTGAGTAATTGTTTTATGTATAGTAGGGTGAGGAAAGATGGGACACCTTTTCATTCTATTTTCTCGTTCCATTGGGTAATGAGCAAAAAACATTCAAAGAATTATAATTATTTAAAACAAGATCAGGATATTTAGATGATATGTGCTAGTAAATGTGTTCCATTTTCCCCCACCATACTATACATAGTTTAACAAATATTTGAAAAATGGTATAAAAATTCCAACATATTATTCACCTGCTTGTTCTGTAAGTTTGGTAATGGTTTGGTTAAAAGGCCCAGTGCCTGCGTTGTTAACTGCAGCAACTTTTATATTATACTCAGTGTATGGGTTGAGGTTTGAAAGGCTGGCAACACCAGAAGGATCCACAGGTGTTAATGCTGTTATAGACAGATATAAAATCAATTGAATACTAATCAATAAATGAGTGTAACTTGCTTTATCTTGGCATGGCTTGAAAACAACATTCGTTATAACACAAATGTGCTGTTTTATACACCTCGTGCTAACTTACTAATTACATGTCAACTATTGGGTTATGAATGTATGTCGCTTATTTATACTCTGGGGCAACTACAGAAGTCGTGAGTGACTTTCATTAAACATGATGCCCATTTATGGTTTACAAGTATGCAATTTTGTAGATGATTATTTTTTCTGTTCCCCAAACACCCTCACTAACTGCAAAACAAACTGCAAACCTTTGGTTCTAGATCTCTAATGCAAATGCCAATACTCTGTTATACAGAAGCAGCCACCTTTTCAATGTATGTTTAAACTGTGATTATTATTTTATATGTGTTTAGTAAGAGAAAAACACTATCATTACAATAGTAATGACATCGTAGCATTCATTTATAAGACTTGTGTTTGTGTTCAACCATTTGCCCTAATAATGCGTATAAATCACTTTTAAAATCTTTTTAAGTCATTGAAGCATTTGTCCGCACACCAGACTATAGTTAATGATTAAAAAAGTGACAATATTTCTTGTAATTTCTTGTAAAACTTATTGAATTATTGCTTATTGTTGAGTAATAAAACACGCAAGTGATGAGTAAGTATGTACAAAGCTCATATTCAAGACTGACGTATGTTTAAGGTCAATATTTTGCTTTTATTTTAACTCTTAAGTCTTAACTGAATCCACACTTCTACTTTATTTGGTGATATATAACAACTGTTGTTTTTCAAGGGCAAAATGTGATTAAGACGACAGTTGTTATAACACAGGTGTTCTATTTCATACCCCCCCCCCACTTAGCCCAAAGACACATACACCAACAATAATAGCAACGACGAGCCTTCAAGATTTATATAGTTTACAAAATAAAAGCCTCACCAGGTTTAGAATTGTAAGTAATGTTGTATGAAGTTATATCCCCGCAGCTGAGGTCAGAGGTCAACGGGAAAATCTCGATTTTTATCTCGTTTGAAGAAATTGAGTTTATTTCAAAATTAGGTGCAGAAATCGGAGCTGAAATTTGTAAGCTTTGTTCAAATTGGAGGTCAATTTAATCTTTATTAAACTAGTTTATTAATAATCCAGTCTAAATTGAAGCAGAGTTAGCGATATTCTAAGTCTTTACTAATTTAATAGATGGTTTATTATAGCGCTTACCCAAATCAGGCTGAATATAATTGTTGGGTTATTTTAAACCCTGCACAAGTAGGTTTAAGACTAATAATAGTTTATTAAAGGGGTTATGAGTCAGATGTGGCTATATTAATACTGACATCTGGTTTAAAAAAATACGTCACAAATAGGACATTTTCCATAATTTCCAATAACATAACAATACTGCTTAAAAATTTCAGCATTTTATTAGTTATTTGAAATTGTTTTTCGAGATATTTCTGTGGTTATTTTGGGAGATTAAGAGAAATATTATTTAGTTCCTAGTTTCCACAGAAACACAATAAAAAACCTGTTTTCTTCCAAGCAAAAAAATCCTTGATTCATTTTAAGCATTGCTTAAATTGGAGATAGGATTTGAAGATAGAAACTGGTAATTTATTTTATAACACATTATTTTAACGGGTTGCTCATACCACACTTTAACAGTACCAATATATACAAGCCTTATTTGGGTATATTCTAACCTGTTTCCATCGTATAAGCTGTCACTGCACATTTACCAACAGTAATTTCTCCATAGACAGAAGCAATATCCACTTCGTACAAAGTACACAGCTGTAAAAAATACACAGAATTTACACCGGTAACCCTACCATATATTTGCATAATACTGTGGCTCATATGGCTCATATGCTCATATGACACAGTATTATACAAATATTTACCATTGGAGCAATTGCAAAGAAGTCTTGCGAGCCTCAAACTTTGTCAAGAGGTGGTTGCACTGACTACTGTGCTGTGGTACTTTATATTTAAATATCACCCACACTTTATATCACTCACAAAGTAACATACATGGTAACTCGTAAGCAGGCACGAGGTGTATGAAACAAAACACCCATGTTATACCAACAGTCATTATCCGACCACATGAGGATAAAATAAGTTACATTCATTCATTCATATTAAATATTACCTGTAGTTCAGTTACATTGTACATGAAATTGCTTCTGCTTTGCTGGGTGTTAGCTGTGTAGCAAACTTTGACCGACTCGTAACTGTTTTGTGCGTAGCAAATTTTAAATGCCTCGTAACTATGAGGGGCTGCAGGTGGTTGCCATGACAATAACATCCATGATTGACCACCAGAGACTCTCGTGCATCTCTGTGGGACTTTGTCTAAAAAGATCCATGTTTTTTATTAATTTTGATTTAGAAACATTCACCTAAGGAAGAGAACTGTTTTCAAAAACAGGATTAAATTAATGTTAAAAGCTGCAAACTATTTAAAACTGTTGTTTGTTATAACACAGATGTTTTGTTTCATACACCTTCTGTCAGCTTCCGAGTTACAAAGTATGTTACTTGTGATTAGTCTATTCTGAACACGTAGAGAAAAAATATATTTAAACTTACTTTTTTGGTCACATAACTCCTTGGTGAACATCAGCTCAGTGGCATTGCTTTCACCAGCCTGGTTTGAAGCAATAAGTGAAACCTTGTAACTCAAGTTCATGCTCAGGGTTAAATCTTGTGAGAAGATATTCTCATTTTGGACATTGTTTACCAGATTGTACGCTTGAACAGAAAGCGTTTTCTCTTCAAAAACAGCTACTTTAAAAAGATCTATTATCCCTGTTTTCTGGAAATGAATAAAATAGGTCATTTAATTGGCAATCTTCAAATATATGTAAATTCAGGAAATATATTTAGAAACCTTAATAAGTGGAGCAAATATAAATATGCACAAATGTGACATTTGTATGTTCTGGTTAAATATTCACATACAAGTAATACTATGGCAGCTTTTTTTGGTATCATATTCAAGCCAATTTTATTTTCATTGAAGCTAGTGTACTTTTTTAATAAAACTGCTGTTCCTTTGAAAATAAGGCAACAATTTGAATTTTTTTATTTATATATATATTTATGCGAAGTATTTTCAAAATGTAAAAAGAATTAATAATATATTTTACCTGCCATTTTGCCGTGACTATACCAGTGTTGTCAGAACATGAAAAGTCAACAAAGTTGTTGTCAGTACTTTGGTGAGGCTCTGTGGAAATTATTACATTTATAATTGAATAGATTTTTATACAAAACCCATTAAATTTGATTTGAGATAAAGAATCTGCGCCCAATTTAAGGTTATTAGTTAATGATTTCTCACTACAGTGAGAATTGTCAAATAAAATATTGGTTTACTAAAAAATCAAAATTAATATATTTTAACTGAAAAATCTATCTCAATAAAGCAGAATAACAACCTTAAACACTGTTTGAAATTAATAGAGTTTTAGGAATTGTTGAATTCAGGCAGCTGTTTCATTTTTGGTAAACCAATATTTTAAAAATACATTTCAAGTCAAAAAAAAGCATTAAACAGTGCCATTAAATTGGGCACAAATAATCTTTCCTAAATAAATTAAACAGGTTTTGTAAAAAATGGATTTAATGGTCTCTATTTGGTTATTAGTAATTAATACTTCCAAACTGGTTTCAATATGAAATTATGTTTGTTTTTATAACATATCGGGGTATCATAAAAATCAGCCATCAGCATGTAGCTTACTGTACCTTGGAATTTTGAAACAAAGTCAGGTAAATTTATTGGCATATTTTGAATGTATATGTAGTCTACAGTGGGAATCTTACTCTGGTAACAAGTTTCCATATTAACTCATTAACAAAAAAGTGTTAAAATAACCATACTAAATCCATTTTAATCAAATCCAAATTTCCCAATATTTTTGTACTTATTCCTTTAATTTACTTGTAACTTAGTTAACTTACTTATAAGTTTTTAAATAAAAATAAAGCGTTGGAAGATCGCTTATACACTTATAATACATACACCTACCAACAACAATGTTGACTTACTTGTGAGGTGATCAGTAGTAGCAGGGATGCCAGGTTGTTGGCTCTCGGCAATTTCTGCATATGCAATAAACGTATACATCCTAGAGTCTGCGCTTTCCAATGTGAATGAGGTGGATGTCTTTACTTGCGATGGTGTTGTAGTTGTCTGTAATAATTATAAGCCATTTAGAGCAGTGTTTCTTAACCTATGGGAAATTACCCACATCTGGGTATTTTCAGGATAACAGGTGGGTGATCAGCAGAACCAGAATATATAGAATTATAGATGTAACAAACAATGTCACAGCTGTAAGTGGTAAAGTTGCTTTATTACTTATGTTTTGAGTTCGTTCAAAACAACCAAACAAGAACAGTGATATTTTATTATATTTGGAATTGTTTCGTCGCATAGTGATTTATTTTCTCATCATTTAAAAAGAAAAGTAGAGCAAGCGAGGGTAAAGCAAGTTACATTCATTTTTGTCGCCGGTTTTATATACATTATTTTTGGGACATAATAGTAAGATTTTTCTTGTATCCGATAGCCTAGCTATTTTTTCATAATCAGTTCAATCAAATAGATAAAATTAGATTTTGGGTAATGTGACTTTGATCTGGACAGAAATGGGTAATAAGGGAAGAAAGTTAAGAACCCCTGTTTTAGAGGATAATATATTCTTTATTTCTTTCTTCGTAAACGACATCGAAATCATGTTATTTAAAGAACAAAGAAAAAGGAATTAACAGCAAAACAACAGTTGTTAAAACATGCTACGAATAAAAAGTGTGGGAAAGAGTGTCAATTAAATATCATGGCTGTTGCACTCAAAAATATCTGCATTTGTGGTAAGTTTTGTAACTCGCAAAGTTATGAAATAATCTCCCACTAAGTTACATACTTGCTAAATCAAAACCAGGCACAGAAACAGAACATCTGTGTTATAACGACAGTCATTGCACTAAGTTACATTCATTCATATTGTTAAAACAACTTCTTACCCCATCAAATAGAGTATATTTAGTTGTGTATTTTATATCCGCCCATGATACAAAGCTAGCAAGGCATTCTGGTTCTCCAACACTAACTGATATAATATTGTTATTATCTGTCACATTCAATGTTGGTGGGCCCAGTACAACTGTTAAGAAAACAACATTAATAATCATACAAAAAAGTGTATGGTGTTTAAATGATACAGTTCTTTTATAATAACTATGTCACCTACTACTGGTATAACATATTAACATGTAAGTGTGAAAAGTAATTTAACTTTGCCATTTTCTAATCCATACAGTTTTTTTATAACAACTATATATTCACTGCTACCATTGTGGGTGTATGTGTCCTTGGGCAAGACACTTAACGGCAATTGCTTCAACCAAGTGGTCACTAATGGGTTGTCCATATTATCAGCCAAACATAAAAAAATCCCCCCCAAAAAAGAATCACCCCCAAAGTAACAAACTTGGTAACTCGCAACCTGGCATGAGGTGTATTAAACAGAACACCCGTGTTTAACGACTGTCGTTTTCCGGCCACACAAGGATAAAGTAAGTTATGTGCATATACATACTTACTGTTATTACAAGGATCAAATGGTTTACTAACAGTTGTGCAACTATCAGATTCCTCTTCTATTGTCAGTCTTAAACTACCATCTTTACTAGAAATAAGCCTATCCATTAGAAATGGGCATGACATCTTTGAAGAGTTCGCATAAAAAGATGTTGAACAAATCCTTTCATTAGAACCAGATAATAAGCATGTCACTGTAGATTCACTGCAAAACATAAGTTATAGTAGAGTGGGGGAAGATGGGACACCTTTAGCACATAATATCCAAATATCCTGATTGAGTTTTAAACAATTATCAACGGTCTATGGGAGTCGTCAGGATACGGTTTTATAATTCTTTTAATTTTCTTTGTTTACTGCCAAATGCGACGAGAAAATAGAATGAACAGGTGTCCCATCTTCCCCCACCCTACTATATAACAGATTTTCTAAAGTATGGAAAATATAGGTAACCCCTCATACCACATCTGGACCAAGCCAAATGACGAACAAACGTAGTTTCTTGTACTGTAATAATAACTGAAATAGTCGGATTAAAAACAAAAGTATTTACGGACTCCTGCCAGCATTTTTAGTTAAGAGTAAATAAACTTAATATTTTAATGTATTTAGAATATAACTTTGATATGTTCGATATAATATGTATAGGATACACGATACACCAAGTTCTATTAAATATGCAGCGAAAATCAAGCTCAATTAATCGGTGGACCAAAAATATGTATAGTAGAGCGGGGGAAGATAGGACACCTTTTCACTCTATTTTCTCGTTCCATTTGGTAGTAAACATAGAACATTCAAAGAATTATAAAACTATATCCTCAAGACTCCCATAGACCGTTGTTAACTGTTTAAAACACGATCAGGATATTTGGATATTATGTGCTAAAGGTGTCCCATCTTCTCCCACCCTACTATATATATATTTCACCGGTAACTAATTTTATCAATCTTTTATTCAAATAATCGAGACTATAATTAGAAATTAGTGCAGGCTGTGCAGCACTGTAAAATATTTGAAATTAGTGCAGCACTTTAGTATATACAATAATAACCTATTATACTGAAGTTTTCGCATTTATACTAATTAAGGTATTTACCAGTTCCCTGATCCTGTTACGCTGCTGATTAAAGATGTGTAGTTTTTACCTACACTCGAATTTTCTGTCCATGAGCATGAGAAATAAATGTCATTAATATTAGGCATGCCCCAACACAGTGATGTGTATTCGCATGGTGAGACACAATTTATTTCGATGTCGCAATCCTGTGTTGGTTGCGAATAGGTACCTGGAATAGAAGAATAAATGAATGTAACTTATTTATGTATGGCCCACAGTTTAAACAACCCATAAGTGACCAAGGGGTTGAAGCAATTGCCGTGGTTCTGAAGAAACGTGCACCAACAATGGTAGTAACATTAAGTCAATGTCTGTATTTTCTGGGATCGAGGCCGTGCCAAAAATAATTCACTTTGGTATAAAAATTGTGTAGGTTAATGGTATTTAATACAGACACTTGGTTAAGATTTGTGAAGATATTTTTATTAGTTTTTTTCACATACACATAACACTTAAGTAATTTTGACTGTTAAAATATATAGCTTTAATATCATTTAAAATATATATATATATTATAAATTTCTCACAAAACTTACTTTTATAAAATAAAACAATAAAAAATAAAACTGAACTTAAATCTCTGAACATTCTATAACTTTGAAAAACAGCCTCTAAAAGCTAAACAGTAAACACTTAACAAAATTTAGCCTGTAGGACAGTAGATCCATAGCATATCCCCAACACATTGAGAATGAATACCTTACTTGCTGTAGAGGTATTGTACTTACGAGTAAAAGATTAATAATTAACAGAGGTCAATATACGGTTTGTGTGTGTGCCTCAGTCATTTTATCCAAATAGTTTTTTTCTTAGGTTTTGTTTGGTAACAGTTACAAAAAGAAACATGCTGTTTTATTAGTTTGGAAAGAATAAAATTAATCGATAAATATTAATTGCCTACAGCAAGCACACGTTGTGCACAAAGCGGCAATGAAACTACAACACATTATAGTTTGATCATAGTTCCCTATCATATTAGTGTTTAAAAACATAACTTAATAATCACTTTGTATTGTTGGCATAAGTTGGATGTTGCCTAGCCTAGCATCTTACATGGTGCTATTACCATTTTATAATCATAACAATTACAAAAAAATACTTTTACTTTTGAGTGTTTTTTGTATTATGTGACAGAAATACCTTTAGCTATATGCTAGTGGTTTGAATAATAATATCAATTCTGTTTTTCAATGTTATTTGCAATAAATAAACTTTAATGAAGTTCAAAGTCAACGCCTTCACTTTATAATAAATAAACAGACAAGTAATTAACGTGGATTGACATCTTATCCTATATATCGTGTAATACACATATTTGTAGACCGTAGTTGTGATAATCGAAAATCTGTTTGATATGTGTTATAGTAATACTTACCTCTGAAATACAAACTGCAGCGAAGTTACTGGAGTACAACATGACGACGCGATTTGCCAACACGTCAATAGACTTAACATCCAATTTAAATAGACGAATAGCGCGTGTGGTCAGTTATTTAACCTTAACGATTCATGCGGGCAAATTGGACGTAATTGACTTCATACAAATGAATGGTTACTCGGCCAATGCGTGTGGATTTTAACGAAGCTATCTTGATCGCGGTTTTAAATTGTAGCAGCGTGAGTCGCGCTCGCACCGGAACTCATATACAATTTAAATATTGTTCTTTGCACGAACCTCTTTCTTCCTTTATCGCCAAGATTAAACGTAGTTTTTAAACTGTTTTGGGCAAATGCACACGATAACCTCGCTTCATAGATTACCTAAACTCCTAAATCGTTACATTTAATCAGGAAAAGAATTGAGATTGTTCTGTTATTATTATCGTAATAATCAATATATTACAATATCTATATTTGGAAATTGTGTACTCTTATTTCGGTAAAAAGTTTTTTTAACCATGCATTATATCTTAAGTTTGCTAATCTTACGCTAATTTGAACACTGATAATGTAAATTGTAAAGCAAAGAAAATGTAACTATTTTTGACTGTATTATTCACAATTGTTTCATAAGAAATAGCACTGACTTTCAGCGCAACTGTAAAAACTTGATACAGAAAGATGAGTGTCAGGTTTTTGATGACCACGACACAAAAAAGTTGTTTTCATCGTAAACAATACACTGTAAGATGGAACGTTTTTAACAAATGACATCATAAACCAAAGAATGGGGTGTTGGATTTTTGGTTCTGTAGTCATACTGAAGATTTTTGGTTCTGCAGTCATACTGAAGTGAGGTTCTTAAGCATATATAGCAGTGATGACGTCACTAAATATTGCAGTGACAAGCATGGGCGCCAAACCTGGGGTGGCAAGTTAGGCACGCCTATTCTATACTGTATTAATCAGTAACCACCAGAACCAAATTCGTTTTTTCTATACTGTAGTAAACATTTGACCCAAATTTGTTCGACAGAAATTGTGCGTCTATCTTGGTATAGCCGGCATTTTACAAAGTTTGGCGCCTATGGCAACAAGTGATAACTGAATGAAGGTCGTCAAGTGGTATTGTCCAGATACCGGCGTGCGTATAATGTCACTTCTTCATTCGCCATTGGGGGTGTGTCCTTTATACACATAATAAAGATTTAAATATTAGGTATTTATAAACCATTAAATGAGGGTTGCATAATGATATGTATTGGTTAACAAGCACAAACCATAAAATGGGTGTTAAACGCACAATGACAAATAGAGCAAAAGGCTTATAGGTTACAATGTAATGCAACTTAATTTACCCCTTCAACTACAATAACAAATGTCAAATATATTTAACTATATTTAAGCATATGGTGTTAAACCTGATGTGAATAATATGCAAGCTAAATTATTTATTAATAATAAAATAATAACTTTATTTATCTCTTCGGCTGCAGTAGCTTTTTAGTTGGAAGAAAATAATGGTGGTCACTATACCTAGAAAACAAACAGGCCATTTATGTTTCATTATTATCAAGTTATTCTTCTAATAGAAACAAAAGTGTGCGTAAAGACACAACTTGTACAATGGGGGGATTGGGCTTAAAAGAGAATCAACCCAAAGATTGGGTTATGATAAAAAATATGTATGTACGATCATGGGTGTGCAGCTATAAGAGCACAAAACTAGTCAATTATTTATATTACCTTATCAAACTTGGTAAGAAGTTCAAATAAAAGTTGCTGAGTGTCTGAAAGTTCTTGTTTGGCGCTGTCCGCTGCTGCCCTCTGCTGGTCAGCTTGTGTACGGAAGTTGCTCACCAAGCGGCGCAACCCCTTTTCATAATGGTCAAAAAAGTCGTCCTGTTTCATAATTTTGTTAATTATGAATTACCACAAATTAAGTGAAAAAAATTGACATTGGGTTCACTCACCAATAATGTCTGTGTTAAGAAAATCAAAAATACATTCAGGGCTTCCCAGACTTTTTGCCGGCAACCCTTTTTAATCTTTTAAAATTTACCCCTCTCAAAATATTATAATATATACAGAACATTGTGTAAAATTAGTATACTTGCGACGACCCCTAAATTACTTTACTACAGACCCCCAGTTTGGAATTCCTTTTTTCACCAAAACAGTAACTTACCATGGGAAAATCAACTAATTCCTTTAATGTGAGGTTGTTTATTTGCTCCTTGGGCATCTTCCATTGTGGGGGAAGAAAGTACCTTAAACAGGTTCTGTGGAAAATAGGAAATTTATATGATAACTAAGATAGTAAATTAATTGATCACTACAGATCATACGTAAGGGGAAGAGTAAACGTTTTGATAGAAGTCATCAATAAAATGCTCTGTAGGGTAATTCAACTCTTGTCTAGTATGCATATGTAGCACAAGGAATAACAAACACTTAATATTATTTAATGGCAGATGAATAAAAAAATCACATTAGTTTGCGCCTGGGTATGCCTTTCTATGGGACCTATTCCACATAGAATGACATACCTAATTCATTTTTTATCATTAAAACATAATTATGTGCTAAAAACAGATTTTCTGTACAATCTCAACATAAAAAAGTCGTATCTTACAAATGTCGTACCCATGTTTGTATAAATATCATTAGTTTTAAGCTTAAATCAACCTTAGTTTTCCTAGAGCATTTTCTTGAAGTTCAGCAGTTTTCAAATCAACTTTAATGGAAGAGGAAGATGGTTCACCTCCTGCGTTAATTATATTACAAATAAATAAAGTTAACCAATCAATATGAATGTAAAACTTGTTTACTCATCTGTCATTCCGAACCATTAATTAGAGTGATTACCAGTAATAAACATTATGCTAATTTTACTGCTTCTGAATCCCATGTAACCCCCCCTAACCAAACCTTACCCACACAGTACAACCTATTTCCCGATGACTACGGTATTGTCATACCTTCACCTTACTCCTTAAATCAACATTTCACTGACTAGCCCACAACAAGTAAACCCTAAATAAACACCATCCTACTCCACACCAAATAAACACACCTCACCCCGTATCTTACCAGGCATGCTGTTCCTCCTTTGCTTAACAGGCGAGGCAGATGAATTACCGTTTGTCACCAACTCTGAATTTGTAACGAACCTCAGATCCTCCGTTCCGTGCTCTACCCACTTGTCGAAACGATCCTGGTATAATATTTCTATGTTTTAGAATATAATATCTCCGGTCCTGTACCATAGTTGAGTGGTTAAACACTTGGTTTAATGCTCAAATTGATAATATTAACAGCTGATAATACTGATTGTATTTGGACACTTATTAGACAATGCTGCTACCTAGTGGTCAGTATTGGATTGTAGCACAGTGGCGGAGAAATGAACCATCTCTGGCAAAATACACCCAGTTTGGGAGGACTGGCTATATTACGCTCTGAAATTACACCCAGTTTGGGAATTTAAACCGAGTAGTTAAATTCACCCAGTTTCCAGAAATCACACCTCCGCTATATAACATCTCTATGTAAGTTAATCACCTGTGGATGTTGATCGAACTTGACTTTAAACCTGGTCGGTTGACCTGGAGTAACCTTTGAAAGAATAATTCGTCCGGCTCGCCACTTCCCACCAATGTTTAATTCAACCATTTTTCCTATGTGTGTCGATGCTGTGGATTGCATGTAAGCTTACAAAACGCTAAAGGGGGTATTGGGGGCCTTGGGGCCATAAACCAACTCTGGCCTAATTTCACTTGTGTGGAAACAGAATATCCATATTATAATTTAACGACTCTTGTTGCCATGCAAGAACCAACATAATTTACTTATATTTAAAATAAAGTTAAGACTTACATTTTAAAGACTCATCATCACTGTCATCTGAAACCTCCTGTAAATAACACATGAAAAAATACAAGTTTAAAACTGGTTCAGAAAAATCATGATTCTAATTTTAGTCGCATATACCCACTGGCACACCTAGTGGTAGAAATTACCTCTATTCTTGATTTCTTTTTCGGAATAACAAAATTTGAGTTTCTCATCGGAGTATACGTCGCTGTCTTCTTTGCAACAGTTTTACGATCCTCTACCGGCCTCCGCTGGTTAAAAATTGACAAGATTTTTAGGTAAGACTCTATTACAACATGGGAACAATCGCTTACAAAGTGACATACGTGGTAACTCATAAGCCACGAGGTGTATAAAACAGATCACACATGCTAGAATGATTGACCTTGCCCCACCATGTACAGACAAAAATAACACTGATGGCTTAACGTGTGTTTTTAAGTGTTCAGGCTTTTCTAATCAGAATGATAATTGGCAATCAATTTTTTAAAGTTAGGATTTTATTACAAAAATAAAACAATCACCAAAAAGTTACATAAACTTGGAAGCAAGCATAAAGTGTATAAAATGGAACACCCGTGTTATAGTGATAGCCATTGCCCCGTCACACAAAAAGTTATAATTTTCAAACAGCTTTTTTAATAGGGGTAGGACTGACAAACACTGTTACAACTTAAACCAGTTGAAAAAATGTTTTTTTACTAATTTTTTAGACATTTTAAAAACCAACCTTAAACCCAACACTTGTGGAACTCATACGTGAATCTTGCGTAAGGTGGGGTCGGGTGGGTGAATATAACTCGTCCCCGTCTGATATACCACCACCGGAGGAGCTAGAGGACACCCTTCGCCTACGAGGCTCGCTGTGTAATTTATTGTAAGCGTCTCGACTGCTCGTTACAGGCTGCAATTTCTGAATAAGAAAGATAATAATTTTAAGTTGTGGCTTGTGATGTTAATACGTTTTCAATCTATTTTCTCGTTCCATTTGGTGGTAAACAAAGAACATTCATTAAATTATAAAACCGTTTTGTCATGGCTACCATGAACCAGTAGTAATTGTTAAAAACATGATCAGAATATTTGAATGTTATGTGCTAAAGGTGTCCCAGTTCCCCCTACCCTACTATGTATGATTTTAAGACTTAAACAATCAAACTCACAGAAACTTTGTCTAACTCTCGTTGCACTTTTTCCATTTTTTCTTCCAGATCGTTTCGTTTCTGTTCCGTAGACTTGGTGTCTTTATGGAACTCCCCTGTGGGAACCTGGGAAACTTCTTCGGGGCATTGGCATCGGTTATGTTGGGTGTCAGGGTTCATAGAACATATCCAATTATCGGGAGGATCTCGACCCACCATGTGTTTTTGAAAGGGTAAGGTTCGCCATTTTAAACAACCATCTGAAACAAGGAGGTTTATGGTTTAGTGGGATGATACGAAGCAGCGGTTCCTTATTTTCGTGGCCCTATAAAAATCGAAAAAATGCAAAAACCAAACCAATGAAAGCCTTATAATCGAATTACAATCATTGCTGTAATGCTGTACATTGCGAACCCCCTCAAACTGATGTACGGGCCCCAGCCGTTGTTAAAGAGTAATTAAATTAGTCTATTTGACATTTAATCTTAGTAAATACAGCTAAACTTATGGTTTCTTATATAGGAAGTAAAAGCTGTATGAGAGTTTTATATTGAAATATAACTTTTGTACAATCAGTGTAATGAACGTATTCACTTAAAGCTAACTTGCGAACAGGATATCTAAAAGTTTGAAAGGAAATCCAACCTTGATGTATTAGTTGTACCAAGAAGTTAAACATCTGCTGTGAAATGTACAGAGGCAAGACATTGAGAGGATAAATTAGCTTGTATAGAAATGAAGGTATATTCTTCGTGGGTGAGATCTTATAATGTGGCATTACATAGGTTTTGTGATTTAGGCAAGAGGTGACCTAGTACTTGATACCCAGGGTGCTAGAACCCATTTTCGTGACCACTGGGTTAGAGTAATGTCGATTAAGTATCTTGCCCAAAATGACATGCGCATCAGTGCATCAAGTGTCTACTCAGTATCCTGTTGTTACAATGCCAGTGCCTAACCACTTAGCCCGTAACACCGAACACAATAAGACTTACCGCATTGGATAACTTTAGGAATATGCATAACTCTCGCACGTTCATATTTCGGGTCATTTGAAGGAGAATCCGTCCAGCTATCGGATAAATAACCAAATCCTTCCCAAAAACTCATGACTCCCCTGCCCGAAGCTACTTTCGAATCTTTCCAATAACATTGTAAGTGATCGCCTGGTGAAAAGTTAAAAACAAAAAGTTAAACTAAAACAAAAAGTTAAACTAAAAGCAAAAAAGTTATACCATATTCAACTTGAAGATATATTTTGTAAAATCACTGTTGTTTTGCTGTAATTTCTGTGTTTTTTTATTTTAAATTTTTAAATAAAAACGTTTGTGATAAAGACAATTATGTCATATATACATGAGTTGTAATGTTGATTTTGGGGTAAAAACCATAAAAGAAACAACTTACCCATTGCTTTGAGAAGGTGTCTATATTCCTTGTTGTCAGCAAAATGTTGTTTGTTATGTGTTGGTTCCAGGACTAGATACGGAACGTTTACAACTCCTATTATACCAGCACAGTTTCTGTAATAAAAAATCCATAAAGTTTTGGAAAGAATTAGGTTACCGTTTCTTTCAAGTAAAATTTTCAATTAAAAAGAAATTTACAAAAAAATCTTTCCTAGGTAAAAATAGCGATTAAAAAAATCTTCCAAAAATTAAATTACATTTACAGATTTTGCAATTTTAAAAATTAAAAAATAATTTAAAAAACTAAAAAAAATATAGGATTAATTTAAAATAACCTTTAATCCAAACAATGAGTAAACAAACCAACTTACACCCCTCCATTAATTTGAGGTCCAACTCTCTCATACATTCGAATCAACCTGCTGCAGTTATAAATAAACATCCCGTAATATTTGCGATGCTCTACATTGAAACCAAACACAAAATCCAGCGTTTTCCGATCCTTGAGCGCTCTGGGACAAAAAGAGTCAACATGTCTATGTATTTCAACTTGAATCTGTCTATTTCAATTTGTACCTCGTAGTTTGTACCATCATTTTTCCAAATTTTTTATAAATAACTTTTTAAACAATTTACTGTTTCGTACACCTATGGTCATGTACTTACACTAAAGAGATATACAGTATATACCCTTGGGCTTAGACAAATGAAACTGCATGTTCAAAATATTGATATTTGTGAGAGTCTTATGCAATTTAATTTTTGTGTTGCAGTTACAATGCAAGGACATCCTGCAGTGACAGTGCAAAGACATCAATGAATTATATTACAAAATATTGACAAAAATATTCAAATCTTACTTTCGTTTAAAACTTGCAACATCCCTCTTAGAGGAGGCGAGTTTCCTACATCCGGATGCTTTCTCCTGCGCGATCCGGAGCACAACAAGATCTTCTTTCTTCGGTTTCGCTTTTAAACTCATTTTCCTTTCAAGATCACGACTGCTGCTCTCAGCTTCCCTGGCTTTCTCTTCAGCTGTTGGAAAAATATCTTAATGAGTAAAAAAATGTTAGGCAACATAGGGGCCAATGCTTGACTAGTTAGGCAGGTTTACCCCAACATTTTCTGCAATGAATTAATCTGTGAACATTACAGACGATATGGCGTAAAATTTGTTCCACAGCATTGTGTGTTTAACAATTACTGCCTTGCCTGCGACACTTAACGTATATTGTTCCCAACCCAGTGGTTACTAATAGTTTTGTAGCACCCTGGGTATCATGCTAATTGGCCAAAGCTTAAACCTTAGGTCCCATGTCGTCCACATACAACAGAAACTCATTAAAGATCCCACCTATCCTATATTCTCGTTCAGCCTTTGAAACTTCTTCTTCTGATCTTTTTTTAAACCTCGTTGAAGAGAATTTGTACATTCTGTCAAATAAACATTATTTACTTTGTAATAATGTAAGAAAGTAAAAAATAAATACATTTATAGAAATGTGTTGGTTACCACACACATATAGAAACAATTGAAGACTTAAAATATTTCAAATATAATATCTATGTTATAGATAGAAAAATTTCCAAACTTTCATATTATATACCATAGTACACACTACGAGATACAGGCCAACTGTGGCCTGAATTCCAGTTTTCATGGCAGCAAAAAGAATAAGTTCAAAAAACTCAGAAATCTAGACAGGCCATCATGAGTTTTTTAAACCTATTCTTTTTGTAATTACCTCACCATACACTGTATAGTCTGTATATATACAGAATTACTTATTAAGGTAACAGGTATTGGGCCAACTGTGGTCTAAACCCATGGCCATGACATGCCTCACTGTATAACCTCACCCATATAGAATAGCATAATACATACTTAGGTTTATAAAGTGTGCATGCAAGTCGTTTCGTTCGAATTTTCTTCCCTTGAACATAAACCTTCATACGAGGGTCTAGGTACAAGATGGCCGCATATGACTTGAATGAAACCCTCTCTGGCCAATTACTGGGGAACAAAAACAAAGATTAAAAGTGGGTAGATAGTTTAATCATGTATATTATTAATGAGATAGAAAGATTATTTGAACTTAAATGAAATTCCATATATTATAGTACATATAGTAGAAGAGATTTGAAGACATTTTTTAATTTTAACAGAGTATTTTTATTATTTCATTTTTTTTAAATTTTAACAGATACCCAAGAAATTTAACAGAGCTTTAAGTTTTAACGCAAATTGTTTTTATTGTTACTTCTGCCACTGTATATAAATATACACTTTTTTGGCTTCTCTGGTATCATAACGTTTTGTTGGCATTACCACAGAGCCCACAAAAATATTAATATTATTATACAATAAAAACCTCCATACCTATCATCATACAATTACTGGAAAAAGATTTTAAAAGTGGACAATTTCATTATTGTACAAAAAAAAGAATAATCCTAATAAAAAAGTTCTACTTGATATAAAATGTAAAAAAAATCCAAATTCCCTTTAATCAGAAGTAAAATATTAAATATAAAATGGAGGTGAATCTGCCTTTGATAGGGTTTTGTGTCAACTGATTTGGTTTTAAATGAAAGTTATTATACAAAAACTTCCATACCTGTCATCATCTGGATCCATTTCTGCCATTCTTATATCGGTTGGATCGGTCGTTACGTTTAACTCTGGTTCACCAGAGTCAAGAAGCTTCAAGTTATAAATCACTACCAATGTACCTGTTTATTGGGAGGGTGTGACGTGAGGGTTTTAGGGGTAAAATGTGATGGGTTTAAACCAGGAGTGAAGGGGCAGGGGTTCTGAACCAGGCGTCATAACATTTGAACTGAAGGAGTTTTAAACAGTTGGGGCTTTAAACTAGGTAAAAGGGTCAAGAATCTTTTCAGCTCCAATGTCACACTTATTTTACTTTTTTTAGATGATATGTCACCCCAGGGTTAGGTCTATGCTCACCAGTTTGATCTTTAATATTATCAAATTGCTTCAAAACTTCGTGTTCGCTTCGAAATGGTGAATATTTCATGATTAGGTTGATTTCCATTTCATACTAAGAAATAAAAAAAATCAAATTAAACTGTATTTTCTTGTAAGAACTAGATTCAAATTGGAAATATCGGTCTCAATTTCCTTAAACTGTTTAAAAATGTGTTACTAGTTTTTAATTTTAAATAAAGTATTGCACAAATTAATTAAAAACAATATTATTTAAGCTCACTATACAAGGTTTAAAACACCCACTAACAAACTTAAGATTGCTATAGATTGCTTAAGGACAGGGTATGAATATCAAATCAATAAATCAAATGGGTATACTAGAAGGATCAAAACAATACCCTTTCAATGCCCCCGTTTTGCATGATTGGTTTTCGCGTGTCACAATCCCACACAGGTGTCGGCACGATGATGCTGTCAATGTTTTCATGATCATGAAATGTACGTGATAGCATGAGACACGTCAACTGTCGTCCTTGCTTGGAGAAGAGAATGAAATCATTTCCAATTCTCATTGAACCACTGAAAGGGAAAGATATGTAAATTACTGATGCATTCTATTCTATATGGGTAAGGTTTTACAACTAGGTATGCTAGGGGACCAATATTATATACCTTTTACTTAAATGTTTCTATACACAGCAGCCTATATGGTGAAATTAAATCTAGAAACTGAAACCACAAATTAGGTATTACTGTTACCCACATAAGTGTTAAAGGGATAAGATATCACTAATTTAGATGCTATATATGGTATGATGAAACGGAGTTCAATTATAGATAAATTTCTTACGATTTTAATCCGTTTCCATACTGTCCGATCATGTGATCACCAGCGTCACGCTTGAATGATTTACCAAACTGCACAATATTTGCAACATCAGTTGGGTCCATACCTGGAACAAGGTATTTGAAAGCAACAAATTACTTACTGGATGTTAACTTTGCAACCTCATTACAACCATTTTAGACTAAATTTTCACTTATTATGTATTTAAACAATATATACACAAACTCTGCATTTCACAGAGCAAGTTTTAAATATGAAGACTATATTGTGAGCAAGACACTTGGTGGACATTGCTCTTACCCAGTGGTCACCAATGGGTTGTAGCACCCTAAATGTTAAGGTAATGGGCCAACTCTGGCCTAAATCTCAGGTCCCATCACATGCAACACTACATGTCCTCACTCACATAGAAAAGAAACAGTGTAATAATACAAACTTATACCCACCCTCTCCATCGTCCAAGAAGTTTAACATATACCCTCCACGTAGATCAGGATTTGCAACCGAATACACATTGATTTTAGTGGCGGCTGCATCTCTTGCATTATCTACCAGTTCAGCTAACGCTCCAAATAAGAATTCGTGGGTTGTTCTGAAAAATAACAATCCTGTATTAAAGCCCATTCATACAATAAAGGGGTTTTAGGGGTCAGTGCACTTGTATAGGAAGAATTGCTAAATCTAAGGTTTTAAAATATGTTTGGGTTGTTCTGTTATATAAACATTTAAATATTATTTTCAAATGTCAGTTCCTTGAAGTTTAACATATTTGTGTAAATAGACTTTAATTTGATAATATGCTTATAACATTTTTATATAAAACAGTTTTCAAAATTGCACCATGTGGTTTCGTTATACTGCAAATACACAATATGCAAAACTTACGAATTTGTATGCAGGTAGTTTTGTGTGAGGCCAGCTCTGGTTAGACTTGGATATAAATCTGACATATTTGCAACTTCTATTTACTGATTTTGAACGAGTTTCTTTCTAGTTTACAAGCGTTTCTTGTGTTGCACGAAAACAGCCAGAATTTACGCAAACAAACTGTCTATTCATCTTAAAACAACAATCAGGTATTAATAAACAAGCAATGCATACATTATAAGCTAATAAATAAACATTGTACGGTCGATTTTATAAAAGTAAGGTCCTGTTGACAAAATATAAGGAAAACACCGTTTTCCAACTCAAACCAATATTTCATATTTCCAAAATGATAATTTTTCTGTTTCATGCCCATTTACATGGATGTTTTGTATTGTGTAATAAATTTGGGGAGTATAAAACAAAAATAAGCGAGAATGACTTTCTTTCTTATATCATTATAAACAAAATCAAAGCTGAAAATATTTCCAAAACCAGTTCAATGTTATAACTTACAAAATACAGATTTCTGAAAGATTTTAAGCCGGGGAATGGCATGTTCGGACAGTGCACAATGCGGTCAAAGTCAGAGCCGTTTAAGGTCCGCACCAGTACTTCAGCGACTGTCAACCCTAACAATCTAATTCACGATGTCGTTGCGGAAGAAAATTAAGAACAACAACGACAAAGGAAATGTTTCTATTGCCAGGTATTGTATCTAGTTAAAAAGGAAAGCGACAAATTTGGGATTAGTTTCGTTTGACCGCATAGGTCAAGCAACGCCTTTTAAAAACACCCAAAAGGTTTAGTTTGGTAAGATCGAATTCAACTTGTACAGTCGCAATAAAGTGTATCATTCCGGTAATTTTACAACAGTTTCACACCTAGGCAACAGGGGGCCTATGGGAAACGACTATAGAGACCGACACACCCCTATGGCCTATATTACGTACACTCTCGGGCGTCATAGTTACTGAAATCCCAATTCATATGCAAAGTTGTAACTTTACACCTTAGCTTATGGTTCATATTCTTGAATGGCAATAACTCTTTTGTTGTCTTTAAAAAGGTGCGCTCATATTTATCAGGTATATGAGAATACGGTTTTCGTATGAAGTGATCATATAGAGTAACGACGACCTTCCTTCAGTAAGGACTATATAGCTATGGTGGACTGTTTGCCTTTTTACCGCGGTCGCAAACTTTGACGTATTGTATTTAACTTGTCGTCATATTTCAAGCCTATATTAATTTGAAGCAGTATCCTTAACTTATTTAACCAAGAGTGTGTAGTAATCCATCAATAATGTAACATGGCTTTTGGAATTTCATTGGAAGCAAACAGCAGACATCGGTGTTTGGTGACGCAGTATTTATGGTCTTGCCGAAATTAAAATTAAATTTAATATGGGCGTGCCCATTGTGGCGCAGGTGATTTGGAAACTCTATGCCCGTTTTTTAACAATTGTTTTGATTGTCATGTCGATTCGAAGCATCACCTTATATGTACAAAACTGTGCAAATATACGTTTAACCTGGGAAAGCACCTGGGTCGCACGCGAAGTAAATATAGGGCTCATAATATTGTTTCGTGCGACTGCTCGATACATTCAAGCTCATAACCGTGACGGGCGGAACTCTATCTAGCTGACTTTTGGGCTTCATTAATTGTGCAATCGCATGAATAAAGCAGTCGAAAATACAATACGTTATAACTGCTGTTCCAAGGCTAGAAATTGTAATCTCGTTACTTACGTGAAGCATAAAAGTTAATTTTGAGCTGTTATAAGCTTTTCTATCGGACGTAAGTGTTAAAGGCTTTTTACGCATATCTTTGTTTATAGGCTAAAACATATAACGCTTAAATACTTCGCAAAACAAATTGTATATTACACATCATCTAAGAATGTACCGTGGTTTTTGCTTGGTTTATTTTTAGCGGGCAAAACAAGTAACGAAAAAGAGGAAGTTAATGATTAAGGTTGCGTGACTACGATTCTGACAGCAACCGCGTCGCTGGCAAAACATTCATTTCTCGCGGGCGTGTTTACAATGAGGAAGTGCTCTGCAGCTTCTTGTGTTCATGTGCAAGTTTAAGTACAGTAGATTTTGTAAGCAGTAGTTTTTTATACAACTGGTATTCGCAGAATGTACGGTAAGAAAGTTGTGCCGAATTCTTGTTTTAGGCAGCTTTGATTGATTACCAGCCATTTCTATATAGTAGTGTTGGGGAAGATGGGACACCTTTAGCACATAACATCTAAATATCCTAATCGTGTTTTAAACAATTAACAACGGTCCATTGGAGTCGTGAGGGTACGATTTTATAATTTTCTGAATGTTTTTTGTTTACTACCAAATAATGAGACGAGAAGTGGAATGAAAATGTGTCCCATCTTCCCCTACCCTAGTGTATAGTTAATATCATACTATAGTCAAATTTAACAACATAAATTGACACAATACTGCAGAAACTAACATTTTGTTGTCTAATATGCAGAAACTTATTAATATTCGATTTAATTTGTTGGGAGTCTGTTAAAATACGGAATATCGGCTGAAAAGCTCTTTGTGTGGCCTTAAGCAACTTCAACTGGTGTTTTAAGTTACGAAAATACATTATTGCTGAAAACTGGTGGCGAAAATACTGATCTGCTCGTTGTCAGTCTGAACTTTGAACACTCTCTACAAAATGGCGCTGAGTACTGAGGCTACACAAACTTCAATAAACGAGACAACTAAGTTTGTTGCTGCCACTAGGTATACCGCAGCAAATTCAACTAAGTACACGGTGGGTCTCGATGAGCCGCCTTTAGTCTCGAACGACTGGCTTTACATTTTAACATACCTCGGGATAGGCGGAACTATTTTATTTATTTGCTTGGCAATATTCGGTTTGCGAAACTACTTTCTTGGCATCAATACCGCCTTAGTTGTTAAAGACACAGAAGCTGACAAAAACGAAGAAATCTATTATGAAGGAGTTGGCCGTATTCCGAAGTTTATTGCAAAAAAGTTCGTGAAAAATAATAACAAAGCAAAAGAGGCGATCATTACGGGTCCTTCGTATATTGAAAAGCAAATAAAGTCGGGAGATACAGTTACGGTTAGTGCGGACGGTACGAAAATAGTTTGCAGACCATATACCTTGTATTTCCCTACTGGCGCTGTTTCTTCCGACCAAGAAATAGCAATTACACTTATCCCGGGGGTAAGCCGCAACGACAATAGCTTTTGTATTGCGCCAACGCTGAGGTGCTGCCCTTCCGGGTCGAAGTTTAAAAAACCTGTGAAAGTTGTTCTAAAAAGCAGTTTTGGAAGTCGGATAAAGAATGATCTGGTAGAAGTTCCAATCTTTACAAGGCACGATGAAACAAAACCGTGGAAAAAGGTGGAAAAAGTGCAACTTGGTACGGATGGATGTCTAACGTACAAAATAAAGCATTTTTCCGACTATTCGCCACAGCCAAACCGTAGAGAGCTACCCCGAGCTGTGTGCTTCCTTTCCTCAATTGCATGGATCAAAAATTCCGGTCAAAATTTGAAAACTCTTCTATGGTATATCTGCAGTCGGGAAAATGAGAGATACATTGATACAGTCATAAAGTCTCATGACAAAGATGGCTCGCTAACCATTGGGCTAGAGCAATTCACAGCAAATGCGGATGAACCATTACTTATGCAGTTGCCGCCGACGACTGGGCTGTCAATTCGGCCACCTGAGATTCGAATCGAGCCTGAATGTTTTAATGAAGAAGTTTATACTGTTTCTAAACAGTTTATCATCAAATACGAAGATGGCGAAAAGTCCACTCACCAAAGATACGCGATTAAACAAACAAACAGCGCAGACGAAATCAAAGAAGTTCTTGGTGGAGACTTTTGGATTGATTGGGAAGATTTATCCCGAGCAGAATCAGTTTACAATTTTTCTTGTGTCAATGGTACTGTGCACGTTGGGGATAATTATTCTGTTCAAGAAGAAAGCACACCAATGATTGGAAGACCAAACAACTCCACCGCCACAAACGCAACACCCTCTCCCGTCACACGAAGAAATCCGATACAAACATCGTCAAACCGACGACCAAGAGGAGAAACCGCACAGAGATATTCGCACTTTACAAACAACGGGGAAATGCAAGCAATGATTCGTGCAGCAGACGCTGCCCTTACACGACGAAGGAATCTCCCACAACCGAGAGAAACCACAGACAGTAATTCGTCGACTTCGTCGCAGTCTAATCGCCCTCCTTCACAGGAGATACATGGACTTCCAGCGGCTCGAAATGCAAGACCGAGTTCAAGCTCTACTACATACTCAACACTGGAACGATCATACCAACCGACAAACAATCGTGACGAAAATACTATTGAAACAGGTGGAAGGGTATCGGTACGTGATCGCGTCAGTTTAATTAACGGACAGCTTTTATCCCGTACTTAGCTGTTTGATTTGTTGTTGGAAACCAACCCAAGAAAACCTTTAAAATAACAGGCGGTGTAACGTTACAGTGCTGATAATTAAGACGTAGTCGTAAAGAAAGACAATCCACGATGTAAGCATGGTGGTACACCCAGCACTATGGTGTAAGTGCGTTTCGTGCCTTTGTATCTAAACAGTGAGATAATTTTGTTTGCTATGATTCATTAATGCGGTGACAGCATTTTAAACTGTATATACGTCCATACAGCTTTTGTATGTATATTGTAGGGTGGGGTAAGATGGGCATGTTTTTAATTCCCCTCTCTCGTCCCATTTAGTGGCAAACAAAGAATCTTTATAGAATTATATAACCGTAGCCCTGCGACTAAAATAGTCTTGTTGTTTGTTGAAAACACGATTAGGAAAATGGAATTTAGGCGCTAATGGTATCCCATCTTACCCTACCCTACTATAGGTCAACCACGGCCTATACTAGAGATTTCTAATATGCCATGGGTAAGCTCAAATTAAACCTTTATTGTACATGCATCTATATTTATTTTTATCGTTATCGCACCGACCTAAAACAATAATATTAACTCGTAGTTTTGCAGCAAACTTCTAGCGTGCAGTTACATTTATTTTTTGGCGCTTTAGCATTAGTTGTGTTTGCTCCGTAAACTGTTATTTTAACATTGCACGGTTGCACCACAGGTTGCAATAAGTGTAAATATTGAACTTTCCGCTTCTGTTACTTCTCTGCCTTTTTCTCTTATAACTCCTTATTCGCTATCTTTTTGATTTACGTTCTGTGTTACTTTTGTAAACGTAAACGGGTAATTTTTATTAGGTATTTAAAATGTACATTGCACAAAAAAAAAACATATTGCGTGTTTCGGAGCTTTGTTTTAAATGCGTGTATTGTATTCGCTTACGAATGTTTTTAAACCGCGGTCAAAGTAATCTTCACATGTCGTCATTTTTTGCTGTTTCTGTATGTTTTTGCTGTCGCATTTTTTTATCCAATTTATTGGATTTATTTATTCTCTCATTGCATGCATGACGGAACTAAGATAACCAAACTTTTCTCGTTGTGTTTCATTGTACATGGTTTCTTGTTTACTGAATTATTGTAGCATTTTAAGATAAAGCCTTATAAATACATCTAATGTATTTACTTAATTGAGATGTAAATTTCTCATTAGGTAAGATCAGACCAAGAAGACAAGGTTGTACAAGATTCGGGCATAGCCAATTAGCCCTATATGAGCCTATATACACAGTACGTGTTATTGGGTGATGGCAAATACATATACCTGATCTGGCATATACATGTTCACCTAGAGTCCTAGAGTCTAGAGTTATAAAGTAATCTATACCCAGCATAGCTTTGACTGACGCTGTACGCCTTAGTGCCGTGGGTGCCTGCATGACTAAGCAGAAGTAAAATCCTACCGTGAATATTCTTTGTTTACTACCAAAGGGACGAGAAAATAGGAATAAAAAAAGGGGTAACATATTCCCCACCTTACTATAATTAAACGTTCCGCTAAATGTTTACGTATTTCATTTTACCAGTTTGTGTCAGCAAGCTCTGGCTTCGATAACTACTTTAAACTATGTTTGACTGATGTACTTTATTTTGAACGTTTACTATACAACATTGAACATGAAAAGCAGCACGAAAACACATTCATATACGATGACGCATATCGCTTCAATAAAACTAAAAAAAAGTCAAATGGCGAAGTTCGTTTTTCCTAATTGTAGCAACAATTTGAACTGAATAAAGTAAACAGCTTTAACACTAAGTTTTTAATTGAACAGAATAGCCAAATATTAATATTGCTGTATCTATTTACAGATATTAAAATATGCTGTTGGGTAAGATGGGTACCGTTGGGAAAATAATAGCCCATATTTCCTAATCGTGTGCTCAACAATTAACAACGCTGTTTTTGTAGGGATACTGTTATAGTATTCTGTGAAATATTATTTGCTTACCACCAAATTTAATAGAGAAGGGGACGTTAATAGAGAATAAAACATCTCCCGTCTTACCCAACCTATACTACAGTAAATATATACAGCGGCATTTTCAATATGAATATTTCTGATTTGTAAAACCAGGTTATTCTTTATGGCAAATAGAATGTTTAGTTTTCGTGAAGCTTGAAACGGATGGAACAAAAGCGTCAGCAGAATATTTACACGCGTCATACTGTCCCCTCTCAGGCGACCTCTTGCGGAATTTGATTTGGCAGATTCTCGTTGAAATCCGGCATTTTGGTTTGGTTGATTTCTTCCACCTCTGGTTTCTTCACCAAATCCTCTTCAATTTGCCCCTTTTCTTCTTTTTCTCCGTCCAGCTCGACCACGTGGTTCTCTTCTAGTAGAAGAGGCTTTTTCTCGGCTTCTGGGAACTTGGACGCAGGGGTTCCTAGTACCCCAGCCATTACCCCGTTCCGACCACTCGGGGTATTATGCACACTCACGCCAGTAATACGACCCGCCACAGCTGTAGGTGTAGATGCGTTGTTGTTTGACCAAGCTTGCTTCATTTGCGCTGGAGCCGACGACCCATTCAAGGTCGCTTTTCTTGTCCAAGCGTCGGAGCTTTGCTTCTCGGGTGGAACATAACTAAGACACGTATGTCATAAGTTTACTAGCTGTATATACTACTATCACATATTATCTTATTTTTTCTTATGATTTGTTTTGGGCATCATATAATGTTACAACAGATTTTTAAAACTGTTTAGATTATGTTAAAATACAAATTCCAAGATGTAAAACACTATCACATAGGTAATATCTCACATTTCCTACCACCAAATGGCTCATATTTTGGAAATCATCTAATATTACAACATATTACCACGCATATACACAACGACTAAAGACATGCTCGTATCGAAAAGTAACACCGCTGGCAGACATTAACCATTCAAAGCCTCTAATATGCAACAGACAAGCTAATTTTCCGTAACTTTTTTGTCGCTATGCATCTTGTCATTTTAAACTATTTTTATATTCGCTCCTCGTAATCACGTTAATAAATCGATAAAACGGGAGTTCCGTTCCATACGCCACTTACGATTTATGTAACTTTGCAGGTGATTGTTTTGAAAATATTTTTCTAATGAAACCGTCTGCTATCGAAATTAAATCTTGAAGTTACGGTCGTTTAACACTTTATTTAAAAAAGGTACATTTTAATAACAAAAAGTCTAAAAATATGTACAAATGCAAATCTATAACAAACTTGAATTACGATTATGGAGTGCTGTCGTGAAAGATATAAGCACTAAAAATATATTGATTATTGATAGCACGTGTATTTTTAATCATACACCAAACACCCTTTTTTTAACATGCGAATACATTTCACGACAATCAAACATTTTTTGACGTCACAACACAAAGGTTCATTTCGCCCACCCAGTGCCTGACGTCACAAGGCATTCGTCGAAGTAGTTGTCAGTAAAGCGTAACATCTGCTGGAGGGCGCTAAGTGCTAGCACGTCAACCCAAGGGTCAAGTTCAATCTCATGCGTGTAGTTCTTCACTGGTAACACGTGACTAACAGGTACGCCTATTTTGCTGCTAGTCTGGAATGCATGAAATATTAAAGTATAGTTCTGTGGGGGGAGATTTAGCACAGAATATCCAAATATCCTGGTTGTATTTTAAACAATCAACAACGTTCTATGGGAGTTGTGAGAATACGGTTTTATAGTTCTTTTTAATGTTTGTTGTTTACTACAAAATGGGCCGAGAAAATAAAATGAAAAGGTGTCCTATCTCCCCCCACCCTACTATATATATCCCAAGTCATAATATAAAGATTTAGAGCCAAAAATCGCGTAGTGTTTATAATGGAATATTAAATGAGTTTGGATACAATAAAACGTTTAGCTTTGACAAGGCAGAAAATTGGAAAACAACTTTAACAGTGTGAATCATTTTTTCACGCTTTAAAAAGATATACAAATACAGCCAATACTGCATACATTAAAGTGAAAGCATTCTGCAAGCTTGAAATTAGTGTTAAGGCCAAGTATGACTGATGGAATACACGTATATAAAGTGGTTGCAATTATACAACATTGCCCCTCAGGTTTACTATATGGGTTTTGCCGTACCTATATATCTCTCTGTGCCATTATTGACATGATCTGTGCTATTGGTCTAAAATTTGCTTTTTATTGGCGGCGGTTTGAGAGTTCTTAAATACAGATATTTTTCTGTGCACACAATATGTAACAATACCGATATAAATACCTGAGCGATAAGATGTTGTATTGTAGCACTCTTGTATACCAACGACACGTCCCCTCTAGTTTGGTCACAAGCTTTGTCGATCTTAGTCATAAGAACTATAATTGGTATTCCTGAAAACATCGTTTAACATCGTGTAATTAAAGAACTTTAAATTCTGCATTTTTAGGGCAAATAAACTACAAATTTTCACTTTTGTTTCAGCAGTTAAAATGTTTTTGACTTGTGATTAAAACGATCAGTTGTTGATTAATTAGCTAAGGCTTAAACGAACTAAAAATGAAACTAGATTGCCTACCTACACATGAAAATGAAACAGTAAGATAAATTCAAGACAAACTAAACGCAAACACGAAGTTAGGCTGACTACAGTACGACTGGCAAAGCAACACAAGGAAACTGAGTAACGTGGCAATGGCACAAAGTGAGAAACGTAGGAATGTATATTACAAGACGAAGCGCGCGATGCGTAAATTAAATACGTTGGAATAAATTAAAGGGAGCGGAATTCATTGAACTGCCAATAACGAGGTTAATACAACGAGTTCGGGTTTGTATTTTAGTCATTTTAAATGACCACAACGAAGCTTACAGTAGTATATACAATTACGAACATATACGGTATCCCTATAAAATAACAACATTATAATGTCCTTATATTACCCTAAAAAGGTAAAAACAACACTACAAATGTCCTCATAACACGCATTCTAATTAGGAAAAGTAGAATATTTACCTCTGCCAGTTATCTTGGTTCTCATGTCGTTAAGTTTGTTTAGTAGTTCATCTGACAGCGAACTGACTGACGTTGCGTCTATAACGAATATGCAGCAGTGTATTTTTTCCGGTAGTTTCGGCAGTTTCTGAAACCCAGGCATTTCTGGAGATATGTTGCCACTCGGATCGAACTGAAATTTTAAACATGTTCGTCGTTATGAATTGCCTGCACAATTAATGAACCACAATAAGAACTAAAACTTAAAGCGTTCGTAATTAGACCAGAGGATACACAATCGAGGCCCGACGCTGCTACCATTGTGGGCGTTAATGTTTTCATTTATATCTGTTTATTGCTGGTCATGGGTTAATCTATTCGTAACCGATGGCACTCACTCTATCATATATGAATGTATATTTATCGTGTTTATGTTATAACTCATCCACGTACTTTACGCGAATAAATAATTCAGTAGCGCCATAAAACTTTTATGCATTCTTTTATCTTTTTATCTGCTTTTTGGCCTAATGCGCATGCGCCAAATCGTCGGCATAGCAACCGTTTAAGTTTGGACAAAGCTTTTATTGTTCGGTTGCCCGTGACTCATAATCCGTTCCGGTCTGAGTCAAACAAAGGTCATTTATATATGCAAGACGCAAGCGCCATTTTGTTTGCATGGTTACCGTGTGTCTTATTACGAAACTAACCATACATATGCGCATAGCAATGTTAGTAGCATAAAATATCCAGTGTTTTATGTGCGCATATTCACAGACGTTACTTTTATCTATTACACTAATTAAAATGAATCGAAATTATTAAACCTCAATCCCCTAATATTTCCCAAAATATTTTGAAATAATAAATACCGTTCTTAAATAAATGCCTTTACCATAAACCACTAAAATATTTTAACAAATTGTATACCATAGTTGGTAGATTCCAGATACGTGCCGTTTATTGTATATAGCCATTATGTTACCTGGTGATTATCAGATACGTGCCCATCCAATAGATAAGGAAGCTCAGTTGGATCGAATCCCCTTCGACGTTCCTCTTCAATACCCATGGTATCTACAATCTTAAAGTTAAGGTCTTTTCCTTCTCTTCCATTACGAACTTGGTAAGCTCGCATCTGGAAACGACAAATATTCGTATAAATCGAGTAAACTAATTTTTCTATGGTTGACATTTTCTACAACCAATTAGTAATCTCTGGATTAAAGTAATTGCCGTGTCTTGTCCATCAAGAACACGTACGACAGTAGACGCATCAAACTGAGTAACTATTTGGTTGCATTCAAAATGTATATTACCACGCCTATATATATATTTTTAGACTCTAACCTTTCAAAAACTTCATCGCAGAAACTCAAACTATATTTTTGATTAAGTCACCCATGTTTAATTTTTAACCCTTTTCAAAAAATTGAATCTGAACGTTATTACCTTTGTAGTAATGGACCGTTGGTCACGTGGGCTACCGACAGGTGCTTGGGCAGTTACGTGGTTTCGGAAAATAGAGTTGATTGTGTTGAAGAAAGAAGATTTCCCAACGTTGACGTGACCGAGTAATAACAGACGGGCTTGTTGGACTCCAACTTGGGCGAGGGGTTTGTATTCACGGATCGTTTCGATCAATTCGAACCTGGACCTGCGTGTATGCGAAGGTGTTCTTGTGTTCTAACTTGGGCACCCTTAGTTGTATATACAGTAGGGCGGGGTAAGATGGTACACCTTTAGCACATAATATCCAAATATCCTGATCGTGTTTTAAACAATTTACAACAGTCTGTGGGAGTTGTGAGGATACGGTTTTATATTTCTCGGAATGTTCTCTGTTTACTACCAATTGGGACAAGAAAATAGAATGAAAATGTGTCCTATCTTTCCCCATATTACTAAACTATAATTCTATATAGGTAAGCTTGTAATGTGCCAACTCTAGTTCGAATCACAGATCTTTTGGCGTAACTTGCCAAGACTGTATTATGTACGTATATATGCTTTCGATATATAAGTAGGGTGGGGGAAGATGGGACACTTTTTTATTCTATTTTCTCGTCTCATTTGGTAGAAAACAAAGAACATTTAAAGAATTATTCAACCGTATGCTCATGACTCTGGAAGACCGTTGTTAATTGTTTAAAACACGATCACGATATTTGGATATTATGTGTTAAAGTGTCTCGTCTTCTAACACCCTACTATACTGAAACTGCAGTAGCTCAGGTATTACAGAACGTCGAAACGTGACTAAACAAGTTTTTTTTTTTTATCATATAAACTGCGGAAAGGCGATACCCTGGTATTATCAATACATTGGTTCAGATTTCGTTTTTGATTTCCGTATTAACGTTACAGATATACACGTATGCACTTACTGTATCATGCATTGTTAATAGTAATCCATAAAGAGCAGACCCGTATACAAATCGTATTAACCGATGACATTTTATACAATTTAATAATTCTGTTATTTGCAATTCACTTACTTTTCATCCCAAGCTAAGTTTCTCCACTGGCTTTTCAATAAGGCACCTCCTCCTAAAACTGAAAATAGAAAAAGTTAGGTTTAAATAACAAAGTATAACTGACAGTCGCAGACGTAAAGGTTCAACAGTACCAAAGTGCTCACGGTATATATCTATATTGTCTAGTTTCCCTGCCAAGTAATGGAAACTTCACGTAAAACCTCATTCTTAAGATGGTTTAAACATTTAAAACCATTTGGAAAACTGTTAGAAAATAGGTAGTATATTGTGGGGTAAGATGAATACTGTTTTACCGCATACCATCCCATGTTTCCCCATCGTATTTTTAACAATTAATAACGCTTATTTTTAGCCAACGGATACTGTAATGTAATTCTGTAAATTTTCTCTGTTTACCACTATTGGTAAAAGTGAATGAAAACTAGGATCTTATACCCAATCTATACTATACTAGTATGGTCCCCTATAGTAAAACAAAATTGTAACGCCCCTCATAGAAAGAAGCGTTTGTATTTAACTTGATACGTGGATTAAAACACATTAGGTGTGATACTGTGATTAAACGTAAAAAACGCTCATAAAGTTACTTACAGCTCATTTTCGGATTAAACGATGATGAATCTGGATTTAAAATAAATTTAATTTAAAGTTTATTTATTATTTTGATATACAAGGCAAAAGCTATGGGCCTACCTTATTTTATACCTATAAACTTAGAAAAAGTCTTCCTATAGTATGTGTCAGATGCTGCTAAAAACGCAACAAACAAAAATTGAGTCCAACTAATAGTGTATTAAAATGTAAATTTCACCAATAATTACTAACAACATCAGTCTCCTAAACAGTGTAATTGTCGATGGCTATATACAAGATGACGTTAAAGTTTATATAAATTTATACATATTTATAAAGTGTTAAGACTTACGTTTTCGAACACCGCTACCCATTTTGTTGCTTGTTTTGATTTCACTAAAAAAACTTTAAATTTAAATTTAAAATGTTATTTTTAGCTTATACAAAAGTTCTTTGCATAACTACCTATATACCTGTAAAAGTTTCTATATTCAACGATCAAAAAGTTCTCGCAAAATTAAATCTTCTCATTAAATACACGCACCATTTTTATATCTACTTTCTATAAAAACAACATAAATTTTTGGCCTCTTGATGTTGTTGCTCTGTGCTTTATATTATTTACACGTAATCTCTTGTGTGGTGCCGTATTCTTGCAGCCTACCCTCGCCTCGGTTAAGCCTCAACTAACCGAAATCTGGGACACCTGAGAGTAAAATAAGCTTTCCGGATGAGAGTGGAATTGCAACCACTCGTTTGCAGACTTACAAATGCCTTGTCTGCATTGTCTTAACCGCTCTTTCGTGCCGAACCACAAGTACATTATTCATACGCCTTGTCGCGCTGAAATATTTATGAAATTTTAAGACGACTTTTTTGGCACGGATCCCTGTTGCGACTCGGCGTTACGAAGACTGATAAACAATACTGCATAATTCACAAGCTAATTTAGAAGGCATTATTCCAAATAATATATCGTTTTCTTCGCAGCCTCCGCAGCTCAAGTCCCCTTTTTTGTCTTTTTTTTTATTACCCTCGTTTAATTAAGCCAAGGCCGAAACAACTTGTGCTTTTTATAACCCTGCAACGCCCTAACAACATAAATGCGTGTCTAAATTAACCTTGCAGGCTTAAGCGACAGGCAACCGTGTTAAATGGATTAGATCAACTATACGACTTATACGCAGTGAGCATTATTTATTAATAACCTCAAGTTAAAGCTAGCCAATTCTTGAATTTATTAAAAAAACAACCGGAATTCAGACCTGCAATTATTACTTTCCTGCTTACCTATTTCTAATGCTCAATGGACATTGGTAAAGATATAAGCTACTACACGTTATCTTCTGTTGATGTATCTCCTTGTACAGTATAGTGACATACACACATAGCGTCCGAATTTCTTAAGTACCACTTCAGTATAAGTTTGTATGTGAGCGCTATAAGATATTTAAAAGAGCATAATAAGATCTTTATTTGTTTAAATAAAAGTCATATTTTTTAAGTGATGCATTTTGTTTTATTTTGTTTTGCTGCAATATTAATTTATGTGAGGACACATACTTCTGAAAATTAAATAAGAATGTAATAATATTAAACTGGTAGGGTGGGGGGGGATGGGACACTTTTAGCACATAATATTTAAATACTCTGATCGTGTTTTAAACAATTAACAACGGTCTACGGGAGTCGTGAGAATACGGTTTTATAATTCTTTGAATGTATTTTGTTTACTATACCAAATGAGACGAGAAAGAATGAAAAGTTGTGCCATCTTCCCCCACCCTACTACATGTTGAATTGATTTGCGCCTCACGATTTCTTCAAAATGGGAGAAGATGTTTTGCGTCTTTTTGCTTGCGCAGACCTATACGGACAGCTTGCATGTATGCATGGTATAGCGTATACTGTGCTATTTATACCCAACTGTGTGGCACTACAATGTTTGTTTTTTTTATCAACAAGCGTGTTTTAACAACTGTTGTTTTACCGTTACTACCCGTCTTTTCGCTTTTTGTCAACTCTCTTGTTCTTCGTTATCGTGACCGAAGACTGAAGAGACGAAATAAATTTCATTCATTCATTCATGTACGTAAACATTCGAACAAATCATTAGAGGTCGATAAGTAACGCAAGTGTGACGCTATTAACAAACAGAAAATCACACTCAAATATCATACTCTTATGTTGGTTGATGACGTCAGTGGTCGGTCATGAAGACTCTGATGATGGAGAGCGAGACCTCATACTAACCTAACCCACAGTTTCAACTCAACACTTTAATTTAAAGACATGATGCAAAAAAACTTAGCTTCGACTTCTTCCTCGCTCGTCTGGTGTCTCTTTACAGCTTAAAATGACGATGGAATGCAAAAAACGTGGATTACTGCAGCGCCTTGCTCGCTTTTTGATCCCTTATCGCCACGTTGGTTTTAAATTTAATATGTAACATTTAACTGTATATATATATTAGAAAAGGCAATGTTTTAATCCGTGGGACTGTTTGCGTGCTGGGTACTGTATGTGGAAAAACAAAAATGTCACACATACTACAATACTTTAAAATGTGTGCAAAAAATATTGGTTCATCGCTAAGCTCAAATACTCTTGCTTGAATATGCTTCATTCATTTTTAAACCAATCTTTAAAAATGGCGGGAATTCACCACAGAGCGCATTTTGTCGATTTTGAATTTATCGATTTTCGATTAGTTTTTCAATGGTTGAGTGCTTTTGCGCGCATGCGCAGATGCCTACTGAGGCGTTTCCCAAAGTGCGTTTGAGTTCAAGATCCAATTTGATATTCTGTTTACAGATTTTAACCTATATCCGTGTTATATTATTAGTAAACAGATCGTAAAATGTTTGTTTGTAAATGTTAAAATATATCCTACCCATCAGAACTATTTTTAAGAGCCAAATTGACAGTGAAACGTGACAGTTTTACGAAAGTGTTATCCGAAATTTTAAATAAATTATACGAATTTAGACGTCAGGTGATAAAATGTGCGCGTCACGTAATGAGCCGCTGGCATGTCTAGTTATGGTCAGAAGCTTAGTTAGGATGTAAGATCTCACACTTTATATTGTTAGAAATCTTTTACCGTTATTTAGCCAAAATTATACATCGTTCATCGAGTTTACGTATTAAATATATATATTATTATTTAGGATTCGTACCGGTATCATTCATTTACCTAAAATGTTAGCAATGGTAGCTTAAAACACTATATGCCCTGTATTATAATTAAACCATTTTTATAAATTCATAATATTGAAAAAAAATTAAAATTATATGGGGCCATATATTTTAACCAATTTAGCAAGAATACTATGTGTTTGAAGTTTTTTTTGTTAATAGATCCTATATTGACCTAATCTTCAAAAGTTTCCGATTTAAATCGAATTACTTCCTGTCGCCCAGTAATTAATCTGGGTAATTAGATATTGATTAGTTTCTTATTTGTTGTGAATTGGCTCGCGGTAGATGGATTAAGACTGTGGGTATAAGCAAACCCAGAAGTTTAGGAATTTTTCTACGGATAAATTTCCAAGTAAGTGTAAGAAAGCTATACTAACGGCTTGGCATGAATGCCTAACATTAACAACTACATGATCTCATTAGTTCACACTTTTTGTTCCTCTTGCTTTATTTAAATATCATTGTGTTTAATACCTGCAGAAGACTGTAACTTATGTAGTACCTCTTTCAGAAGGCTGAAGAAGTCTTTACTAACTTTATGTTTACTTATGTAAAGGGAAGTCTTTTGGTTTTTATAGGAGGTACAATATATGGTTTACAGGAACATGTGTGTCTCACAGCATTAGATGTATATTGTTAATCTTATATAAGTAAAGTAGATGTAATACTATTATTGTAAGTTAGTTTAATTACCACTCACAGCCTAGTATGCTCTTGGCTCTTAGATAGGTTTTACAAATTTACATGTTTAGTAATTTTGTATAAACCATGTGTATGAATACTTTAAAAAACTTAACATTCTCATTCAATATAGTGTAGTTTTATTTTGTAAAATGAGCAACAACTTTTGCTTTAAACTGTGAAATCGGATAAGTAAATAACGGAAACAGAAAAATGTCGGCATCTTTGGATACCCGAAACCTTTTGCATCGAAACGGAAGTTTGTCAGAGAGCAGCGATGAACAAATCATGGATGAAGACTCAGCTGCATCTATCCTCGCCTCTGTAAGGGAGCAGGAAGATCAGTTTGCGAAACTCACAAAGGAAATAGAGCAAGAACGTCGCACAGTAGCAAATCAACTTAACAATGATCATTATGGAAGTCAAAATGACATGGTGGGTATATCACAGCCATCCATCATAAATTGCTTATAGTTCAATTCTGTGGTTGATTTGCATGCCACATGTAGCTTGCTGTGACTTAGGTTTTTCTAGTGTCTTGCAATCATGGTTGCTGAGAAAGCATGTTTAATCAGTTTGAATGTTTTGCCTTACAGGTAGTTATTGTAACTATGTTACTTTATTAGGCCTGAAAAAAATGTTTTTCATATTATCACGTTACATTTATATACAGGTTAATAATATGCCAAAAATGTTTTTAAGGCATTAGAATCCAGCCTATTTAGGTATTACAATGTTGTCACTGAGCTAAAATGGTGAAAATCACTTGATTGTTTTATAATTTCCTTTATTTCCTGTTTGTTTTGTTGGAATATCTTTAGTTTCAACCAGAGTTTAACTTTATTGTTAAGAGGCTTTGCGGGATTTCCACCCAGAGCAAACATAACGTTTACTAGGCCAAAATAAGGCAAGCACTGAGCAAACAAAGTTACACAAATTATATTACCTAACCAGGTTTCACGCCCAGATGAGCAAATAATAAATCATATTACGTCTGCCATTTGCCAGTGTATAAATTTGGAAGTATAAAGAAAATGAATGTGATTTGTTTAAAACAGGTCATTTTTTTGTAAACCAGTTTAAAAATAATTGTAAGGGATAAATATAAATATATATAAATTCTTCATTTTGCTGTAAGAATACAGTTTATTAATTGTTTTTAAATAAGATAACTTGCATGTAATATAGTCTAAGTGTTAGTTTACACAATGTCTATTTAATATAATACAATCTCTATTTGAGTAACACCATCTAATGCTTTAACTGCAAACAGAAAGTTTTCAATTTTATTTATGTTTCCTTCTCTTGTTATGCATGGCCGATCAAAGGTCCTTTTCTCAAGTGCCCAGCTCGTGCCGAAACCGATTCTCCATCTAACTTGCTCAGTTGCTGCTGCTAAAAATAACCCAAAGTAGTTTGTTTCCTGTCTATTGTGGCAGCAGCCGCTTAACTTTTTACTGGCGTCCATTTCAAGAGGATTTCGTGAAAAAATAATTCAGGAAATGGCTCCGTTTACCCCCAACATCCTGACCCTAGCCACAGTAGGGGTTTGACGCAGATAATTATTCTGACGTCAGTTTCTCTTGCCCAAGCCTTCCTTATCACAGCAAGTACTTCAGGAAATTGTACCATCAACAGTAAACAAAACATGAAGCAAAAAGGAAACAGCAGACTACCTTTTTTAGGAATATTGTGATCTCAATATAAAAATGGTAAAACAACATCGTACACCAAAGTATTCCGTAACTTTGTGGGAGATAGTAGTACACTAAACAGTTAAGAAGTGACAGTTAAAAGATTATAGTCATGAAGTTTGAAAGAGAAGAGCATGTGAATACAATATCCCAGTCCCAAAGCCCAGTAAATTGGAATGTAAACTCTTTACCAACAAGGGGCTCACTTGCCAAACGTTCAAGTTATTTATCTCGGAAATTGAACTTACTGGAGAACAAGTTGCTGCAGAAATCTTGGGATCATTTGGAACTAGACAACATCCCTAAAACAAATTATGCGTCATCTTTGGAGGGGAGCGTCAACTTATGTTTTACAACAGACGATGAGGTCTTGTTATGTTTACACTGCATTGTAAATCACACGGACTGTGTTGTCTCATATTGCCTCAGGGCTCAAGGCTTGTTACAGATGTTTTAATTGGATACGAGAGCAATGTCTGATGTACTAATGTCTATAGTGTGAAGTAATTAAGATGTCTGGCATTGTGTCTTTAATTCTTTTAGTCAAAGTAGTTTAGAAACTCTTTTGTTTGTGCTCACTAATTAGATTTTTAAATGTGCACATTTTTGTGCTGCCTTTAGCATGTTGCTAGTTGTATTAAATACTAATATTTGCATGTAATGACTCTAACGAGTCCATAAGTTAGTAATTAATTTAGAAATCTCTAGGGTAATTAATCAATAATAATTCATAAATAAGTGTGTTCAGTTACTTTGAAAATTAGCCAATTTCTTCAGTATTGATTTTATTGAATTAGGTCCCATATGGACCACAAATGAATTTAACTCTCAAGTTAAATAGCTGTATCAATACTTAGTTACAGGTCTAAATTTATCAGAGCTATTATTATGTTACATATTTAAAAGCTATAGTTAGAATTTGCCTACGTTAAATAGAATAATTATTAGATGTTTATGTTTTTTTGGACTATAAATGGCAAGTTTTATAATTTTTAGGTAGCTTTGTAGGTTTGTCTGGAACTTTTCTAGGACCTAAATATCGCACATATGTTCAATATGTTTAACTTGTAAGTAAGTTAAGGCTAAGTGGCTGCTGTCAAAACAGTTTGATTTGTTGTGTTTATATACTCATACAAATACCTTGCAGGAATACACAGAAAGTATGAACTCAGATGGGTATTACGATGGCCAACCCAGTGAATACGAAACTTTTTCCCGAAGCGAAAACTTCAGCGATCCAATGGAAGAAACCGAGGTTTTAATTGGTGATGATGGAGTTGCTAAAACTGTCACAGTAAGTTTAGCTTAAATTTTATTAGTATATTACAATGGGTATATCTTGCATTCTTGCCTATGGATTCTTTTTAAATAAGAGAATGACAATGCCATTTTGATTAAATATATTTTACAATTTGTTGGACTTAAATTTTGTCTGTTATGTAATTTTTGGAAGGTTCCCGGCTTTATTTCTTAACACAGGAGTTGCCCTATTTTATCCGCACAATATCATGGTTAGATTCACAGGATTTATTACAAATATATCTTGCTTCTATTTTTTTTTTAAGTTTCAGTTTTATACACTTTTTGATAATGTATGACGTTCACAGAAATTTATTCTAAGTTTTTCTTAACGTTTTTTTTAAGAAGTTAGTTATTTAATTTTTGTATTTCATGAAACGTTGATAATGTATGGGATTCATAAAAATCTATCCTTAGTTTTTCTTAACTGCCGGTTAAGGGGTTTGAAGCTGCCAATTATGTAACAAATCTTTTTGTGCAATTTTTCAAAGGTTGCTTACGCTTAGTAGCCGCCACCTTACTCACACACAGACATTATTTAAAGCCAGCCATTCTTAAGTGCTTTTCTCCATAACAAGTGGCTGCTTCACTCGTGTTCCTTGTTTAAATACAAGCCAAGCGTATCACACTACTTGAATAACCCACCCACTCAACTGGTTGAGCAGACTTTAAATTTACTTCAAATGGCTGCTCTTGGTATAAAATTACAGCCCATTAAGTTGGGTACATTTTACACAGTAAAATACTGTTGATTTCTTTCCCTAAAAATTTGTTAGTATTTTTTGCTTATTCATCCCCACTGTTTAGGTAAAAAAGACTATAGGAGAAAAAGTTATAACACAACATTTTACCCAAAAACCACAAGTACTGGTTATGCAAATTTATCCCCACACATTTTTAAGTAAAAAAGAATAACACACAAAAATCTTTCAAAACAACCACAAGTGACAATGTTCCCACCAGTGCTTGTAATTCACACTTCTCACTTTCTTATTCAATCAATAGAAACGAGTTGTCACCAAAACAGTCACTGAAAGAAGAGTGAGACATGTAGAAGAACAGGGTAGTTTGCCAAGGAACAACCATAATGGAAGGTAGGTGTATACTGTATATATCCCATGCTATTGTGTGCAATAGCCAAGCTTTTTAACTGAGAATATTTTCCACACTTTTCATTCATAGCGTATTTTAACCACTGTTGTTTGCTGTTGATTCCCTTTAATTTGCTCTTTTAATAATATCATCTTCTCTGTCATTTTCTAAGAGATATCCTATGTTATTTGCTGTCTACTTCTATGTTATATGGGTGAGACCTCTGACACATTGGGGTTTATGTATACTTACTGTTTGAGTGTCTGATACTATTATGTTCAATGGTAGTTTCTAGTATTTTATATGCTTCAGCTCATTTTGGATTGTTGTTTGTTTTTAACACTGTAACAGAATAAAAAATTTCTAAATGTCATTTTGAGTCTAAACCATAGCTTTTAGGTTCAGTAACTTCAAAGTGAAATATTAATATTAATTCATTTTGATCGTAGAGTTAAGTATATTTACACAGTGTGTTTATTGCTTCCTGGTCGTAGTTAACTACCTTTCCATTGTGTTATGTTTCTGCTGTATTAAGTATATTTCTCTGCTACACAACACAATATTGGAAATTTGTATTACTAACAGTTTAAGCAAATGTATCCATCCACCTCTGATGTTTACGTAAGACGTGTAGTGAAGATAAGATACACACAAACATGTTTTATTATCCCCATGGCAAATTTATGGTATTGCAATATGCCATACCGAATTTCAAGTCTACCTATGATAATATGAAGATTTAGTGTTTATGAATTAACAACTTCACTTATGACATCATCATTGATATAAGATACACACACAATGTAATTTTTCATCGGTCCCATGGTCATATCCAATTTATGTCACTTTTAATATGTCATACCAAGTTTCTTTCAATGAATTTCAAATCTACTATCATATTATAAAATTTTAGTCTTTAAAAATTAACTATTTCAATTATAACTGGTTATTGTTAATATAGTGGACCCCGTCATATGTCTGAGAGAAGTATTCCTGATAATTATGATTCAATGAATCGCAACCATCCAGGAAAGCTGCACAGTCCTCATTATGGTGATGAAACCAGCAACTTATTAAGGTTTGTCTTACACCCTTTGTACCAGTGCATGTGGGTTGTACAGTTTATATTACAGTGCCAAAGTTGGAAATTTGTAATTACCTTAGGACTAATACTAGTTCTATTTTTTCTGGTTTTTTATTCATTTTTCTTTGTCAAATCCACAAATATACATTTTTTGACATTTGTCATATGCGTTTTTAATTTATTTACAAAGGTGCATCAAAATTAAGTGCAACTTGTGCTACATATACACACCACAACACAAAGATACTGAATTTTATCATGTTATGTTTTATTTGTGCCCCATGCAGGTCGTCGGCTAGTAGCTCGTCAGCAAGTGATGACCGCGGTGGAAAACCATCCGGTTACGAATATCCATCCAAACAAAGCTTTGGTTCAAACGATGAAGTGAGGAAACTTGCTCCAGAGAAGTTTCAGCCAGAGGAATATGGTTTGGAGGACGACAGGTAGATAATAGTAAAGTTAAGCTGTCAACTAAGGGGCGCTAATGTTAATGAACCATAAACCATCGTATAAGTTGCTAAGCAATCTCTTATAGGGTAAGCACCCAATTTTAATGAAATATTTTAGCAATGTTTTAGTAGTTTTACAACAATTTTGCATTAGTTTTGTGAATTTGAGAAGAATGCTCCCATGCAGTGTTTTTTCTTTATTATTTAAATACATTGCCTACAGTGTAATTTTTGGTAAAAATGTCTGTTATAAAAGTAGCTGTGTTATATGTACTCCAACACATAGTCATGTTTAATGTACAGACGAAGTACAGATGATGAGAATGATGAATACAGAGGTCTCGAACCAAACTCATATCGTGAAAGAGGAAGTGTTTCATCGGGTAGCAGTGATCAAAGGTACATTAACAACTTTCATACTGTATTTTTATGGTTTACAACGCTATTTCTTGGTTCACAACTTTAAATGTATTGTGTTCATAGGCTTCAAGCCTGAGTGTCAGGGTAGACTGGCCTACAACTTTTTTACACTTTTAATTCCATATTTAAAAGCAACTTTTCACCCAGATACGGCAATAACATAGACGATGACATGCCTGTCGCTGCTCCCAGGTCTGTTGCCAAACCAACCGCTGGTCGCGCTCCACTGGCTCGGCAAGAAGCTGGAAGTCGTGGTAGTCTTGATAGGTAAGTTGTGATGTCATAATCGTAATGCTGGAAATACAAGTTTCCCAAATATCACGCCTCCAACCTTTGTTATACTGTACCAGCCTGTGGACCACAGGATATAAGTTCTCAATGCCAAATATATTGATTTTGCTACAATGCTATTGTGAGTACAGGCCAGCTTAAAATCACTAACTTTTGAAGATGTTTCACAATAATGACAAAATATTGATACTTACATTATATATTTATATGTAAGTAATTTGGATTTTGAGGTAGTGGGCCAAATGTAGCGTAAATTGTAGGTTCTATGATGATAAGGTCCTCACACCTCAAACATATAGAATAAAATAGAATACGAACAACATATCTATAGGAAATGTTCAAACTTTATGTTTTGTAGACTTGGAAGTAACTGGCACACACCAACCTTGGAGGAAGTAATCAAGATGTTGACTTACAACCTTCCCATTGTGCAACAAAATGCAGCAGCTTATATACAGCATCTGTGTTTTAATGATGATAAATTGAAAGCAGATGTTAGAAAACTAGGTATGTACAATTCTTGTGGTTCTCTATGATGCATAGTTTGGTGTGCTTCACTGTTGTTGTGTTACAAATGGGTTTAAACCTGATTATTGAATGCTATATTTGTGTACAACTTTGGCCTAAATACCAGGTTTCTTAACATGATACTACAACACCTTAAATTTCAAAATATAATTCAGAAATTCCGTTTATAATATTAAGTACTAAATATATAAAAAAAACACTTATTTAGCATTTGCTTACAATTATGTTGTGATTTTTTCTCCATAGGTGGCATTCCTGCCCTTGTAAGGTTATTAGACAACCCTAGTAGTGAAGTTGAGTTGAATGCATGCGGGGCGTTAAGAAACCTCAGCTACGGATCGAAAAATGATAAAAATAAAGTGGAGATAAAGAATTGTGAGGGCGTGCCTGCTGTTGTGAGGTTAATAAGGGCGGCCAAGAACATTGATACAAAAGAACAAGCTACAGGTTTGTGAATAAGGTTTTACTTTGTTATATTTGTTATTTATACTGTATGTTATTACAAAAGTGTTTGAGGTGTATGTGTATAGATTAACCCTGCATTTTTACACTGTATTAATCATTTGGGAAACTTTTTTAAGGATTGTGTGTTTAACTGTTTTAGACCCGCTTATAAGATCGATTTTTAAATTAGAAACCTATGTATGGTGATGGTGGATATATCCTTACATGTATATTTATATATATAATGTTTATTTCTTGAAAAATTATATTTTTTATACTGACACACCTTATCTCTTTAAATTTTTAAGCAATAATACTATGCGTGTGCTCATTCATTAGGGCTCTATTCTCCTTTATGGCTGTACCATTTAATAGGAATAAATATTTAAACCTTCCATCACCAGGTACTTTGTGGAACTTATCAGCACTACCAGAACTTAAAGGACAAGTGCTTGAGTTGGGACTTGAACCGTTAACCAACCTCATCATAGCTCCATACGCTGATGTGGTGTCGCAACAAGATGGGAAACCTAAGGAAGTGGAGATGGTCGATGTATTTACTAATGCTGTTGGTACTGTGAGGTAAGAGGATTACAAATTACTAAGTTTGAGTTTACTGTTATCATTAACAGTGCATGTGTCCTTGGATAAGATAGTTAATAACCCAATGGTCACTTACTTGGTTGCGGCCCCAAAATATTTGGGGAAATTTTGTACGATTTATCAAAAATATTCACCCAGGGTTTATGTGTTGTAATTTATCTAATGTAATATGATTGTCTATCTATATAAATGAGTTAAGTTGTTAAGTGTGAGTCACCAGGTTATGGTTTCCTTTCCTAATTCCATTGGATTCCTATAGGGCTATAAATAACTTGTGTCAGTGTGATCTTACATTATATATCAATCTGAATATATTTCAATTTACACCCATTAAGTATTTGTGAATATCATTATCATTAAATTTAAATATATTAACAATTAACGTATAGGCCACCTAATACCCTTAGAGTACAATTATTGCATCCTTAATATAACGGGCTAGCATCAAATTGCCATGGTAGTTTGAACCTCAATTAGGTTGCTGCCGTGATGGAGTTGAATTTTATTGACTTTTTAGTAAAAAATTTCACATTTCCTAGAAATTTGAGTTCGTATGACAACATAGAGAATCGTAAGCGATTGAGGGATTGTCCCAACCTTGTCTTCTCGTTGTTCAGTGTGCTGAGAGCCAACATAGAAAATGGAGATATTCAAAATAAGGTAAATTATAATAACAACAATCATGTATTAAGTTTAAACTCAGATTTTAGAAGCAATTACCTAATTTTATGTTCCATTAATTAAAAATCTGTTATATATTTCTAAAACAAATTTGAATTTTTAATCACATAGTATAATGAGACAAGTTTTAAAATCTGCATTTTATGTTAGATTAATTAGAATTTTTTTTATATATATATTTAATATATATGTTTATAAAACAACTCTACCCAACAGGCAACAGAGAATTGTGTGTGCGTGCTTCGTAACTTGACATTCCAGCTTCAACGTGAAGTACAGCAAGCTGATACCCAGCTATACATGCTTGATCAACCAAAAGATAGTAATGACGCTGCCGAAACTTCGTGCTTTGGGAAGAAAAAAGGTAAAAACAACTATTAAATTATTGTAATCATGTTCTGAAGTAATTTTTATATAAAAAATTTCAAATCCCAAGATTAAACTATATATAGAACCACCTTTGCAAGAACTTTAAAATCTTTTTGAATAAATTAGGTATTCATCTTATGGTCGATAAAAAGTTACCTATTTTCCTAATATAAACTGCTATATTTTTTATTATAAACTGCCACACATTCTTGGTTTTGTGTAACCTACAACACGAGTGTTTCCAGTTGTTTTCCGCTCATAAACCCCCAGTGTTGCCAACAGATAAACCAGTAGAGGTTGTAGATCAAGTTCCTGCTGACGACCCAGATGCGTCTGGAACATCGTTGCTATGGCAACCAGAGGCATCAAGGATCTATGTAGCGTTGCTTGCAGAGAGCCAGAAACGAGATGAACTAACAGAGGCTGCTCTTGGTGCGTTGCAGAATCTTACAAGTGGAACTTGGCAGGTCGGTTGGGTTACTTTATACTGGAAAGATCTTGGTTGCGGGTTATGTGTATTTTTATTGTTTTTTTCAGTAATTTTTAGAAAGGTAAATAGTAAGGTGTAATTTTGTCCCCTGCTGTGGCTTTTGCATTTGATACTTGATTGATAGGCATATGTGTCCTAAAGAACATTGTTAAACCTAGTGTACATGAATACGTTGTTTCTAGCACTCCTGGTGTGATAGCCAGGAATAATAAAATGATAGGTCTGTATAGAATTACAGCTTTAGAAACACTGCATTCAAATGTGCTGCAAATTGCAAACTAACACCTTACATACTTTTTCATACAGTGGGCAGTATATGCACGTGTTGTTGTACGTAAAGAGAAAGCTCTTCCAGTTGTTATCGATCGTTTAAGAACAGATCGCGACCAAATTGTGAGGTCAGGAACAACAACGCTAACCAATCTTGCTGAAGATGTAAAGAATAAAGAACTTATTGGTAGGTTCGATATATTGTATGTTTTTTAACTTTGATATTATGTGATTTTTGTGTTTACCTTGTTGACTATTTACAAGTATCAATACATTTAACCTATTTGTTCTGAATCATTGTTAAGTTTTGGAGTATAGTTTTAAAGTTCCACTATATATTATATAAATAGTTATTACACTAAGCTCATTGACTGCATATTGTTTTACATTCACTAGTTTTTAGGCTTTTAGATTATTACACACATAATATAAACTTTTATAGAGTAACTAAACTTGCTAAAGTTTAAACCAATGCTTAATAAAGCACTTCCCTAAAAGGGTTGTTTATCATTTCCCTTCACGCTTACGTATTCCTCAATGTCAAGCCACAACCCATTGATATTCAATATAGCAAAGTCAATATATATGGTTGAATAATTCTGTACATGGCAATGGAAAATTCTTAGTACAGTGATCCTCATATCCAGTTTCTCCCAGATAAGATATCATTGCCAGCTGTGCTGTTTTATTTTGTGGTGAATAATCGAATATTTGGAACCACCTACACATCCCCATGCCTTATTGGTCAATTGGTGGTTTTTATTTTTTTTCTCGTAAAAAAATACAATTCAAGTTTATGTCCTTATAAAGACCTTTTATTCGCACTCCCCCCAAAAGTTGCAAAAATTCAATGTAAAATTGATATTCAAAAAAACAAAAATTTACCCTAAGTAAAAACTAAAGTGCAAACTATTCACCTTAAATAAAATTATTTCCAACCATTTCTTCCACAGGCAAGTTTGCAATGAAAGACTTGGTATACAAACTTCCTGGAGGTTCAGATCCAAACGTTAGACTGTCAGACACCACTACAATCGCTGTGCTCAACACTATCCGTAAACTTGTCGAAAAAAGTCCTGAAAACACTCGTAACTTAAGGGATGCAGCGGGGATTGAAAGGATTACAACAATCAACAACTCAAGGTAAGAAAAAGTGTTTTTGTTTCAGTCAGTACACCTATTCCAGGAATAACATACATTTGTTTTCCTGCTTTCTTCTTGTTGTGATATTAAACGATTTATAATTTGCATGGTTTGTAACACTGGTTTATTAAATATGTGGGTACTAGTGTACAACCCTTGTATAATGTCATAGTGAAAAACGGGCTCAGTTTATTATTATAGTGCATAAGAAAATAATAGTTTAAATTAAATTACCATGTCTGTAGGGCCTGTAGGACTTTAATAGAGCGTTGTTAATGGTTTAAAACATGCTTAGAAAATGGGATACTATGTACTACCAGTATCCATCTTACCTCCCAGTATTACAAAAGTTAATGTTTAACCTGACATTGGTAATTGGTAAACAGTAGCTTATTTCCTGAGGTTAATTAAATACACTACGTAATGAACTTTTTATATGTTCTTTACACAGAACAAACAATATTGTTTGCTTTACCTGTGTGTACCCTTGCTACTCATACACCTGCTTATGAGGTGTTATTTGATTGACGGCTATGTTAAAATAATATAGATGTTTTTTAAATGTTTAAATTGACTGCTATATTCGCATACGATTTGTTTAGTAAATTTACTTTGGTTTGAATGGATTTACTACAAGTTGAACTGGTCCCGGTTTATAAAGTTCAAGACAACTCTGGCGTAAAAACCAAGTTTCTTGGCGTGCCACGCTGTATTACCTCACCCACATAGAATAATACGGTGTAAATTACTTGGTTAATAAATTTAACATATTTTACTCGCTGTATTTAGCTCTCTAACCCTACTATACATCTACAGGGACAGCAGCAGGTTCCATGATAAAGTTGTAAAAGCTGCGGGCCAATTATTGAAAGCAATTTGGGCAAATAAAGAAGTGAGGTCTTTACTGAAGAAGGATGGTTGGAACAAGGTTCACTTCACTCCTACTGTGCCTGTGAACACACTACCAAGAACGTAGGAATCATGTGTTTTCTTGTTTAATTTAAACAGTGTGCTTGATGTAATGCTAAAAAATGGTGTAGGAAAAAAAAAATTCTAATACCTTTGGTTAATCAAAAACTATAAATTTTTGGTGAAATGAGTAATTTTTTATTAATTTTTTAGAATAGTAGTTTTGTAGTACAAGTTGTATAAATTATCCATTCCCACACAACATACACTGCATTGGTGACATCATGGGTGTACACCAATTATTATATTTGACTTCAGTTCCAACTTTAACCGTTTCCACACATCATACAGTTCCCACCAAGCCACCAGCGAACCATACGAACGACCAACCAGCTCACCTAACCCTCCCTCCACCGGAGGCAGGAGAGCACAACGCAACACGAGCCAATCAAATGAGGATGTAAGTCAAAATATCAATTACCTTGTTCCATGTCAAAATAATAATTATTTAGTTTCATATTAAAATATTAATTATCTAGTGTTAGGTCAATGTATTAGTTTTTTATTAGATATCCTTAACAAACAAAACACATCAAAGTATGAATTACTTTGGTCGTAGTTTTAGGTGAAAATATTAATTACATAGTTAGCTTCTGAAACTCTAGCATTAATCCTTTTTTCATACCTCGTCTTGTATTCGTATTCATACATTATATTTTCTATTTCCACCATATGAAACATAGATCCAGTATTTTAACCCTTTTTCTCACAGATACAAATGACAACTCCTGGAGTAACATTGACGGACACCAACCGTAGAAAAGAACCCGCAAATTCCTGGGTTTGAAGCAAAAGGAGTTATAACCGCCAATGGTGCCTGAATCTAGACATTCCGCAGTTGCCGCCAAGTTATTTGTTACTTGTCATGCAAATGTAGCAACTCTTTGGAAAACAATTTTACTGTTTTTAGCGCAAAGTAGTTTTTTTTATTAATTTTGTCAATTTTAATTTTTTTTCTGAAACCCAGAAGATTTTTTTTTCCTATTTAAACTTAAGTTTTAATCAAGCCTTACCAGCATTGCATAACAGCTAAGCAACAACTCTAATGATGTAAACTAAAGTGTCAAGTATTTATAACTTGTTTTATTTCATATAAATGATCAATTAATATAAAATTAATTTTCATATATTGATTAACCTTTTTCTGTAAAAATGATATATAATAATTATGGGTACTACTTTTTTAATATCATGTTTTCCAGTGTGTTGTGTTATTTCCAACGCCAAGTTCACGTATTCCCTTAACATGGCAGATCGTGTTAAATTTTAACGGCACAATCATATAAATCGTGGCTATATTATGCACTACGTTTGTACGGTGCTTCTGAGGGTTTCCACATTTTGGGTTATTTGCCTTTACAGTGCTGCCACAAAATAAGGATTCCTTTATGGTGTTGTATGAAATCTAATTTCAATTTTGCCATGTGGCAACACTGGTACTAAGAGTGTGTTTTTACTTTTTATACCAAAATAATGGGCTGTAAATATACAATACCTTTACTGTATTAATTATATATATATATTAGCTTCGCAAAAACTTTTGTCGCTTGTTTCACGCGCATTTTTCAAATTTTAGTGCTTACAAATTTGTGCTGTAATTTAAACCTGACCGTATTGTGTGCTTTTAGCTTTGTAGACTTTTATCTGTATATTATGATGGTGGTCACCTTTTTGGTGAGTTTTAACTATTTTGATTAAGTAATCCGCTAACAGTGATCATTTTATGCATATACTATTGTTAGTTGGAGGCCAAAATTAAGAACTGTAGTTTACATTACATGCTGTTCTTACAAAGTACCATTTAGGATTTTTGGAGCTAAATTCGTTTTGTATAAATTGCTTTGCCATAATAATGCTCTTTATTGCATATAAACCAATAGTTGTAGAGTTTTTCAAGATTTGATTCAATAATAATGCCTATATTGGCAGATACACTACCAAGTTGGAAAACTTTTGTCTTTATTGTGTAAGTTAAAGCAGTAAATAAAGATAGGTGACAAGAAGTAAACTGATTAGGTTAGGACTTTTTTAAGGCACTGGTTAAAAGCGGGAAGTACTATGTAAGTTTGACACCTATATCTTAGAAGTGGATTAATCCTTCATACGTGTATAAACTGTAAGGTAATACGTTTAGCCACGCGGAGAATTGGAGATAGTATTGTAATATAATCTTTTTTTTTCTTTAGTAAAGGCGAAAGAAACATGCGCTGAAGAGAAGCCAGAGCCCCCATTTAAAATTGTACCTTTCTACGATGTTTATGTTTTTCGCTGTAGCGAAAGATATTTAAATGCTTGTTTACAGAAAATTTTCTATAGTAAAGTGCTAAGAATACATTTGCGTTTTAGCTCTTTCATTTACGTTTTAACCTATGTTTTTGTCATAACAGAATATTTTTCATGCAAGTATGAGCACCAAAACAACTTCGCGTGGTAGGAAAACGAAGCCACAGTCGAAAATTGTCGATAATAATAACGAGAAACAGAACCCTATAGTGAATTCAGTAAAAACCGAGACCACTAAAACTAAAAACGCAACAAAAGATAATAAGTCGGAAACCACAGACCATCAGGCAAAAGTTTGTAATGGAGAATCCTCACCAAATACCATTGAAACGCCAAGGAAGGTTCGAACCGAATCGCCGCAAATTAAAATGATCGCATCAGAAACGGATGTTGGGTTTTTAAAAAGTTCACCATACAAGGCAAGCAAGAAGCAGGTAAAAGACGAAGAAATGACCGAAAAATCAGACTTTAAGAAACCAAAACCTGCGAAACGAGGATCAACACAGGGAAAAAGAGGAAAAAGTACGAAGTAAGTTTTTAAATTCCAAAATGAAGTTTATTTTGACAGCAATTTTTAATCACTAAAAAATGGCTTTGTTAAAAATCTAAAACCACAATTTTCTTAAAATTCGATGAACTGGCATAATTTCACCTTCATTGTAACTTAAATTGCTAAACCTTTTGACCTTTAATGAATCAGTAAAACTTCTGTTGTTTTTCCTTTGTACATGTTTAACTTTTGTTTACTTCTTTAAAGATCTGTAAAAGCATCTCCTGTTAAAAGTCACGCGATCACAGAATTTTACCCAATTCGACGAAGCTCGAGGAAAACCAAATCATTAATTAAGGTATTTGTTTCATGGAATCTAATACTAAATAAATGGTTTTACAACTACCGTTTTCTTTCGAACTATAAGAAAGAACTGAAAAATGTTTAATCTATTTATTTGTAACTTTAAGCTGCATTTATCAAACAGTTATAATTTAAGAAAATAAGAATATGATCAAACATATTATTCTGTTACAGAAAGAACTTGCAGATGAAATAATAAACGCTGTTCAATCAAAATATGAAGGGGATTTAGAAGTTGTGGAGTTTAAAGATAAAGGAAGGGGGGTCGTTGCAAAAAGGTGACTTGTTACATTTAGAGTGTCACTGAGTTTGTACGACCTGTGTATTTTTTTTATCATTTTTTCATAGTTATCTTTTGCATTGTATTATAACAGGATTTTGAGTGCAATTTTTTCAGGTAACTGAATTACCGTATTTTATGACAAATTTGATATGTTTCTAACTGCTTCATACCAAAAACTTTTCTTTCAGGAGTTTCACAAGGGGTGAATATGTTGTTGAATATGCAGGTGATCTTATCTCATGGCATGAAGCAAAATCACGTGAAAGTGAATATGCGTTAGACACATCTGTGGGCTGTTACATGTATTACTTTAATGCAAGGAATACCAATTACTGGTAAGATATTCAACTGTAAATATATGCTAGTAACATTTTAACTGTAAATTTAACAGTAAAATTAATTTTGTATGTTATTATTTCTGATATAATATATATACCTGTTATTTATTTACTATTTTAACATTTAATTTTTACAATGTAATACTCAATTTGGAAAACAATATCCAATGTATCAAAGTCATTCTAATCCATTTTTCTCCCATCAACTTTACATTCCTAGTATTGACGCAACAGCAGAATCCGATCGACTTGGTCGTTTACTAAACCACAGTCGAAGGACCCCTAATTGTCTCACACGACTTGTATGGGTTCCTACACTTGATAACCCGAACAAAGAACTTCCACATTTGGTTATAGTTGCCAAGCGTGATATAGATCAAGGGGAAGAGCTAACATATGATTACGGAGATCGGGACAAGTCTGCGGTCGAAGTTCACCCCTGGTTAAAATCATAGAAATATTGCAATCACTCGCGCACTGTCATTTTACTTTGTAAATTCAAAATATTGACACCAAGTTATAAATTGGATAAATCATACTTTCTTACCTGCCACAGAACTGTATTTGAATGATACCTAACTGTATATAACATATGTAAGCCTAACATACGTAAGCTTTCAGTTATACCTGTATTTTTACAAATAATGAACGGTAACTTTTTATTCCCCACATTAGAATTAGCCAAATTAAATGAAGTCTGTTATATTCTTGTTAAACATTTTATTATTTGTTGAGTTATATTTGTTAATAAATACCTGCCATACAATGAGTGTTTTGTATATATATTTAAGTTGTAAAACATTAGGTTTTAAATACAGTAGTAAGAAGTATTTTCTTAAAAATTGCCCCCAAAAGAGGTAAATTAATAAATTGTTTCGGGTGGTATTTCGTTTTGGGGTATACCCCTTATGTTCCCATACGATTAATTATAAATAAAAAACAATAAAATTAGTGTTTTAATATGCTTTAATTTTTAATGTGCTAAAATAAAGAATTTATTTTATGCTTCACAAATACCAAGACTATATTTCGATAGTGTATAAAATTTCAACACAGATTGAACATTTCGGTAACGGGCAGCACTATACGATTTGTTTTAGTTACGACGTAAGCCAGGCGGCTTCAACAATGTGTTTGCTGTTAAACTGGACGTTTGCTAAGCATCGTCTAGTGATAGTCTTTTACAGCGGCGCTGTAGGTTTCGGTAGAATGCATAAAATATGAATAGTTGATGTAATAATTATAGTAGGATGGGGGAAGATGGGACACTTTTAGCAAATAATATCCCGATCGTGTTTTAAGCAATTAACAACGGTATATGGAGGTCGTGAGAATACGTGGTTTTAATTATTTGAATGTTCTTTATTTACTACTGAATGAGACGAGAAAATAGAATAAAAAGGTGTTTCATCTTCCCCCACCCTACTATATGTATCTAACATATGTGTAGTAGTAGTATGTTATTTTATGGTTTTGCTATATTGTAATATTTTTTCCCCATTTAAGTTGCTACTAATATAATTTATAATGTCAGCAACACCAGAACAATCAGATGAGATAAAAGAATCGGTTTTGAATCCAACTTTTCATGATATACAAGTTAAAAAGGTAAAGATATATGTATACAAAATGTTTGGTTTCCTTTAAGGTTTAATTGCTATATAAACTGTATTTTAAACTTTTCTTATGTTATCCTAATATTTTTAGGGGGAGAACTCAAAAGCTCAATGTACACAGAAAACTGAACTGATAAAATGCATTAATGAATAATTACTTTCCGTTATAAATAACCGGCCATTTTTTTATAAAAAAGAGCATTAAATATTTCACACCCACAAAAGCAACAATTCAATGCAATTTTTAACACCAATTAATTTCATTAAAATACAACTGACTTTTTTCAGGTTGAAATCTGCACGCCAGAAACTGCAACTGTTAAGTTTCAAGAACAACATTTTCCAATCGAGGAATATGAAACACATGAAGTAGGGATGTTTATTGATATATATTAAAAATAAATAAATGAAAGTAACTTATTGCTGACAGTTTAGACAACCTATATGGGACCACTGGTTTGGAGCAATTTTTGTTAAGTTCTTTGCCCACAATGACATACATGCAGCAACTAGTGGTAGCAACTAGCAACAACACATTTTGAATCCATACCGATGAATAATATTTGCTGCACAAGCATACTCTCGCATTTCGTTTCTGGTGCTACAGAAACGTAACAGACAAAAATCCAACCAATTGGAAGTAAGCCAATCTAGACATTTTAGAGGCAGCTCTTCAACCACTGCCTTGGCCGCCAGCCCTTCTTGTTATTTCCGAATAAACAATTTAATAGGTGTTTTATTGTTAGGTTGCTAAAGAAGAATTTGTTTCATATCGCACCAAAGCTGCAAAGAGCCCATGCTTGAAACCCTTAAAGGAAAGTGCTGAAGAAAATAGATTAGGTAAATTATAGCAATAAATTTATTTATATTAATTTGAGTTGAGTTTGAAATAATCTGTTGGTTTTGAACTAACTATATAAAACCAAACTTTAAATTAGTTTAATTTAAATCAAATCTGTTACATTTTAGTGTCTCGTTCCAACAGTCAAAATGTTGCCGTAGTAACCGTACCCCCTGACCCACAATTACTCGCTTCTTGTCAAAGCCGTCGCGGCCAAAGACCCCTACTAGAGGGGGGCGCGGAGCGACGTCTGCGACTCCAGGAGCTGCATCAACGAAAACAAGAAATTATTGATTCGCTTGCTCAACAAACTGGCCACCGAAGGCGATCTGGAGTTCGTAGGCAAGAGCGGAATGCTCCTCGTTATTTCGAGGTGATTTCTAACATAAATATCCTATTAATGTTAAAAAATGTAAAAGCTTAATTTTATGAACACATTATAAAACTCGATATATAGCCAAGGATCCTATCTTTTTTAAATTGATTTATAAACACACATATATAGACAAATAGCCTATCTTTTAGTTGGGTGAATCTTAAATATTTAAAGTTACAAACCAAAACATAGATATATATTTGTTTACAAGGTCTCACCAGGTGTGTTCATTACTGAACGACCTGAATCCAGACTACAGGCAGCAAACTCTGCACAAAGTCGAACATACGGGGAATATAGATCGTAAGTCCTTACAATAGTATCATTTCGATTGAATTTATATGTATATATATGTTAATATGTATATATATATATATATAATAACTCGGGTGTTTTAACAAATTTTCATAACATAACTGTAATATATTTAATGCATCTAGCCCAAATCTAGTATAGCTATACTTAAATATTGTTTGGTCAAATTTCATTGCATCATAACAACTGCTACTATAACAGCAAAAAATCTAGTCCAACTAGTGGTATTTTAAAGAGATATATCTTGCCAATAACTAGCACCACCTGTCACTTATTTGAAAAGAATGTTAAATGGATTCTCCTGTAATGCTCATACTTAGTACTTACCTTAAAATAAATGATAAACAGCCCTGGTTAAAATGACTGCTTAAAGTACACCTTCCCTTCACACAAATGAGTTAAACATTTTATTTAAGGTCAAAACTCAATCAGATGATCCATGTTTGAACCCACACCCAATACACCTTATGTTTCTTATCAAAACATGGCCTATTGTTAAGCTTGGGCTGTTAGCTCAGTTTAACAAGATAATATTGTTTTGTGTCAACAAACTTATCGAAATATACAACATCAGCCTTTGAAATTATTACTGATACATGGCGTATGTACATTTTAAGGTCACATATTACATAAATCTGTACATTTATGGTTAAGTACAGAATAGGGAAGGATAGCTTCCCTATGCCTTTGCTACTGTTGTTGTTCTAAATCAAGGCCTGAGAATGCTAAAACAGTACTTAATACTCAGGTTGCAGGATTGTGTTTTTGTTACAGGAAAACTGTATATATGTTTTTAGTTATAAATTATCTGTTTTATCTGTTATAAAGTAGAACCCATCTAGTAGCTATCATTATGAAGTTACCTAAGTTAGTGAAAGCTGCTAGGAATAATGAATGTACAAATACAAGGTGTGCACTTTATTATTCTTTGGTTGGCTACAAATAAATGTATTGCATATATTTAATTAACGATGCTTTTATATTTTATCCTGTATGTGACATCGTATTCAAGCCATTAAGTTGGCTTATAGCCAAACCCAAACTTTTAAGAATTCATGCGCACTAAACATTTTGCACAATATCTGACAATTGTAAAAATTACAATCATGAATGCAAGTCAGAATTCATGGTTCATTTGTTTCAGTTCCACATCACCGAACAAGGCACGAGTATGGAATCGATCCGCAAGCAGTCGAGCCATCAGTAGTAACTCGTCTCGATGGAAAACTGAACAACTTCCACAAGCAAAGACAAACCATTTTGTGAAGATGCCGTTTAAACAAGTACCTGCTCTTACAATGGACGCTAATTATAAAATCAATGTGAGTTTTATTGCACTGTTTGTAACTGTGGAAAATGGGCAAATAGAGGAAGCTGCTTTAACTGTGATATGCTAAAAGCAACCAGGTTTTGGTTCTCTGATGCAGCGGAACCCTGTGTATATAAAATCTAGATAGCATTTGTAAAAGTTTAAGAACAAATATATTTCAATCCAATTCCACCTTTGTCTTGGGGGCTACTTGCTAAAATGCTGCAGTCCCAATTATAAAATATAAAGCTGGATCAAGTAATGTGGCAAATAAAGTGTACTTTGTATTGGCACCTACAGTTTAAACATATGCTGTCTTCTGCCCAAATCTAGGTTGCCAACAAATCGCTTGGTTGGCGGGAGAGCTATTTAGACATTTAATAATTTGACTTGGCTAACGTACATTTATCTGATCCACCCAATAATTATTGTCACCCAACGTCTAAACGATGGCTACTTCCACCCTTAATGTTACACCATGCATACCCACAGGATGAGATGGTTTATCCTGGTGAAGAGATGAGAGCTATGACAGCATTTACAGTATCAAGAATACGACACGCGTTCAGGAGGATGCCTGACCCACCGAGGCTCGATTCACGACAAGGAAGATTATTAAAAGCAAAGTTGAAGCCGTTACGCCCTGTGGCTGTGAGTTGACTTGTTTTATATTATGATTGAATAAATGAATGTAACTTACTTTATCCTCGCAAAGAAAATAAGTGATTTAAATAGAATGACTGTATTTTTTATATTACATATTCCATCCAAGTATTAATAACACTGTTTTATCAAAGTTTACCAAACGAAAGTTTGTTATATTAAATTTAATTATTATTATTATTAAATGACAAAGGTTTGCCTGGTGGCATTTTTAAACAGAATTTCTGAAAAAATTTAAAGAATAAAGGGTAAATCTAAAAGACAGCAAAGTGTTTTCGAGTTAAGTATGTGAAAGAGATCTTATGTAGCAACCAGAGTAGATCTTGAAGCAATCTTATTGTCTTACAAGTGTCTTTATGACATGTATTGTGATCTAATAAAGGTTGACAAACAGCTATTGTTACATCACTAAAGCTATTGTGAGATCACTTACAATTGAGATTTCTTTTTATTTTAAGCTTTGAAGGACAACAGGCACTTAAACAATTATGTAATATATATCTTAGTGTTATTAAAAGTAAATTACCTATTAGGGATGTGCTGAAGTTGTAAAAGCTCGGGTTCGCCGAGCGCCGAGCTTCAACGAAAAGCTCGGCACGAGCCCGAGCCCGAGCACCTATGACGTCATCAAGGAGAAAGGCGTACGAGAACGCGTTCATATTCAGTCGAAAAGCGTCGCTAATTTAAATATTACAGAGCACGTGGTTTGCGGTTAAAAAGACGTCTCGTTTCGTAATTTCCAATAAAAAATATTTAATTAAAAAGTATTTATAACTTTTGCAGCCAGTGGTGCAACTAGCGCGTTCAAAAGGGGTCTGTCATACAGATAAAAACAACGTTATCTCTAAAGCGAAATAAACGCTTTAGATATTGCTTTTGCACACTAATCTTTTTATTCTACTTTATGCGGTAAATTAGGACCAATATTACATTATTTATACTTAATTAGAAACGTCTTTTTAATAAATGAAACATTGGTGTAAGTTTTACGCATGTCCATCGTGGATAATCTAACGATTATTTACGCCAGAATAACTTTAATAAACCATTACGATTGTTACATTACAAACGAGATTGTTATAAAACAATCGTGTTTTATTCGCTTCCATACGATCTGTAGTTTGTGTATAATTTTTGTTTCTGATGATTAGTTTAAATGCAGGTAAATCGCGATTATGTAAATTTTAATTGATACAAATATAAAAGCGAAGAGCGACGATATCAGTAAATTGGAACCAACAGAGATTGCAATATGATATTACATAGTATCGTCCCGGTCGAGCTTGGACAGAGGCCAAAAAACATCGTTTGATGGCACCGCACGAGAACCGGAGTTTCATTACGTCATTATTCACGAGAATAAGTTCACAACGATTGCTTAGTTTGTTAGGTGTAGAATGTATGCTACCGCATGCGTCTTCCTTTATATCCTACACCGGCGCAGAGCGTAAAAATGTGACGCTCATACACGAGGTTTCGAACTTGTGGTTGGTTGGAAGTGGGAACATTCTTCCCGATTGTTATATTATGAAACGTCATAATTTATAGTTATGTTGTTATAGGACAAGTGACGTAACAATTAAATGAAACATGTTCCAATTCCCAGCGAAAGAAAGTAATATTGAATGCAACGCACGTTTTAACACTTTCTGTCTGGGTGCGTGTGTGTGTGCGGAAATGGGATCTGTCATTACAACACAAACAGCCCCCATGGTTGCAGCAGTTCATTTATTTCATTATAAAAAAGTTTAAGAGTTATTAGCTTTTTATTTAAAATCAGATACAGGAACATTGCGCGCTCGTGTAATTTGACACCGGCTGTAATTCCATACGGGCAATTTCACTAACGTTGCGATTCGTTACTTGCGAAAGAGCAAATTCACAACGAACGAAAAATAATTAAAAAGGAAGCTACGCTGACTGTTCTCGTTATCTTCTCTTAGTAGCTTCACTTTTTTTCATTTTCAGTATTTTCAGTATAGTAATATTTTTTTCTCGCGTGCAACATTATAGCAATAGCATATGAGGCTCGGCGCTCGGCCCAGATTTCAGCCGAGCGCCGAGCGTCAAAAAAGGAGACGCTCGGGCACGAGCTTTTGAGTTCGGGCTCGGCTCGGCACATCCCTATTACCTATATTATATTGGTTCATTACTTTTATTCATTGGTGTTACGTGTTACTCAATGTATTGATTTTGTGGCATAGTCATGTCTTAAAAACCTGGTAAGTTACAAAAAGCCAAAAATAAAGTTCACAGAATTGTATGACCGTTTCCTCAAAACTCTAACAGAGCCTGATTGTTTGTTAAAAAAACTTAAATATTTAATATAAGGTATTCGTGCTAACTGTATCAATGTAACCCCTCAATACTTTATATTAGCAGTCTCTTATTCAAATCAAAAGTATTGTAAACTGCTCTTCTGGTAAAACTTAACTTCCCATATTTCCCAGTTAAAAGGTCCTGATGTCAATAGTTGTCAAGGTATTCAACCAGAATACAGAAGAAAACGAGGATATTCTCCAAGTCCAAGTCGGCAGCGGCATTTAAAGGAACAGTATTTAGAGGTGCAATTATAAATTGGTATTACAAAAATTTCCAAATATTTAAATTTCCTACTAAGAACATTTCTGGATTGACTTATTTATCCTTGTGTAGCAAAGCAATAACAGACTTTTAACACAAGTGTTCTGTTTCTACACCTCATGCTTGCTTACCAGTTACCATGTATGTAACATTGGGTATGATAAGGTGTATGAATATTACCCTTTTGCATGGTCTCTTTTATGCGCGTAAGTACTTGCATACTTACTCGCAAAAACAAAGTTAGCACGCATAAAATCATAGAAGGTTGGTTGTTACTCGCATTATGCAAGTATTATGCGCATTATGTGAGTAAAAAAAAGTATGGTGGCAGGACAGTTTTATTTTTCAGTTAATGGGAACAGGGATCCTATTCGCATTAACTTTTTACCATGCAAAAGGGAATATGTTGTATTCCTTCTTTCTAGGTGTGCAAGATGCATGAGGGAAATACCCTAGAGGAGGAATACGAAAAGCGCTTAAACTCCACAACTCCAGATCATTCTATTCACCCGACCTCCCCAGAACCGTGAGAAAAAATGAATTTGCCGTCAAAATTTAATAAATTTTGCTGTATTTTTGTGCTAAAAAATATCTTTCAGCAATTTTGTAATTTTTTTAGAAGATATTTTTTAGGCTTATGATATACCTGAAAGCAACTGCTCATATAGTTTTTATTTGTTTTTTTTTACAGTGAGACAAGCTTGGGGTTTTCGAACGAAATTCTTGCCAATATTCAACCAGATTTTCTTAACACTAGTGAAAATGTGTCGAGTCACAATGCTGCTTATGATGACTATGCAAGACAGGATCGCATCACAATGGAGAGGCAGTTCAGCACCATGCATCTCGAATCAAGCGTCATTTTTTAGGAAATTCTAATTTTTAAATCAATTTACTGTGAATTTATTTAATAACGAATTTTGTTTACATATATAGTAGGTTGGGGTAAGATGGTACATGTTTTTATTCTATTTTATCTTCCCATTTAAGAGTAAAAAAAAACATTTCTTGATGTATGTATTACTATATCCTCGAAAAACGTTTTTAATTGGTAGGCTAATAACACTATCAAGAAAGATGGGATAATAAATGCAAACAGCACCCATCTTACCCCTTCTTTCTATACTGATTCTGTTTTCTATAAGCCATATGTTTGTTCAATGTTCTTTTTAATCACTGTGACAATATTTATAAATGATTGTAACTTATTTATTCCCACGTCGCTGGACAATGACGGTCGTTATAACAATTGTGTTCTGTTTTACACCTCGTGCACATGGAATAGTTATCACATATGTAATTTTGGGTGATCATTTCTTTTTATATGTTTTTAAGAACAACCCATCAGTATAATCAATGGGTTGGAACAATGTCCGTTAAGTGTCTTTTCCCAAATTATTCCTATACATCAAATAAAGCATTTTAATGTAAACCGTTTAAGTTTTTATCTGAAATAAAAATTTACAACATCAAACATTTTCTGGATATATTTATTTAAACTTAAATATCATTATTGACAAAACGTACACTGCTGGCCATTTGGAGGTCAAACCATACTGCATACAGTAGACAGCTTTATAAAAATATTTTGAGGTTTTTGTTTGACGGTATCTTGTTTCCAGGTATCCATTAAATATAGTGGGTTGGGGTAAGATGGTCCATGTTTTTATTCTCTGTTTATCATCTCAAGGGAAAATGATTTACAAAATAATATAACTGTAGTCTCACGACTCTAATAGAGGTTTGATTGTTACAAAAATAAGAAAAATTATGCAACATCTTATGCTATAATGTCCATCTTACGGTACTATAGCACGTCCTATTGTAAGAATACAGAGGACACAACACTGCTTCAATGCATTGTATTTGCTAGTTCTCTAACGAGAACGTTTAATATTAAATTAAAATAGTTGTTTTGAAACAACAAAAAATCAAATGAGGATAATTATGTTCGCACAGCAAACGGAATGCTATACGATAAACTATATACAAATAAATCTGAAATAATCCAGCTAAGAATTTCATAAGCAAAATCACACTGTTGATCTCCGCGTTTAGAAAACGCCGTAATATCGTAGGGTAGGCAAGATGGGACACCTTTCATTTTTTCTGGTCCTATTTAGCAGTAAAAAAGAACATTTAAAAAATTACAAAATTAATTCCTTACGCCTACTATGGACCGTTGTTAATTGTTTAAACGATCATTATATTTGGTCCCGTCTTCCCCCACAGAATTATATGGATAATTTAAAGTCCGCATAGCGAACGAAGGATCATTAAATACATATGCAGCCGATCCAGTCTTATATCGATGTCAATATAACATTCTGTCGGAATTCCATTTCGGTGTCGTTTTCGGTCAATTTTGGAGTTTTGTTCCATTCTCCGTCTGCTAATTTCGACTCAATGCCTTGTGCCAGCCTCTGTTAACAAAAATGTGATTTGAGTGTTACTAAAGAGACCAAATATACGTTTAAATTCATTGTTAAATGTGTTGGGGTAAAATAGGAAATGTTTCATACTATTTTATCTCCTATTTGGCAGCAATAAAGAATATTTATAGATTTTTATAAAACCGTATGTTCACGACTCTAAAACAGCGATGTTTAATTGTTAAAACGCGGTTAGTAAATATGGGATAATATATAATAACGGTATCCATCTTACCCCACATTAAAGTATATACGCGGTACTGTACCCAAAACACGCCTAAATCCGTTTTGTCTTATTTTGTACAAAATATACTGTGAACGGTGTGTTTATTTTTTTACACTAAATTTTATTCGTGGTAACTTAACAGCGCAAACGAAATAAGAAACCCTCCTGTCATAACGACACGCGATGATAAATATTCAAGCACTTCATTTTCGATGTAAAGTTTATAGTTCTATAGGAAACTTAAAGTGACAAACAGTTGCCGTTCTTAACATATTAATTAACGTGCTCATCCATTAGAGCTATTCTTTCCGTAAATAAAAACATTCCGAAATCGTGAACAAAACTGCGAATTTAAGACACTTGATATTTCTATAATGACCTGCTTAATGGACCCGCGTCCATTCATTAGAACGTAAATGAAAACCCCTGGTATCCACAGCAGTGATAATAGAGATAAAGCCCAACCAAGAACGTTCGCCCAAACTGGATAGGTGTAGTCCGCCACTTTTAGAGGGGTCCATTTAACACAGTAAAAGAGAAAAATTGACTGAAACGAAAACAGAATCTATAAGATACGGAGTGAAATAAAACATTTAGAGGGTCAAGTTAAGTAAATTCAGTCGAAAACGGAAATTTTACACAAAACGTTTAGAAACATTATAATGTTTAAAAAATATGCAACTAAACTTTGTCGGGGCAACGACGTCATTGGCACGATAATGACGTCATTAAAACCATTCCTACTGACTTACACCACTTGCACAAGTGGACAGGAAACCATAAACTATTTGTCGCTGCCAGCTTTACAAAATGCCGGAGCACTTACGAGATAACCGCATTACCTATTAAATAAAAATTACACGTGAAATCAAATAAAAATGATTCTAATGTATAACCTGAACTCATATTTCTAATTATAGCAGCAGCATATTATATTTAAAAAAAGAAATTATTGTTTAAAAAAACAAACTAACTATATTTTAAACTTTAAATGCCATGCTGTGTACAATGGTTCACATTTTATATTTCGTTTTACTCACCGATGTAATTACAGGAATGAAATACCGGTAGCTCAGCTTAAACCAAACTGATAATTGATCTCCAGTCATTCGTTTAACGTCCGCGGAAAATTGGTCTACGTCCCACAGCCACCCCACCGATATCGACTCGAAGAAAGCGAGCAATAATAGAATGATTCCAGAGGCTCCGTAGTAAAATATGAACTCGAAAATGTAAATTCCACTCTAAAGTAAAAGCGTTGGTGTAATAAAACAGAAAGGTTTAGGACTTTAGGTGCACGCAAAAATAGGTTAAACGCGACGTACAATAACTCCCGACACGGACATTTTTGATCTTATTGTGTCAGGGAAATGTACGTTTACGCTGGGATAAAAGCGGTCTTATGAATTAATGGCGACCTTTTTTTCAAAACAACCAACAGTCTAAACGCGATGATATTTTAGTTTTATGAGTAAAAATGGGATTGAGAAATATTAGATATTACGTTCTGACGGTATTCATCTTACCCCACAGTACCATATTTATGAGCAGTATAACGTAATTTTCTCACGTTCAAGTTACAGGCATACAAATTGACAAGATGTGTAAAAAATAAAACTATATATTATATCCTTACGTTACTCAACAGGCTGCAACTTATACTAAACAGAAATAAACCGAGTCCCAAGTTTGTTAATATTTTGCGGCCTCTGGTCAGTTTCAACTTCGGAAAAATATCAGTGATTGTAGAAACGAGGGCGTCGAAATCTGAAAACTAATGAAAAATATATTAGCTCAAAGGGCAACTTTAGCAACAAAAAAAACAAGGTAAAATATATGAAACAAAATGAAAACTAATGTAAATATTCATTAGCCCAAAATTCGGGGGCATTTTTAGCAAAACTCTCTTTGCATATACAAAACTTACCACTGAGTCCACTGCTACGAAAAAGAACATGACGAAAAATAACACAGACCATAATTGGGGAAATGGCAGCATCGAGAATCCGAGTGGTATGACTTGGAATATTAAACCAGGGCCTGGAATATATGATATGAGCAAAACAATATTTTTAACAAGACGACGAAAGGTCGTTCTGCAAAGCACCAACAGTGTAATGTAAGGTGGGGAAGACAGGACACCTTTACACATAATATCTAAATATCCTGATCGTGTTTTGAACATTTAACAACGGTCCATGGGGTTGCGAGGATACGGTTTTATATTTCTTTGCATTTTCTTTGTTCCCTTTCCAAATGGGCCGAGAAAATAAAATGAAAAAGTGTCCTATCTTCCCCCATCGTACTATATATAGATACAATATAGTAGGTGTTATTTTAGTTTCTGATTTTAAGTATTTATTTTAGGTGGAATAGGGTGCGAATAAACCAACTTATTTGTCCACGTATATACAACCTATTAGACCGCTTTTGTGTAAAGTCTTTTTTTTTAATTTAACTTTTATGAAATTTTTTTATGAAAGTGACTTGTTACTTACCAGTTTTTAAAATTTTGTCGATTTCTACGCCTTGCATGGCAGCCATATGACCGAGGTATGAGAAAGTCATCAATCCCATTAGAACTGACGTGAAGGCGCCGACAGGCACAAGTATAAGCGCTTGTCTGTATACCATAAATGTCATATTTAAACTGATTGCATTCACTTTAAATGAAGGGCAACCAAGACTTATTGAATTATTCATAAACAACATACGACTCTTTGTATTAGAGACCGACTGGAAATTACGTAATCGGTCGAGTCCCGGGGGGTATTTACGAGCGGTTTTGCTACGAAAAGAGCAGACGGCGTGATCTAACAGCTGCTGTGCTTAGTGAGCATTTAAACAGCTAATGTACAAACCTGTAGAAGTTATTATTGAAGTGATTGTAACTTGCAAATGTTGTCAAACTTGCGAAACCGATTGCGTAAGTGTAGAGCACTTGGGACGCAGCGTCGATCCAAACCTATTAGGAAAATTAGGTTTTATTGATGTTACAGTATACAGTAGTAGGGTGGGAAGACGGGACACTTTAAGCACTTAATACTTAAAAATCTTGACCGTGTTTTAAACAATTAACAACGGTATATGCGTTGATATGGTTTTATAATTCTTTGAATGTTCTTTGTTTACTACCAAATGGCACGAGAAAATAGAATAAAAGGTGTCCCATCTCCCCCCCAAATATATGAAATTGGGCATTCTAATGCAAAATTAGTAATGATTAGTCATTATCTTTTACACCTATACCTGAGCTTTGGCAAGCTCTGCAAATTTTGGTATAAGAAGTGTGCTGATTCCTTTCAACGCCCCCTCCAATGTTAGGCCTCTTATTAGCAGCACCATAATCATGACGTATGGGAATGTAGCTGTCACATAGACGACCTGCAACGATAAACACAAAATTTAACAAATGCATCATCGCGTGTTTAGAGCTCAACTTTTTGAGAAGTCGTCTGAGTTCGATGCGTTGAAAAATGACTCCCCCTCGGCGTTGAGTGGAAAACTCCATTTTAGGTAAAAGTGCGATTAATATTCGAACCTTGCCGCTGGATTTGATTCCTTTGATGGTGATTGCAATGATGGACAAATAGGAAATGGCCAAACAAATCAGCATCGGCCAGTTGAAGCCGCCATAGAAGTCGTTTCGGTTATTGGCAAGTCGTAATACGTAGTACCTCAAAAATATAATTTCACATTCAGCATCTTTCTAGCGCTGATTGAGTCGAAATTACTTAAGTGTGTTTTCGCATGGTGAATTATAAATGAAAGGGAGGCCTATATAGTTATAGCAGTTTGACGCCGTTCAAGGAGTGTTTTTTTTACAAAGTGTTTACGACGAACGTTTAGAGTTACAATACTTAGCTTGTGTTACATTGTATGTCTTGTATTGTGACCGAATTCGTCATTATCAGAAACCAGGTACTCGCTAAAAAAAATCTTTTTAACCTATACACATTTACACTTACCTCCAAAACTGTGCTTGGGCAAGTGAAGTATCAGAATATGTTGCATTTATAGTTGCGTCAGTGGGTGTTGTCTCGTTTGCGAACAAGTTAGTTTCGTTCATATACTTGGTATGGCTAACCCACCCGTTGTATGCGATGCATGGCTCCGTGTTCCACGCGTTGTCTGGAATTAAATTACAATTGCGATAAATACATCATTAGCTTATTGAATTGCCAACGATTAACTATAATTGGAATTTGAGCAAGTCCCATAAGCGCCCCCGTGGTTCACGGTTAGACCAAGTTCTTATCAAACGGTTGCAGCATTTTAAAACCACCCGCACAGCTGCGATAATAAAGGCTCTTATCAAAACTAACCGACACTCCTGTCGCCCTATCCCTATAGGGCTTCGGCGGTCGTTACTTAACATTCAAAGCACCGCACTGTTCAATTGAATTCAATGCCGACTCTTGCACTTGAAAATTGAACGACTTTTGTACTTGTTAGTAAAACATTAACGTCTTACCACAGACAGTCCAAGGCAGGTCATGTGTTGTGAATGAATGATAAAGATAAATTATTCCCCACGCCATAACCAGCATATAAGGCACAATGGACATAGTGGTCATGACTATGCATCCGTATCCATAACCCTGGAATAATACAGCATTGTTATAAATTGTAGAGCGGGGGAAGATGGGACACTTTTTTGCTCTATTTTCTCGGCCTATTTGGTAGTAAACAAAGAACGTTTAAAGAATTATAAAACCGTATCCTCACAATTCCTATAGAATATAGACCGTTGTTAATTGTTTTAAATATCATGTGCTAAAAGTGTCCCGCATCTTTCAATATACTACATATTCTATATGGTTAAGTTATTCAAGCGTGGCACGCCATGGAATCTGGGATATTGGTTAGAGTATGTTCATCGCTGTAGTTACGAAAACGAAATTTTAATTAACCTTCATTAATGGTATTCTGTCCCACGCATTTAGTTTCCCGCGCTGTGTGAATTGACCAATTGCAATTTCAAATATATACATGGGGAGTCCAAACACAGCCACCGACAAGAGATAAGGAATCAGAAACGCTCCTGGAATGCAAAGGCGTTAACAGATTTGTACGAAACGATGTAGATGTACAATCTTATGGGTTTATTACATGTGTATTACTACTTTAACACAAGATAAATTCAAATATATACCTCCTCCGTTTCTAAAACAAAGATAGGAAAAACGCCATAGATTTCCAAGGCCGACCATGTATCCAAGAAGTGAAAATATGAATTCGATTGGCCGGTCCCATGTTACACTGTGGAAAAATGAAAATTATTATTTTTCAATGTATATATATATATATAAGTACAAATGTAAACTTAATCTTTTTGCGCGCGTTTAAATTAACAGAAATGTAAGAAGTTAAAAATCGATCGAACTAATTATCCATATTGTTATTCACTAAAAACAAACGTTCTTCAGCATACAAAACAACCGGAAAAAAACATCACTTTCAGTCTGGTGCCGTGGCTCAGTGGGTATAGGCGCTTGCATCGGAACCAAAGTGTAACACTGATTGGCGTACGTGTCCTTGGGCAAGACACTTAACGGACATTACTCCAACCCAGCGGTCATTATTTGGTTGTCCAATGTATAAGCCATATCAAAAACAAAAATCATACACGTAAGGATAAAAAAAGGTGCAAAAAATACCCGTCTGTGTGCGGTGCAATGTCGCGGTACTGATTGCACAAAGGACTTAAATGGGCTTTTCTAGTGTTAGGGTAATGGGCAAAATCTTGCCTAAATCTCAGGTCCTTGACAAGGACCTCATCTATAAACAATAGAAAAGCATCACAAAAACGGCTTCCGTTCTCACACTATGCTACACACTGGTAATCATGGCTAAAATACGGCCAGTAATACTGTACAGTTATAAAACACATTTGATAAGTTGTACTTAAAACTGCAGCGTTGTGCCCTTAATTAAACGTTTATATACAAAATGACAATGTGTATTTTGTAATAAGGTCTTAAGCCCACGAGATTTTTTTTCATTATCCACAAATAACACTCACCGACTTTTCATATCTTGACCGGTTATATTTTGGTTCCTAGGCTGATGCTTCTGCAACGTATTACTCTCAGGTAGCTAAGAACACGGTACTATTTGCCCTGGAAAAAAAGAAACAATGACGGACACTGGTCAAATTATCGCTCGTATTCTGAAAAACGCTGAAAAAGCTTTCTTCTAACTCATTACGTCTATCAAGTGTCTGTCTCAGTCGACCGCAAAAATGCTCTATCCCATCGGCTGCTCATTAACGCTCCAGAGCTTACGGAATGCATCTTAGGAATATGTGCAGATAAATATCTAAATAATACACATTACTCTGCAAAAAAGTCCTATTTTCTATGTTTAGATGACAATATGAGCTTTCTTGTACTCTTGCTGTCATCGCGTTTCTCTCTACTCTGATGCCGCTCGATTGTCCGCTAATAAACTGAGTTGTCGACCTTATTTTATGGAGTCGTTATACGTTGAGATGGGCGCGACCACTGGACTTGTTCCTGCACGCCTGCATGCCCAACAATACTGATATAAAAAGATTGAGGAAGATGGGACAGATCTTATTCCATTTTCTCGCCTCATTTGTTAGTAAACAAAGAACATTCCACGAATTATAAAACTATATCCTCCAGACTCCCACAGACCGTTGTTATTTGTTTAAAACACGATCAAGATATTTAAATATTATATGCTAAAGGCGTCCCATCTTCCCCCACCCTACTGCATATTTATGTTGACTTAAATTGCATCTTATTCGTATCATTTCAGTTTATTGTTATAGTAGCCCAATAAGAAATATTCTAAAATACATTCAATTCATTGGTAATTTTGTATGCGTTTAAAAATCAAAATGCCTTTTTTAGGTACAATTTGAACGATAAAAAAGTTTTTTTTTAAAAAAACAGAAATATTATTCATGAAATGTGTGGTCCGTCACGTGCATAATTTCCGTTTTGTTTTGTATATACAAATCTGGCAGCTGGCAAATGCTATAACATTAACATATGTGGTTTCGATAAAATCAATTATACAGGATAATCAAACATCTACAAAATACAAGCTTACTGTAATGCGAAGTATAATCTTACTACTTCGTTAATAACCGGTCTGTAATTTAAACGAGGCGTGTTTATTACAATTTGCTATTTACGCCCTAGTATAGGATACAATGTATAGTATTGTATAAGTCACATATCAAATATTTTTAACGGCTCATCTGGTATCAAAAACGTAGTGTTTTGTCGACGTTTCGTTTGCCGTTTGGCAAGACTTCATCAAGATAAACTGGTATGTAAAACACTCAGCATGACAACGTTTTTCATATCAGTTGGGCTGTTGAAAAAATATTTATATTATGTCTGGTAGCAGAGGTAACAGAAAAAGTCACATATTGTTACATATAGTGGGGTGGGGTAAGATGGTGAAAGTTTTATTTCCCTTTTATCAACCCATTTGTTAGTAAACATATTAACAGAGTTGTATAACTGTATCGCCGCAACTTTATAATAGCGTTCTTAATAGCTTAAAACTCGATTAGTATGTTAAATTTAGGTGCTAATAGCGTCCCATTTTACACCACCCTACCGTTACCCATGATGTCCCAACCAATGGCGTAACATTCAAGCTATATTATATTAGTAACCATCCCCGCAAGGTGTCGCTACACACACATCTCTGACACGCCTTCTTCGCCACCGACACCCCTTCAATCATAACAAACCCAGTAAATGTTTTGCATGTTAACTTGCGTTATAGCCGCCCAAAATAAGGATACGCATTTAATATTCTGTAGATATTGTTTGTTAATGTCTAATGGGACGATGCAAGAGGATAAAACGTTAACCATCTTATCCCAACTTACTGTACAACACATTACACGGAGAAATGAGGTGTAGTAGGGTTGGGGAAGATGGGACACCTTTTAATTCTATTTTCTCTTTCCATTTTGTAGTAAACAAAGAACATTCAAAGAATTATAAAACCGTAACCTCACGATTTCCATGGACCGTTGTTATTTGTTTAAAACACAATAAAGATATTTGGATAATATGTGTTAAAGGTGTCCCATCTTTCCCCACACTACTATATATGGTTTGCTTAGGTAATATGGGACATTCCATTTCCTCGACCTATTTATTACTAAAGTAAATAAAAAAAAATCAGTGGTTTAAATAACTGTATCCTCACGAATGGAAAGATGCGTTGTTATTTGTTAAAACACGATCAGGAATTATGGGCCATAGGGGCTAACGGTATTCCATCTTCCCCACAGTGCTATAATAGGGTGGGGGAAGGTGGGATATCTTTAGCACATATTATTTAAGTATCTGGATCTTGTTTTAAACAATTAACAATGGTCTATGGGAGTCGTGAGAATACGGTTTTAGAATTCTTTAAATGTTCTCTGTTTACTACCAAATGTGACGAGAAAATACAATTAGGAGTCCTGTCTTTCCCCACCCTACTGTATAATAGTTTTTTTTGTGAAGATTAAAGAGGTTATTATGTAACTTTGGCCATTGAATTTGAATTAATGCTGATAATGCGGCCTTGTTAAAATAAATTGTGTAAAACTCAGGGCCAAGAAATTTTGTTGAAAAGCTTGTGCGCACGGTATCAGTTACAGAAGAATTTAATTAAACGTGTTCGGTGTTGCAAAGACAAACGCAGAAATGTGTTTGTCAATTACTAGTATAGCGCGCGCATTTATAAAGACATATCTACCACCTAAAAAGTGTGGATTTGGCGCACGTCAGAATATGACTGAGCCTTTTATTAAATGTTTTTTAAGTGGTGTTCGACTGTGGAAGCATTCAACACATAACGCGCAGTCAGTGTGCATGAAATTTAACGCGTCAGATCAATCAACATAGCTTTCATGTGTCGTTGTCACAAGTCCTATCACCTCATGCACTTCGAAAGAAAGCGCTCATTCTCTTGTAACTTGACTCAAGTATGACACGCCAGGCGACGCCATTCGGGGCTAATATTTCGACATTCCTCTTAGGCGTTACGGCTGAGCAGTCACGACCTTTCTGAGTTCATCGGCCGAGAGACTGAAGGAACGAACGATTATTTGCCCCTGTAAAGGCACATAGGTGTGAGGCGGCCGCAAAGCTTTACTCTACATTTATCATAGTAGACGAGTTATAGACAGATCGTATAAATGGCTGCGTCAGCCTGCCTTGTTTTTGCAAGCAGCTAAACGTTCAGCCCGATTTATTGCCAAAGCAAACCCTTAACACAGGAGAGTACAACGAGCATATGTGGCGAGACAAGCAAACAAAGTCGTAAATTTAAACTTTAACAGTCACTGTTGCGCTTGTAAACTTTATGAGTTGTCAGGTACCATTTGTAATATGCGAAGGTAGAATGAAGCAACTGTATATCGGTGTGGGCAACCACATCAGAAGGGTTTTGCCCGAGGTACTGTAGGCGATACAAAAGATAGACTAACACGGGATAATGACAGTATATACATTTTAACTCACGTCTCGTGTAATGTTTATTATTATTATTAGGTTAGTTTATTTTCGGATGCATTCGCTTAGTCCGAGCATATTACGATGTTTATGTATTATTTATGTACACCACAGGGGTATACGCATAGAATGTTGCGCAAAGCACAGACGGGAAACTGTACTGTGACGTCATTACTTCCCCAGAGCAAACACTGATCGGAATTGCAAACAGAATTATTGCCGCTTGCTGTCTGCATGATGATCACCGCCGCAATTTTGCTCGACGCTGGAAGATCGTTCGCGGTTCCTGTAGCATTCACTGCTGTTTCTGTTCTGACGCTGTATGTGTGCCTACGAAAAAGACAGGGCATCCCTCCCGGTCCCACAGCCTGGCCATTGGTCGGCAATTTGTTCTCTATGGGTCGACAAAGCCACCTCATATTAGAGAGCATGCGGAAAACCTACGGCGACGTGTTCTCAGTCTACTTTGGCTCAACTTTAGTGGTCGTTGTCAATGGTAAAGCGGTTGAGGAATGCCTGTCAACACATTCTGCAAGGTAACAAATTATGGGAACTACAAAACCTATTCGCAATTTACTAATGTCGCACTGTGGGGTAAGATGTAATAACTTTAACATAAAATCGCAGATTCCCTAATCGTGTTTTTAACAATTAACGACGCTCTTTTAGAGTCTGTTATATAAATTTGTAAATATTCTTTAAAGAGGACTGACAATTTGACTTGTCCCATCTTACCCCGGCCTATTATACATTTTTTATTATGCAGATATTCCATGCGTCCTGAGCTTCACACGGCACAGTATATATTGGAAGGGAAGAGCTTTGCATTCTCACATATAGCAGTATCAAAACACAAACGATACCGCACGTTAGCTGTAGCTGTGGTTAAACAACTTGTCAACGGCGGTGGCGAGAAAACAGACGTTGCAGTCAAACATGGTCTGCAGAATGGAACGCGGCATAGCTCTATCGAAGAAAGAATCTTTATGGAAGCTGCTTGCATGTGCGAAAAACTGTTAGAGACATCAGACAAGCCTGACCTGAAAAACGAAATACTGAAGGTTATAACAAAAGAACTGTGCCGCTCGGCAGCGGACATGCTGCTGGGAAATACGTAAGCATTTTGCAAATCATAACTATACTATATAATAGGGTGGGGGAGATAGGACACCTATTTCTTCTATTTTCTCGTCCCATTTGGTAGTAAACAAAGAAAAGTTACTGAAATATAAAACCAGATCCTCAAAGACCGTTGTTAATGGTTTAAAACACGATTAGGATATTGGGATAGTATGTGTTAAAGGTGTCCCATCTTCCCCCACCCTACTATATGAATAATATAATGAATAAGGTGTTTTGATTAACAGGCTGTCCGAGTATGAACTTGATGAAATTTCTCGTGTGGTAGAAAACTTGCGTAATTCAAATGAGGCGATTATGTTAGTCAATTTTATCCCAGCGGTCCGAATGCTCTGGAGAAATGGATTACAAAAATATATTCAGTTAACCCAATCGTTAAACAGGTTGGTCTCACTAACTTAGATCTTGCGTAGCGTTTCTTAATATTTTAGTCCTAAAACCTAGTTACCATTATTTTAAAACTGTGGGCCCCTGTGTAAGAAGCCATGTAGTAAATTGTGTTTACTCATCCATGTTTAAAAAACAAGGTTTAATTTGCCATTAATTTCTTGCCATTTTTGGTTCCCTATATATAGTAGGGTGGGAGAAGATGGGACACCTTTAGCACATAACATCCAAATAGCCTGATCGTGTTTTAAACAATTAGCAACGGTCTGTGGAAGTCGTGAGGTTACGGTTTTATAATTCATTGAATGTTCTTTGTTTACAACCAAATGGAAAGAGAAAACTAAACGAAAAGGTGTCCCATCTTCCCCCACCCTACTATACATAAAACGCTTCATTGATCCCTTTTTTTCTGGAACTTAAAAAAAAGGCAAAAAAATGTCATAGAAACAGTTGTGAATAGTTTTCTTTATAGTTTACAACCCAAAAAACTCTCTGTAAAGGTTTTTCGAACGTTGTATACGAAATCGGAAAGCGCAACTCGCAACGGTTTCGAACGGACATACCGAAGACAATGGTGTCCGGCTTACCAACGGTGTTGACTGTACTGTGAAGTTTTGGCAAAAACTAAAGAACGATCCACAATACGAAGAAAGCAGAGTCATGAAAGTGGTAAAAAATTTTAAATATTTTAATCTAGTCGATTGTCCGTCATATGTAAAGGTTTGAACGTTTGGGCATTGATTGCATTTTTGCAATGAAAACATATAGTTATCAAAATGCCACGCCGGTCAGCAAAAGGACACAGGAAACACGTTATATTCGTCTTTCGTTTGCCTCTTATTAATACTTTCACGTTTGACATTATAGGCCTTACTGCGGTATAAGATGGGATACCGTTAGCTATACTTTATTTCTTAGTGGTGTTTTTATAACATTTAACAAAGCCTTTTTACAGTCTCGGGTCTATGGTTATATTTATTTGTAATTATTTTTTATTTACTACCAAATAAGACAAGAAAAGAGAATGAAACAATGAAACAATGTCTCTTTGCTTTTACCCAACCCTATGATAGAAAGAATAAAAAGCTCGCAAAACGTTTATATGTCGCTATGATTACCAGGTAGCTGACTTGTTCGGCGCTAGAGTGGACACGATGACCGTTGCCCTCGCATGGATGATTGTCTATTGGTCCACTTACCAGGCGGCACAAGAAAGGGCACAGAAGGAAATTGACCACTTCGTGAAAAACGAAAAACGTTTACCGAGGTAAAGGTTTATATTCCTGTAAATTTAATACGTATAGGGTTATTATAAATGCTGTATTATACACCTGGCTTATTAACCATAGGTACCGTGTTCGAGACTCAATGTTACCACCACAGAGGGTGTATATACAGCTTCGCACACAAAGTTACATGGATTATATAACTTTGTTTTCAAAGAAAACGCAATGTGAATGAAATTAGACACCCGTGTTAAAACTTTTAAAGCTCCCGGCCTCCTTTTTTCATTCCCTTGAAAATGGTATTAAAGATCACATTGTTAAAACAACTGAGAAAATGGAATCAATAGCAAAACGATTAATAAGCGAATTCCATACATTCATTTATTTATTCATTAATGGAATGCAGGTACTCCGAAAGAAATCAACTCCCGTACACAATGGCCCTTATAATGGAAGTTGAAAGACATTGTAGTTTCGTACCATTTACCCTGCCACACGCCCCTGTGCAAGACACGATGCTAAATGGATATTTAATCCCGAAAGGCACAATGATGTTAATCAGCATGCGGTCAATTAACCACGATACTGCAGTGTGGGACTCGCCTGCTCAATTCCGGTAAGTTAGAATGATATAACAGATGTAGTCGGTAACTATGTAACATGTTCTATCTTACCCCACTCCACTAGAGGATATACTACTATAGGAAGATTTAACGTATATAGTGTTTTAGGTGTGTTTAGGGTATAGTGTCAACTCTGACCTGAATCTTAGGCGTGTCGAACCATATAGAACCTCGCCAATATAGAATAGGTTATGCTTGGGTAATGGGACAACTTCGGCCCAATGTCAGGACATATTGCGTGTCGCGCTGTGTAGGGCCTCGCCCATACAGAATAGGTTATGCTGGGGTAATGGGACAACTTCCAGCTTAATCTCCGGACTAATGGACTGGGGTAATATAGAATATGCTGGGGTAATGGAATTGGTGAACTCTAGCATACATCTCTGGATTTCTTCTCTCTTTCTTGCATCGTCTATGTACTTACCCATTATGTACTTCAAACGTGGAATAACTTGTAGACCTGAAAGATTCCTTTTGGATCAGTCTGGAGATTTTAACAGCGCATTGGCGGAACAAGTTATGCTGTTTGGTGCTGGGAGGCGACGGTGCGCAGGGGAGGCATTAGGACGTATGCAGATATTTCTTTACTCGGTCCTATTCCTAAGAAAATGTACGTTTCGACGCAGCGACAAGGATGGCCACGTTTTGCCCGAATCCTTGGCCGGAATTTCGTTAATCCCTCAAACTATGTGCGTGTCCATCTCACGGCGGGAGGCTGACGGTTCTAAAAACACCGAGCCGTGATGAAGATGTGGCTGTAGCGGTCACGCTTTTCGCGACAGTGTTAGTTATCCAAGTAGTTGATTCTAAATAACATCAGGACCTTTTAGTTTTTGCCATTTTTTGTCATGCGGGAAACTGCTGCCTTTTTTCTTTATTTTGTGATTTCTGGCATACTATATGGCCATATGCAACTCGTTTTCAGTCTTTGGCGTCGAAATTGTTTTACTTCATGGAGTTTTGTTTCTATTTATTTTGCTGACTTTTTTGTCTCTTAAACCTTAAATTTGCCCAACAGGTACAGAGTTAATAATAACTTAGGACTGATCATTATAAATACTTTGCTCAAATTTAATACAAATTAGATTAAAATGTTACCGCGTTGTGCTGTATGATGTTACAATGTGTAACCTTTTTTGAATGTGTAACCTTTTTACTCGATTCAAAGGTTATTGTCTAACAATATATCGTATAGGTGTGAAATACTCCCTTCAACGTGTACACGATACAGCATGCTACAACACTGTTAGCCTTCCGCAATGTAACCTATTCTTCTTTTCTGTATATATAACATAGATGTGCATTTAATGTTTTAATCATTTTTTTCTTTTGTTTTTATTACATACCCCCAGTTCATTAAAAAGAGTCAATCAGTCCGTTTGTAAAAGGTCCCGTTTCCCTTTTATTTCTTCATGGCAACTTCAAACTAATGTAGTCTTCGCCAATTTCACATTCGATACAATAATAAATAATTTTAAAATGCTTGAATCTATACTTGCTGTACAAATACACGAGCACGAGGTGTATGAAACAGAACACCAATATTTTACGACTATATAGTTGCGTTACCATAATTCTATGCACCTTGTCCAACACAATGAATTTTCAGTCATATTTAGTGGGTTGGGGCAAGGTGGGACACTTTTTCATTTTATTTCTCATCCCATTTGGCATTAATAAAAAATAATAAAGCCGTATCCTCACGACTCCCATTGACCGTTATTAATTGCTTCAAACACGATCAGGTTATTTAGATATTATGTGTTAAAGATCTTCCTCCACAGTACTATAATTCAAGTTTTTTAACCTGATAAGTATAACTACTGCTCATTATAGTAGATTACCAGCAGTTGAAGTGTTCAAGTCAATGTCTGAGAAGATTAACTAAAGGTTCAAGTTAATGTTTTAGAAGATCAAAGGCGTCGCTTCACTAAAGACAGTGGATTATTATGATTTAGGTAAGTGGATACTTGCATAATTACCTGAGGTATATTACATAACATATTTGTTACTTACCTCTACGAATTCAGTTACTAAGTTTAGATTGATTAAAACAACGAAGAAAAGGGCAAAAATGGCATAAGTGTCACAAATACGACAGTTACTTGTAATATATATAAACAACAGCACAGGATGTATATTTTTTCGTTTTTTTAATTTGTTTCTTGCTCAAAAAAATTCAGCCGTGGCCAAAAAATCAGGGTAAATTTCGTGTTGTCCCACCCACTGACGAATGTTCTGCTTAACCTCAACCGCGCGATGGCGCTGGGGGCGCTCTCTAAAAATAACTGGTCAGAAAAATGGTGGAATTTAAAAAAATAAAAATGAGTTTTTGATAAACTATTTGGAAAATTATAAAGTAACTACATCCGGTATAAATTTCACCCATACAGCTTACTGAAGGCGAACACGATATTTGCTGCTTGTATTTCGCAACGCTTAAGTTATATTACGGATGCTGCGGGTGTAATGTTTACTTCACTTTGGCGATGCGGCGATGCGGATTGTACACAAAACCACCTCGTCTATTTTTTGTAATCCAACTGCGGGTTAATGATTAAAAGAATGACGAAACAGGTTCACCAACGAGGAACAATTTTGCCGGATAAGGTTCTACTGCGGTAATATACTCACTATTGCCACCCATGCTGTGTGCTCTGCCAAAAGCCTTTGGCAATATACATTTTTTCGCTTCTCGGGACAGGTTTATGAACAGTGAATATAGAATTGATAAAGTTATAGCTTTTGTTTTGGTGAGGGTCAGATTAGACACCTAACCTAAGCAAAGTGTGGTTAACCTAAACGCGCCGAAGCTAATTACACTTGAATAGCCGGCAGGCAAGTTTGAAAGTATATTATTATATCCGCCAGTATCCCAAAACGTAGACATAAAACGTCTTCCGTCTCAACTGCGGTTTCATGACGACTTCTATCATGGTGTTTACGTATTCAGTCCGTGACGGCAAGCTTGTGTGTGCACATACAATGTACGCTGTCGCGCTTGAGCGTTAAAATGAGGCAGCGGACCATGAAGACAGTGAAAAAACAGGCTCCGAGCGCTCGTTTCTTCGGCCAGCAAGGCAGGACGTGTTTATCGATACGGGAGCTTTGTTGTTCTTTCAGAAACATTTTAAAGTCCACGTTGTTGCGCGCTGTTACTGATCAGGTTTATTTTAAGGTTATTTTCTTTGAGGAGCATTTGGTGTATAATATTATTTTGATAAATCAAGTTCGTTAGCAGCGGAATTTTGCAAAACGATGTCTGCCCCAACTGTGGCACCGTTGAACGGGGGAGGAGCCCAGTACGCTGGGAAAAAGAGAAGAAGGCCTCAGCCTAAAAAGTAAGAAGTGTTAATTGTTGATTGTTTGGATATGGCTCTATATCTGACAATGTATGTGGAAGAATTATTGGTATTTTTAAACAGTATATCAACCGGTCTCGTCTGCAAACAGGTTGAGTTATAGCAAACGCAAACTAAAGTATAGTTGAGTACACAAAGCAAACACAAGCAGACGAACAGGAACACGAGTGAAAGGGGCGAGACAAAAAGCTCAAGGTAGAAAGATGTTGGGTCAGGTGGAACGATAATAAAAAGGAATATCCAGGAAGAGGTTGAAAGAGAAAAACATGTCCAAGGGCTGCTCTCTCGCGTGATACCTGTAAATGCGCTGCCCGTGATGGATTGCAAATACAGATAAACCATTTTTTCCTCGCATGGAAAGTTAAGCGGCTCGAAAATCTGTTTTTTTTCGAAATTAACTGTAAGCAACCAAAACTGGCGTTGAAATGGCAAATCGGGTGAAGTCTCAACTAATAAATGCCAAGTACTTTGGAAAATTTCCGCTTTTGTGTTGCTATGCTGGGAAAGAAACAAGAAACAGCATCTTATATTGTTGACGCGATTTTAATCAGCAAACCATTGACGTCATTAAATAAATCGTTTCGACAAACGATATGTAAAAGCTTGGTATATCATAAGGGTACATACCAATTGGTTGTGAAAACATTACTAGATAATCACTATTATCGTCCATTTTTGTTTTCATTGAACTGATAAGTATAAATTTAAAATCCCGGAAAAGAGAAATCCTTCATAATGAATCAAATGTTTGTAAACTATTCAATGAAATGCTTACTCACTCTCGTTTGGACAGAAATCGTGCTTAGAATTAACAACGTCACGTGGTTTGAGTCGAGCAGCGTAACTTGTACCCGGAAACAAGTTGCTTTATGGCCAACGCATTCTCGATGTTGCGCAATTTGTTTTTCCGTGCACCCGGTTTTTCTAATTTAAGCCGAGAGAAATTTAAAGCGTGTATGATTCATATGTTTACACACAAAACATATAGCAAGAAAGGACATGTTTTCATTCTATTTTTTTGTCCAATTTGTTAATAGACAAAAAATATTCACATATTATACAACGTAGCCTGCAACTTTAAAGGAGCATTGTTGATAGTTTAAAACACAATCAGGAAATGTGGAATAAATTTGCTTAGGGTACCCATCCTACCCCACAGTATACTTTATCCAATTTAATAACCGTTATCCCATCCCGACAGAGACAAAGACTCCGGCGAATCCAGCAAGTCAAACCCAAGCAAGCGACATCGGGACAGGTTGAATTCTGAGTTGGACCACCTTGCCAAACTCATACCTTTCCCAGAGGAAGTGATAAACAAGCTTGATAAACTTTCAATTCTTCGTCTCGCTGTGGCTTACCTCAGGAACAAGAGTTACTACACAGGTTGGTATTTCTTAATCGTGTGGGAACATATTTACAAATAGAAGTCATGACGCATGTACTGCATTTAAAACATCGTTGGACAAAACAAGTCATATAGTACTGCGGGGTATATCCAGATACCCACATAATATCCAGATATTCTGACCGTGTATTAAACAATTAACTAACAACAGTCTACGCGTCGTAAGGATAGAAAATATCAAATGGAACAAGAAAGTAGATTGAAAATGTGTCACATCTCTCGCTTCCTATGATTTTAAAATCTCTGTACAGATACGTGTTTACAAATCTCATGACCCACGATGGCTTATCCGTGTAGCTTATGCATTTATTCTTGCTATAAGGCAACGAAATATCACGTTAACCTAGTTTCCACTAAGCACCGTGGTTTAAAAAGAATGCCGTTTACTAATATTTACAATACGCCCCACCAGATACTATTTGCGACAGCAGCATTAACAGAATACTGCCGTGAAATTCGCAATCAAGATTAAAGCTTAGTTTAGCCCGTTGTGAAAACGTGCGGTGACTTCATACACAGAACAATTACTTAACATGCCATTGTTGCCGATAAAGGGTTACTTGCACGTTTCTTGCACAAGTAATTAATCTCAAGACATAAATGGCGCGTTTCCATATTTCTCTTCTGTTTATTTTAGTAATGTTACCACAAATTTTCATAAACTATGTATGGCTTATTCAATATTCTATATATATGATGAGTAAGCCATGCATGGATATTAGATAAACTATAGGCCTACAACAAAACGATTAAACTTTAACATACTCAACCCATATATAGTAATGTGTAAATTAAACATAATTACGTCGATGTTGTATATAGTAGGGTGGGGGGAGATGGGACACCTTTTCATTCTATTTTTTCGTACATTTTGGTAGTATACAAAGAACATTTAAAGAATTATAAATCCTTGTCCTCGCGACTTTAATAGACCATTGTTATTTGTTTAAAACACGACCAGGATATTTATATATTTTGTGCTAAAGGTGTCCCATCTTCCCCTACCCCACTATATGAATACATATTGTTAAAAATACTAGGAACAGATCGGAAGTAACTTTGATTTCGAGGAATCGAATGTCTAGCAATGGTTCCTGTAGTTGTTAAATTATTTGGTTATTTATCTCCATCAAACCAACATAAACGAGATCCAGTTGCGGTGACTAGTTCGCCTAAGGCTGTAGTTCGTGTGAGGCTATTGTTATGCTAAAGAGAAAGCGTAATCAGATTGTGGGCGTACTTTCGCGAAGAAAATTTACTGCTTTTGCAACGTTGACCGACAAAAAACACCGACTCCTGAAGTCGCCGACGTTGCTTCGTGTTTATTTTAAGTTGAATTAAAATATACCTACAAGTCATTGGGTAAATTTACTTCGCACTTCATAATTTATTAAACTTTAAATTTGTCTTATCAATTATTCAAGCAACGGGAAAAACCAAGGCTTTGGAAAGTCGCTCCGCACCGTTAGTTCTGTTCTCTGAATCCGCTGCGTCGCCATGCAGGGTGAAATGGGGGTGATTCGGGACGAAAGGGTTTTTGCGTCAGTTTTGAGCAGCGTTCTGGTTCGAAAACAAACCTGGCTGTTCGAGCCTAGGAAAAATAGAGAGACGGTTCATCGGGCAGCGAAAAAAGTGCGCTCCGTCGAGCGTAAACGAAATGCACCGGAGACAAAAAGATTTGGGAAACGTCATATGAAATAAATGGTTAATTCATACGTTTTCTTCGCACGCGAGACGGTCATACTCCAAAGCACCTACCAAGTCGAAATACAACAAATCCAAAACTCCAATTGACTGGTTTTGTCGTTTATCTGTAAACTTTCCAACCTGGTTGACCGCACGTACGCACCGCTCTTTACCGTCTTATGGGAGCAAACTATTCGTTCGTTTCACTTCGGTGAAAACGTTGCAATAACGTTTATCAGCGTAGAGTTACAATTCAAGAGCATGAACAAAATCTATGCATTAGGAGTTGCTTACCAAAGTCCAACTATTTTATTACGAATTTTATTCTACTTTTATGATAACAATTCAATAATCAGGTTTATTTTTGCGCGTTGTTTAAAAAAATCCATTTTCGAATATAAACCTCAACTTTTAATATCAAATTAGCTCCCCAAAGTTATGAAAGCAAATTTTAAACAGCAGTCAAAAACATGTTACGAATCATTGAACGTATAAAAGGGGCTGCTGGCGAAAGCGTGCACGAATTCAAATCTCATCACTGCCCACCCACGCGTACAATTTTTCTTTGCCATGCCACGTATGCTAGCACGCGGCGACGTGCGCTCGAAAACGAATGTAAACGTTTACAGTTCACGATCACAAACTTTGGCATGACGTGTTCATTTTCGGAACACGGTAGGCTAGTCACGTGATCTCTCCCAATTAAATTAGTGCGCTGTAAACACACGCCTATCTAAACAAACACCCAAAATTTGGCAGACTTAAAATTATCACCTTTTAATACGTTTGATATTCTAAATAAAATAACTTATGTTGTTCAAATAAAACCATGCAAGTCATGTTTAAATTGATTATCTTTCTTTTAAAAACAATATTTATAGCATTGCCTCAAACTCAGTTTTAACAGGAAATGTTTGTCTGGTGTATTTTAAGTTTGTGGTGGGGAATGGTTGTGACTTGGTACAGGTTTAACTACAGCCTTTAATAACCTTGGTTATGCAGATGATTAAATGTCAACAAAGTTTTGTAAACAAATTAAAATTCGAAATATTTCATGTCCTGAATAGAAAAAAAAAACACAAAACAGTTTTTATATGGGAACACAACCTAATTATAACATCAGATTACATTCTTTTATTAAACATTTTTAAACAGTCATTTCAATTTCATGAATTAAACACAAAAGAGGGAACAGTTTTAATTACTCTTTATACTCCTCTTTAAACCAGCTTGATTTGTTTTGAAAAGTGTTGTTTTTAAAGGTACAGTATAAAAATCTTATCCATTTGTTGATGAATGAGTAAAACAGTTTTGGAATGAAAAAGAGAAAGACTGTAAATCAAGTTAGGCATAAACAAGATTGTTTAATTTAGCCAGAAGCACTGATGGGTGCTTCAGGCTATTAAGCGCTGGCAAATTATATCATGTTGATAAACATGAGGTTTTGGAAAGTTATTGCCGTGCATATAAGAGAAATAAATTTCTTATTGTATAGCTTATATTGCGGTCATATCTATATTAAAGTATTCATACTCTCATTCCAGTTTTTTGTGTTTAGATGTCAACAAACGGAACGAAATTGACCATGATCCTGCGCTGTATTTGTCAAACAACACTCGAAATGAAGTGCCCTGTTTTAGTGAATCGGAAAGCGAATTATCACTCATGGTACGTCATACTTTGTTGATCTAACTATTTTGTGAATGGCCTATTAATCATACACAGAATGTTGCGTAATTGATGTCAGACATTGATTTTGGCATGATAAATATTACTTGGGTAGTTGCAACTCCTAAACAAGAGCAATGAAGAAGTTTTTTGACTGAACAAGTTTCACACCTGAATTGAAATATGTTGGTTGTAAAATATATTGGTTGTACTTTCTGTTTTCATTCTCTTAATTTGTTATTTTAACACATAATAATCCCCTACAAAGTAAGGTACATGGTAACTTGTAAGCTGGCACTAGATGTATGAACACCCGTTTTCCTGTCACGCGAGAATAAAGCAAGTTACATTTATTAAATTGCATCTGCTGTTGTACAATAAGATTTTTAAGATTTAAATACTGATTATTTCATAGGCAATCAATGGCTTCATCATTGTTGTACCCCAGGATTTCAACATATTTTATGTCAGTGAAACAGTGCAAGAATACCTTGGTTTCCCACAGGTCAGTAATATGGTGCCTAAATATACTATCAAAACACCACTCTGATGCCGTGGCATAGTGGTTAGCATGGCTTCCTTTAACTTGAAGGTTACGGGTTCAAGAATTAAAGCTGCTATCGTTGTGAGTCTCTGTGGGCAGGACACTCAATGGCAGTTGCTCCATCCCCTCAAATCAATTATCTATAAAGTTGTGGTAACTGATAAGCATACCTGGGGTGTGTGAAAAGGAACACTTCGGTTATAATGACTGCCTACCACATAAGGTTATATAAGTAACAATAATTCTTCATTCAAATTATTTATTTTCCCATAGTGTGATGTAATGAATCAATCTATGTTGGATTTGATCCATGCTGAAGACCGGGACTTATTTACCCGACAAATGTATATGAACCCAAAGTGTCCACCTAAAACAACTCCACCTGTTGATGGAGAAACCCCACAAGTTCCAGAATATACTAACCATGGACTCTCTGCTAATATGTTTAAAGGTAATTGAGATGAAATTTTAAACCTGACATCTTGGAACACAGTTGTCGACAAAGCAATAAAGATATCCTCGAATATTTTGTTAAAAAGTTACATATGTGTTAAGCTGTATGCGGGCACCATGTGTATGAAACAGACCACCTTTTACAACCTATTATGACTGTCCTGTCACGCGAGAATAAAATAATTTATATTTAATTATTTTTATCGTATACCATACGCTAGCATAGTGGTATGTTATATTTGTGTTGTGTTTTTTCATGTAAACCTATGATTTATAACCGTGATTTTTTATCACTTTTTTACAACCTTATTACAGAACTGTCTCGAAATGGAATGTTGTATCGTTCGTTTATTTGTCGACTTCGATGCTTGCTTGACAACTCTTCAGGATTTTTGGTAAGTTTAAAAATATAAAACATTTTTTTGTCTATTCTAAAACGGTAACAAAGATTACGTTAAATAAAAAACGAAGAGATAGGGCAGCAAACGGGTAGTTTTTAAAATCCTGCTACAGGTTTGATATTTGCATACAGTTTGCAAGTTATTTCCATATTAATAGTTTAATGATCATTTTCTATTTGGATAGGCACTTCACTTTACTGGCCATTTGCGGCTGATTCCTGGCCAGAACAGAAGAGGGGAACAGAATATTCTTCTTCCTCCAGAGCAAGCTCTTTTCCTTTACGCAACGCCACTTCAAAGTCCTTCAATCCTTGAAATTCGCACGAAGAATTTCATCTTCCGAACAAAGCACAAACTGGATTACACCCCACTGGGAGTGGATGCCAAGTGAGTATTGTGTTGGTGGAAATAGAGTTTTCACATTTTAATAGTGCATTAAATTGAGATATGATTGGTACTTAATGCAACATACACAATGTTGTATATGAATTTCGCAATTGCCACTGTACTGACAAAACATAGAATTGTGGGTTATAGTTTTTGATTTGAACCATAGTAACCAGGGTCAAAGCTCTTTGATGCTAGTCTTCTACAATTACCTTCATGCATGCCTAAATTAGTAACTATACAGAAAAAGAGATACAAACTGGCATGTTACTTGATAATCTGCATGCAGGTTATTAAACCACCACATATGGTGTGTAATTAAACATCAATATTACAAGATTAAAGTGCCTAACATGAGGATTTCTAAACTTCAATCTTCTGAAATTGTCTGCAACCCTTCATGGTAGTATATGTAGTGTAATACATGCAGTACTTTGTGGAAAGTGTGTAAACAACCAATAAAGTTTGTTCCCCTTTATGAGATTCTAATTACCAGTTTGAAAAGTCTTGGTTTAGTTTGTAAGAATATTTAAGTTGGTCTATGATAGTTAACCATGTTTTACGACAAATTGTTTAGGGGGAAGATTGTTCTTGGGTATACAGAGCAACAACTACGGCAAAGATCAGGATATGAGTTCGTTCATTCTGCAGATATGATGCATTGTGCTGATGCTCATACAAAGTGTGGGTATTAACCATATGTTTTGCATTTGATTACTACATATGCAGCATTAACATGTACCACGCAATAAATAATAACAAAAATAAAAAAAAACATCCACAAAATTATCACTCACTAAGTTACATCTGTGGTAACTTATAAGCAGGCATGTGGTGTATGAAACAGAACACCTGTGTTGTGGACTGTTCTTGCCCCACCACATGAGTGTAGTTAAATTACATTTATTTAATTTATTTACAGTGCTGCGCAACAATTAACCAATTTTTTTGCAGTGATGCGCAAAGGTGAAAGTGGGTTAACAGTATTCCGTCTTCTACATAAAAACAACAAGTGGATTTGGGTGACAGCCTCAGCCCGCTTGGTTTTCAGGAATAATCGGCCAGATTATATCATATCTACACACAGACCTATTCCGTGAGTATTTTGCCAGATTATAATATATTTTCAAATATTTGCTTCAAACCAGTGGTTTCTTATGCGCGATTTAAATTGTCAGCTGTGCTGTACAAAAACATAAAAAATCCCCCCAAAAAAATCTCCTATAAAGTTACATATATGATAACTCGTAAGCGAGCACAAGGTATATGAAACAAGACACCCATGTTATAACGACTAACCTTGTCCTGGGGATAAATAAAATGCCCTCACTTATTCGTTATTTTTCTTGTTGCTGCATAGAAAGTGCCAATGTAAATGCTTGTTGTGTCATGTGTCTGGTAATCTAGATTTTACTTGGCAATAACATGTGTTTGGGTTGTCAAAGTATTTAAGTCCTTATCTTCTTATTGGTTGTATTACAAACAATTCCTAACTTAGCCAGGCAGTCTAGACAGCCCTGGATTTCATTCTTTAGAATCAATTAATGGTTAACTTACTTTAGAACCGATAACAAAACAAATCTGAAGACATTAATAGCTATATATGTTGTAGCTGCTAGGGCGTCCAAGATCTCTCCTACAAATTTATTGCTTCAACTCATTGTTTACTAGTCTGGTTGTTCATATTGTCAGCATACAAAAAAATTACTTTTAAAGGTACATGTTTGATAACTTGCTGGCATGAGTGATATGAAACAGAACATCGTGTTGTAACGACTCTCGTTTTTCGGCCATGTGAGGATAGATTGGGTTATGTTAAAATTATAAGGACACAAATTAGAGAAAAATGCAGGACTTCTTCACCTATTTAAAATTCAATCACTAAACATCATTTATTTCGAAATAGGGATCAAGAGGGAGAAGAACACATGAAGAAAAGAACAAATGCTTTTCGATTTGACTTCACAGGGCAAGCTATTCTGTATGGGGATGTTAACCCCATTGGCACAGGGGGAGGACCTGAGAAAAATCCTATTAAAGATAATGATCAGCCTGGTGGCAAGAGACCAAGGTACACAAATAACGTGGATTCACCACCCACAGATAGAATGACATTGTATGGAGCGCAATCTATGCAGCGCATGGACATTTATGTCGGTAATTTGCCGAACCAGACCAATGAGGTATTCTGCAATAATGTCAGTAATGAAGAAGCAATAAAGCAAGAACAGATTGAGCTGGCTCTTCTGCAGGATAATGGTCCTCTTACCAATACTTCAGATATTGTGTTTTACCCTATGGGAACAGAAGTCCCTCCAGAAAACCAGCATCCACGTGGTCAAATCCCATTGAACAATGGCTTACAACAGGACCACATGTTTCAAAATCCAAATGCTTCAGTCCCAGCCCAGTACCCTGTGGAGCCACCAAGGTTGTACCATCCTCCTGTCAATAACCAGAACACAGAAGCACAGGGATACCACGAACCGCAGCCCAATGATAATTATTCTGGAAACCAATTGAAACGTCCTTACCAAGCATGCTCAAAAATGGATTCCCAAGCAAGCCAGCAGTGGAACACCCAAGCCCAAACGCAGACCCAAAACTGGGTTGCTCAGAAACAAATGGTTGTTGGGGGAATGCAGCATACTGCCAAGCACGAGCAAGATGTTTCTCCTACACCATTCCCAAATTTTCAACAAGAAGCACAGGTTAATGATGCCAATGTTACAAATATGAATCTCTACTTCCAACCAAATGCTAACCACAACCAACAACCAGGGCCGCAGGTATATGAGAAGTACCCTGTCCACTCCAATCCTAATGAACCTTCTGTAATGGACGCTTTATCAATAAAATCTATGATGAAAACTGTTGACTACGGAGTAAGTGGTGTTTTCGTTAAGCTTAATGTGATTTAAATAAGCACCCTGTATGTATTAATGTGACAATTGGTTAGAACCCTTGCTTCGTAAACATGAAGATATAGGGTTCAAGGCTGTAGGTTTGGCCAAAATACTTAAACAATATTTTCTCCAAACCAGTTCTGAGCTGTCCTAGTTGACAGCCATGTAAAAACTGAATATTCACTCACGAAGTTATACACGCGGCAACTTGCAAGGGAGCATGATATTAATAAATGACACAACAAATTAGCCATTGAACGATTATTTACATTATGCCTGGTAGCAGAAGTAACAGAATATTTACAACATATGTTTTTAACTGCAGCCTGGTCAGAGCTGCAGCAATGAGGACAATCTGAACTGGAATTCTCCACAGCTTATTGGCTATCAGGACAACACTGTACAGTTTGATCTCCAGAAAATTGCAAGGGATTTCCAGGTAAAGCTTTTATTAATTACACTGTGGTCTGTCATAGTGGTTTGCGTACCTTGCCAACATATATACTATCATTTTTCATATGCTTGTATGTTTACATTACATGATAGGTGGTATATAGCGAATGTACAGCATGTATTGTACAGACCTAAGTCTTAATATGTTATTTTTGTATGCATAAAATTTTACATTAAAAGTATAAACTAAAACTAAAAGGCGTTGGTCCAACCTAGGCTTAAACTTCATGTTCATTGACAAGTCCAACTCAAAGTCCATACCCATAACAGTGTTATAAGAAAGTCCTACTTTTCTAGACCACTAATCCTATGTCGCAAGTCCAACAATACATTGAAAGAAACCCAGCCCATGCTATGGCTATTGCTACGGGAAATATGCCTGAAAGTGGGATGCCAAAACTGCACAGTGACAAAGTAAAAGGTGAGATTATAGTGTATAAATGTCCTAAAAAGGTGATGGTTGGTGTAGGTTTTTTGGTTATGATGCCAGCTCTCTATCCTTAGCCTACTCCTAATATTAATAATAAGTGATACCGATTTCTTTTTCCAGTTTACATGCCAAGTTGTCAATATAGTCAATCTGTTCCTGACAATGGACAAATGGCCATGGTAAGTTATTATGTGATATTAAAATGTCTAATTTTCTGGTCATAATGTCTACCAAATATAAGAGTTAAAACTTTTAAAAAATTAAGGTATTGTTTTTCCTTACTAGTGTATCTTTATTGTGTGCATGTGTGTGTGGTACCCCAATCCTTTATTACCTTGTCTAAACCACTGTTTAAAAATTCATGCTTCTATGTTTCATTACGCAAAATTGTAAACACAAGTTGTTTATTGCAGATTGATCAAACTAGTCCATGTTCTTCTATGAGCACAGGTAGCAGAGTTTTATCTGCCAAGTCCTTACAGGATGCACAACCTATGTCCGATTCAAGTCAAGGGCCAGGCTCTTCTGGTGAGTTGTAATCTAATGTAACTTGCTTATCCTTGCGTGGCCGGGCAACAATAGCTGTTATAGCACAGGTTTTCTGTTTCATACAGCTTTGTGCCAGCTTATGACTTACCATGTATGTAACTTTGTGGGTGATTATTTTTAGAAATACTTGTTCTTATCAATATTACAAAAGTTAGATTAGTTAACTCATTCACACAAAGCTGCATACAAGTTAACTCACAAGCAGACATATGAAGACACCATGCATGTTGTAAAATGCATCTGTGTTATGTTATCACCAATGTCAACAAGTAGGTTAAATTTTCCATATGTGCAAACGATAGTTTGTGTGTGCATAGCTGTGCACATATTACACACAATGCATTAATGTTTACTTTCATATCAAAAGCTTGAAGTTGCCTTTGTTTGAAAGGGCGCTGTTTGATTTTTAACAATGCCATACATTTTAACCTATTAATTTAGCTGTATGCATTTTTGTACAACTTTTAATATGCAAACTTTATAACAAAATTGTTTTAACAGGTTATCAGGGTAGTATGCAATCCAATTAGAAAAAAGAATTCTGCAAGAGTATTGAAACTGTACATTTGTACATTCTTTCAACTATATTGTGCAATGGATGTTAAACATCTACTTTGGAAATTTTACCCGTTACATAGATTTCACATTGCCCTGTGATTTGTTAAGTGCTATCTCTACATTGGTGCTACTTTGTATGTCAATCCCTTCACAAATTACCAAAGACATTATTTACATTGCTTCCCTGTTGTATCACCGCACCTACAAAAGTTGATCGTTACTTTTTCGTTCCTGTGCCAATCCCACTTAGTATAGGGGCCTAACCAACCTACAATACTGTAGTATTCGTAAGCTATAAAACACCAAAGCGACTTGAACAATGTATGCCTGTATACACCTAGCCTTTGTCCCAATAGTTAGGCAAGTTTAAGTCGCTCATGTTTTTAGATTTTCTTGCAATGCTTTTTCTGCTTGCATTATTTCATATGTTTCTGATAATTAAGTCGTGTATTTACGCTGCCCAATCTACATTTGCTTGTAGAGAGATTTTCATTTTCTCCCACACATTGCTGTTGATCACGAATTGTAAAATAACTGAGTTACGAAACTTTGTAGAGTGTAAGCAAGCAATGTATTCCAAACATCACGAATTGATTACGTTTTTGCAGGTGATGCAATGTGGCAAAATATGTCATACCATTGAGAAATGTTCGGTAAAACCTGAGACGTAGAAAAGAGGTATTTTAATCGCTCTGGGTAAACCGAATTGGGGTAAGGCAAGAAATGGGGTGATGTTCAGTAAGACGACTAATGTAAACCAACCTTTGAAACCCAATTAAAAGGACTTTTATTATTAAATATATATTTTCACACGTTATTGGAGTGCCGCTTCTTTCCAACGACACCAAAATTGAGACTTCGGCATAACTAAAACTCGAGATATTTAATTCTAAAGAGAAGCTAGTTTTAAAACTGTAATAATATGTGATTTTTATGTAAAATTACCGTTACGGTCTAATGATTTTTTTATCTTTTTTTTCTATAAGCAGTGGGGGTATATTTCACCGTATTAATGTTGATAAAATAAGTAAGACAGTACTGTACATCTATACCTTTCACTGTATAACTAATTGTGCGAAAACTTGTTGTTTGTAGTCACCGTCCAGAAATACTGTTGCAGTTTTTGTGTTTATAAAAAGTAATGAAGTCGATGAGTAAACGTACCTACAGTCGTAAAAGGAAGGACACGGCGGAAGCAAAGTTCGATGCTCTGTTTTCAAATAAACCCAAAGATGACGTTGTTACTGTTGAAGTAAAACGCGTTCGCACGGGTCCAAGTACTTTTACTGATTCTCCTTCTGATTCAAAACTCAGCAAGCGAATATGTAAATCTAAAACAAATGGAAGCTCACCAATGAAAACTGAGTTAGCCCCATTTACAAAGACCAACAAAGTAACTTCTGGTAATGTTAAGCAAAGTTTTAGTCCAAACCCCGCACTCATTAAAGTCAATTCTGGTGTAACGAACAGTTCACTTAACAGCACTGTTACTGGTTCTGTTGGGCAACGCCTTTTAAACTCAACTGCACATTCCAAGTATGACATGCTGTTTCAACGAAATGAAAAATCTGCCTCCGACAAGTTTGATGCACTGTTTGGTGATGGTGGCAGCACAAATAAAACAGACCAAAACCCTAAGTACAAAGCCGAACCTACTATAAAAGTTGAATTTGACGATTTATTTGGTTTTGAGACCTCCCCCTCTAAACAGAATAAGCATTCCACAATCCCAAACTCCCAAGAAAAAGCAGTTCAACTCTCGACTCAAAAACTACAACAGAAATCCCCAATAAAAGGGGCAACCATGAAAACAGTGGCAGGTCATGTTGTTTTAAACATACATAGAGGGTCTGGTGCTTCTCCAAAGAAAACGCTGGTTCAAAACATTACACAGAAATCAAAAAACACCTCGCAGGTTTCAAAATCAACCGTTTTAACGACCAATTCGATGAGGTGTAATAAAACTGTCGGTAAAAACAAAGGTATGTGGCTTTTCAGAATTGTTACGTCAATAAAGGTACAGCATGCAGAATGCTATAGGCCCAAGTCATGACAGTGAATATCATGGGTTCCAGGCTCGATGCTGCTATCATTGTGGGTTATCTGTTTCCGTGGCCATCACACTTAACACAAATTGCTTTAAGCCAGTTTTTTACGCAGTATTATTATTATTTATAATATAACTTGATTTTGACAATTTTATTACAATTTTTGGTTTTACTGTTATCGTTTTATGTTGTTTCTTAATTTTAGTTTTTCTTCTTGTTTAAATTTCAAATTTATTTAGATTTGAAGAGAGAAACAATCAGTCCAACTTATGACAAGGTATGAATTAGAAACAAGAGCAACCTTGTATACATTTGCACTGTGGACTTTAATGTTTTACTTTTAAGTATCAGACAAGGTCCAAGGGTCTGCGGCGACCACTATTTGTAACTTGTGTGTTTTTTAATACTGTAAGTTTTGTTTCATTAAAATTTTGTCTTGTTGGTATATTTGTCCACTTATCTGCAAATGAAGCTGTCTTTGATAACATCTTATTGGGCCACCATAAAATTAGAAACAAGAAGTAATGACTAAAAAGTTTAAGCAAAAATCATGTTAAAAAAAATGACGTTTTATTTTTACTTTTAGATAAGTATTACCAAGGCTTCATACAACTCCAGACCATGGATCCCAAGCTCAGAGGAAATATGCTCGGTACGTGCAGCTGTTTACTAGGAAACATCTTAGTTTAAAGAAATAGTTATAATGGCTTAAAATTATTTCGCATGCCAGCTAAGTCACTGCCTGCTATGTTGTATAATTGTATTTAATCCATTTTTTCACACACGTTCATTGTCAATATTTATAAGATAGATTTTGTTATAACTTTTGTACTCAATGTAGTCAAGAGTAGACCAGTGTTTTTTAACTTATCACAATTAAAAACTTGTAAATTGTTTTTTTTATTTGTGTTTTACATCATTGTATATTTTTTAAAGAAAAGTAAAATTAAAACCCTTTGGTCTAGACAATTACTTTTGAATTGAGGAAATTGAATGTTGATTTGTTTTTGTACTACACTTGGGAATTAAAATCTTAATATAAACTTCCCTAAGCACCAAATAATTGATATGTATATTTCTAAGTTAAAAACTCACAACTTAATGAAAAAACAGTTGTTAAAAACTATTACAGCCAATTGTAGCATTATAGTAACATTTTACCACAGATGCTAAACCAGTGTTCTTATTCCTTAACCCTTTGACAGCCATATTTAACAACTAAACCAAATATATTGCAGGAGAAAAGTGAGTCCTTGTCTTCTTCCCAACCCTCTATGCAAAGCGAGAGCGAAGAGTTTGTTCCTCCCAAGCTCTTTAGATCAGAGACACTGCCAGATAAGATAGGAGAGAGCATCGTAACTTCCATCAAATGCAGGAAAGAAGCAAAGGCGGTAAGACATTTTATGGGGTAATGGGCCAATCGTGGCCTAAATCCTTGGGCCCATGGCGTGCTACGCTGTGGGACCTTACCCACATAGAATAGGAGACATTTCATGGTCCTAACTTCTCATGATTTATCTATGTTCTCATATGCAAAATAATGGCCCAGCTAAAGGACCTGATTTTTATGGCACAGTAGGCCTGCCTCTTGTATACTCTTGGTCTCTTGATACATATAATGTTTCCATTTATGGATGGAGCCATACATATAGGCATGCCGGGGGTCAGAGGTGTTTTGAAGTATTTCTGAGTTGTACCATTACCCCACTACCCAGGAATGTAGACAAGATGCCTACAGTTTTTCAAATGCTAAGCGACTGGGTGTGTCACATAATGTCAATAATACATGTGTTTAAAATTTTCATTTACAAAAAAACACAGCTTTTTTATAGTTTCAAGTATATACAGTAGGGTGGGGGAAGATGGGACACCTATTAACTCTATTTTCCTGCCCTATTTAGTAGTAAACAAAGAACATTCAAAGAAATATAAAACTATATGCCCAAGACTCGGATTGGTCGTTGTTAATTGTTTAAAACACGATCAGGATATTCGGACATTATGTGCTAAAGGTGACCCATCTTCCCCCACCCCACTCTCTCTCTCTATATATATATATCCATATAATTTTCCACACAGTACTTCACCGTGGTGAAGCACGTCAAGAATTATCAGAACTGTCTTGAAGAAGGAGAAGCTCAAGAATTTGAGGATGAAGTGAATTACCTTCTTGAAGGTCTCCAATCCTCCCAACCAGTATCTGTACGGTAAGTGTAATGTTAAAATACGGACTGTGTTTAATGTTAAAAACGCGTTAATCAAATGAAGTATGTGTTTAACTTCTACAACCCTTAAAACATATCAAATATTATACATTTGTGCACATTTACTGGCAGTGCTTATGGTTATGTATTGTTTATATTTTTTTGCATACATACAGTTAGGGGCTTAGATGGTCCATGTTTTTATTCTCTTTTATCGTCCTGTTTGGCAGTAAATAAAGAACACAATTAATTAACCTTAACCCGATGATCCTAGAAGAGTGTTGATATTTGTTAAAAAGCGATAAGAAAATATAGGATATTATGTGCCAACAGTATCTATCTTACCCCACAATACAATATCTTCTGATCTAGCTTTATATATCACTGTCCAATTACTTAACTAGTTCTTTCACACAGCTGTCTATCGTTGACAAACCTCGCAGGCAAGTGTCAACAACCATCATTCCGTTTATATCTTCGTGCACATAATGTTCCAAAGAAGATATTTTCTTATCTAACAGACGCAATTCAAAACAAGGTAAAAAATTTACAAGGTTTCCCAAAAACTCATGCAATGTACTTTTACTCTGCTTAGTTGTACAGATACCAAACGATAAGCTAAAATCTGGGGTGACCTTGTTAAAATGCAGTTAAACTTATAGTTGTCAGTCGAACTACATAGGAAACCTCATTGATTAATGTGGACCTATGTGGTAAATGCAATATACTTTGGCTCTGCTTGTTTGTGTTCTCACCTAATAGCTAAATATAAGCTGTTAGGTTTTTTACTGACTGGCAAAAACATAAGATATCACTCCTGTTCCAAAGTTTAACACGGCACTTTAGGCACCTTACAGTTTATAGTTATTGAATGTAAGAAAACCTATAAGACACCTTTTCGCAGTGTCTGAGCCTTGCTTTGCTAGGTTCTATCATTTTTTATTGTTTTTTTTTTATGTAAAAATAAACATAATGAGTCATGGTTCAAAATTTAATGTCACCTTCGGCGCCCTTACCGTTATACTTATGACTATGGTTACCGTTACGGTTAGTGGTGGTGTATACGGTAAAAACATTTATTTAAGACACCTTTGCAATACACAGTGTCTGAGCCTCGCTACTGCTTCCCTTCTCTTCATGTTAAGTCGTGATCGAAGAATGGAAATTGACAAACCCACCCTTCAACTTCTACTCTCTCTACTTGATCCACTGGACAGGGAGTCAAATAATGCTGGTCAAGAAACACCTGGTGAGTAGATATAGTGTGTTTTACTCCCTTTAAATTAGGAACAAACTTGTGTAAGTTGCTTTTTCAACCACTTCAAATTTTAGGTTAACTTGTGTTTACTAGAGTAGATATAAACAGACATGTTTGTTTTTGTCTATCACATGAACTATGGTATATATATGTGATAACACTTACTGTCAACAACTGGTGTGTAATAATGGATAATTGTCACTTGTTTGGCTGCAACTATATTAGAATTTAACGCACTTCTGATCTCTGGTCTTTACAAGATTATACTATTTTATATTGTGAAAAAGTTGTTAAAGTCTGATTTATATGAAGTAGTGATATGCAATGAAATGATTATAAATTGCTTTATTGCCACTGCTATAAATAACAAACGTGCTAATGAGAATTTGGCATTCTTAGTTTGCCAAACTTATAGTGTAGTCATTGTACATAAAAGGTCATACATTCATAGTTGTCATTCTATCAGTTCCTTAATTACAACGCAGTCAATTTACTGTTGCTTGCCCCAGACACTTAATCAGACAGTCTTTACTTCTGCCATGTAAAAATCAATGATTGCGTCATCTTTATTTCAATTGTGATCAATAAACTAAATGGTTTTTGGACAAACCACATTGGTGCTGTCATGCCAATATATAAACATGTGTGTATGTTGCCAAGCAATACTACTAAAGTGTGTAACTCAGTATATTTACAATTTATGCGGCAATATATGGCAAGTTTACGTTCCGTAGATATTTTCCAAGCTCACACTTTGTGTATGTGTTAGAGGTACCTTTGCCAATGAATCTCGTTTTTTGGTCACGTGATACAATCCCTAAACTAAAGTGTAGGCAAATACCCTGATCTATATTCTTATAAGATGTATGTCAAATTGGCATTGATTCCTTACCACTATTTTTTTGTAGCAGTTACATTGCATTTATCAATGTCACTATATACTTCATGACCTATATAGCCCTGGAGACTCGTATAAAAGTACGTCGGCAACCAGTTTTAGCTTTTATCGCCCGTAATTTTTGCAATTTCGCGTCTGCAGTATGAAAATATTTTGTTTAAAAACAATTTTTTTTTGTGTTTTTTTTTCTACATCGTCGGCAATAAACTGCCGACGGTTTGTCCAAATGCGTTGGCAAAACCGTCGGCAATCCGCAATTGAGTCTCTAGGGCTGTATATATATAAATAAAAAAAAGCTATTTTGACCTGAATCTTTTAAAACTATTATCCTTTTTTGCAGCAGAAACAAATAAAGAGAAATCGGCGACCAAGTACAGATTCTTCAAGAGTAAAGATAAATCCTCCCAGTTAGAAGAGGAGGCGAGGAACATGAGGTCCGTGGAACAAAAGATCCTCACCATGGTGAAAGGGTGCAGCGATAATCTTATCAATGAAAATGTTGTTTCTGTAAGTTATGTTTCAGTATTTAGTACTTCTGAGTCACATTTTATTAAATTTTTAACAAAATATAGAGTTACATAGTTGAAATATAGTTACACTTATTATATTTGTCTAAAATAAAGGAACCTCATTGATTAATGTGGTGAATGCAATATAATTTCGCTCTGATTGTTTATATGTACACCTAACAGCAGGGTAAAATCTGGGGTGACATTTTTAAAATACAGTTACACTCATAGTTGTCAAACATAGGAAACCTCATTGAATAATGTGACAAATGCAATCTACTTTGGCTCTGCTTGTTTGTATAGACACCTAACAGCAGGGTTAAAGCTATTTAAGGCTTAAAACAAGGGTACTAAATATACGTTTCAAAAGTTGGATGACCTCCAGTCTCTAGGCACCCATAGCATTAGTTAGGGCATTACCCCCCATCAATTTAATTTAGAAAAATTGTTAGTTGGACTTTAATACTAATAACCAGATCCTTGTTTCAGGTGAAGCGATTAGCAAGTGAAGCACTGATTAGGTTTACTGCAAGACAGACACCTGAGTGGTATCGTGAAGAAGTAAGGCTAAAAGGGGGTTTGGATCATATTATATCATTAGGTACGTATACTGGCGTACTATGTACTTTAACTTATATACCTTACTCAATTTGCTGATTATTGAGTTACCCAAAAATTGCTTACCAATTCCAAATAGGCCGAGATATTGTTGTAAATGGTTAAAATATTGTTTTTTCACATTTGACCAAACGTGTGAACGATGGATAAATATGAAGTAACTGCCCAACTGATAATGAACATGCATTTCAGTGAAACAACATGTTGATCATGTGACTGAATTATCTGGTTCCGCTCCAGTGAGCATAGATGCAAGCTTTCCGCAAGACCGACCACTTTGTATGCTTGAACGATTATTAAAAGTGTTGGAAAACACAGTGATGCATTCGCACAGGAACGCCATGTACCTTGTCACCCATCTACGTGCCTTGTTGCTTAAGAAGATTGCACAGTGAGTATTCTGTTCTGAGTTTTGTAGCGTGGTTGGCCATGGAACCTGGGATTTCAGCCAGAGTTGGCCCAGTACCTGATGCAAAATAAGCTGTTATCTTATTATATTTAAATTATTTAGCTTTTCATTGCCTATTTAACCAACAATCCAAATAATTCTTTTTCTTTACGTATTTTTCAAAATATTTAAGTTTCTTTTTTATGTAGCCTATTTAACCCCCAAAATAAAATTAATTGTTATACTTATTTTACAGGTTACTACAACTAGTGCAAAGGCTGCTTGCAATACACACATTTGATGTTGAAAAGAGCAAAACGTTTAATTCCACTCTATATAACGTTATGCTGCAAGCTATTAAACTAGTCGTCAATATGAGTAATGATAACGGTAGGTGTTTCGCTTTTACAATGTTTTCTATTAGTACTGTGGGGTAAGATGGGACACCTTTAGCACATAACATTTAAATATCCCGATCGTGTTTTAAACATTTAACAACTGGCTATAGATGTTGTAAGGATACGGTTTTATAAATCTTTGAATGTTCTCTGTTTACTATCAAATGGGCCGAAAAAAAGAAGGAAAAGGTATCCCATCTTTCCCCATCATACTAAATAGTAGATTGGGGTAAGATAACCGTTTTTTTGTAAATAGTTCATGTTTGCATTTACTTAACCCCATGTTTCATTCAATATCAGTAGTTGGGGTAAGATGGTCGTTGTTTTGATTCTCCTTTATTGTTCCATTAGTAAACAAGGAATATTTACAGAATTTTATTACTGAATATTGATAAAAACGCAAATATGGGATATTATGTCATGATGGTATTTATTTTACCCCACAGTACTTTAATACACATTCCATTATACAGTTCTTGTAATGTAATAGTAAAGATATTATCCACGTTTAAACGGCTTCGCGTTCGAATTACGAGCGATTATATATTGCGTTTCATTGGTTTAACATGTGTTCTATTCGGTGACAACGTATTCCACAGCATTATTATACCAGTTAAGACTAAACGTCCAAGCACCATACCAATTAACCTGGGTGTTATAACTGTTGGCTTATTAATTTAACACCCCGTTTAAAACCGGCATTATCTTGTTCAAACCAGAATGGGTGAGCACACGAGTGGGCGACCAGGAGGGAATGTTGGAAAGCATCGTATCTGCTGTGTTATCGATGCCTAGGATGGTGAACGAAACTCGTAGATACGAACTTGTTCTTTTGGTAAGAAGTGGTGTATTATATGTTAGTGGTTTAGTGGTTTAGGCACCTCTTCTATATGGGTGAGGTTATACGGCAAAGTACAGCAACTGACCCTAATGCCAGAGCCGGCTCATTGTACCATTATAAGTTGTGTTTTTATATTATATGCAATTGGTTTGCATCCCTCTATTATATATGAGTAAGGTACTATGGTAAAGTACGCCATGGGAACAGGGATTTAGACAAGAGTTGGCCCATTGCCCTCATTAAACTCCATGCAAAAGGGTATAGTTGTAGTTACTTGTTTTAGTCAGACAACAGCGTCTATAAAGTAGTTTTAGTTGAATTAAATTGTCAAGGAGTAATTTAATGCAAATCTTCGAATAAAAAACAACACCTATACACTACACCTTTTCAATTCTACACTGTATATGCCTAATATGTGCATTTGATTCTTGTTTAGTCGTTGAGTTTGCTTGTGAATCTCGTCGAATCAAGCGCAAAGAATCGGCTTAGTTTAATGAAGATGACGATCACAGATAGTGGCGACAACATACAAACTAATTCCAGATCGGTGGTAGAAGCACTTGTGCAGGTATTTAATATGGATGGATGGAACTTGATTATGCAAGTGGGGCGGGGCAGTGTTAGTCGTTGTAACACGGGTGTTCTGATTCATACATCTCGTGCTTCTCAGTTACCATGTAATACCGAAGTCGCAGTAATATAATAAAACGAAAATAATAAAAGTAACAATAAGAAAATGGCATTCGTTATAACACATTAAGGTTAAACAGAAGTATAGAACTTCCTGGTGAAGAGATATGTTTCGGTACCGTAATATATATAGCAGTTACTTTAGAATTCCACCTGTTGAACCAGCTTGCAATTTTATTTTAGTTCGACACGTTAACCATTGTAATCCGTTCTCCACGATTGCTGCTCATACAAACAAGTTTTTAAACAATCGTCGGCGTTCTGGGCGCACAGGATTGTATTTTCATTTCTCGTTATTTTTCAGCTTTTTATTGACCGCGAGGTGGCGGCACGGAGCATAGAAGTCCTCGGGGAGGACGCTGGAAAAAAGAAAGCGATCAAAGATAAAGATGGAGAAGTTACGGACGGTGCTTCGGATACGGATACGATACCGGGGTAGGGAATTGATCAGTAACTTTCAAATAGAGATTTTCTGCTGTGATTTTTGTTTTGATCGTAAGTGGGCATAAAGTTTATGAAATATAAAACCCATGTTGTATATCCGCCCGTCGCCACACGAGGATTGATTAAAATGTATTGCACTAAGTATATAACATACGTGGTAATTCGTATAAGCGTGGATGAGGTGTATTTGGTGCTTTTAGGTCAAGTACGCAGGTATTTAAACATAACAACCATAGATCGCAATCGAGTATTGACCAGCGTACCACCGATGAAGAAGGCGGCCGCTTGGTGGAGACAGAGGACGGCATGGAGTGGATTCCATCGGAAACGACGGATGACGGAAGCTTGTCGCTCTCGCAGCGTTCTGCGTCAAGCGTGAAGCGCAATCCGGAAGCCGCGTTATCCGCAGAGGATAAAACCGTGATCAAAAAAAGTGAGGTTTTCCCGATTTGTTTCGTTCTTGAAATTATTTTTTAATTTATTTTTTTCACTCGTTTATTTTTCCATTTTGTTTTTTTTTATCTTTTTACTTAAGTATTCTATTGCTTAGAGTAATGAGCAAACGCTGACCTAAATCCCGCCCGATAATCGACCAACTCTTGCCTAAATCCTAGAACCTCGCCCATAGAATAAAATCTCATTTCTTGCCTTGTATATTTGCGCAACTAACGTGATAAACTTACACAGTGGTGGACAAGGCAAGCGTCCACATGGAACATTCAATAGTTGCCGCATACGCAGCTCTTGTACTAGGATGTTTGATTCGTGGAAATAGAGCCAATTCATCCGTGATCCGATCCCATCTCGGGGAAGATGGAAGTTTTAATCCTATGATCCGCATCCTCAAGAAGTTCCTCTCTTTTATGACGCTGACGGTTAGTGAGTTTGTTAAATCCTTGTTAATTTTCTTTATATGTTTTTCCGCAAAAATAATAGATAAAGTAGCGTGGGGTAACATAGGATATTTTCTTGTTCCATTTGGTAAAAAAATATATTTACAAAATTAAATAACTGTAGCCCCGCGACTTTAAAATGGCTTTGTTAATTGTTTAAAACACGATCAGGGAATATGATATTTATGTGCTAACGATACCCCGTCTTACCATACAGTAGTATACTGGTATTTTTTGATACCGAGATTGCACCAGCATGCTAAAAATAAGCAACACACTTCTAACTTTAGAACAGCGGTACCTAGTTTTAAGTTCCCTAAATTTTTCCGTTCCACGATTTCAATACAACGTTTGGACCAATACGTAATACACCATATATAATTTTCCTACAACCAAAGTGTGTAGTAAACATTACAACGTCTCTATAGTAATGTATTGTAAAGACTAGTATGTCGCTATAAAGGTTACGGCTCCAAGTCTCGTGGAATGTTTTCTACACACCTTTGTTTTTGTTACAGAGATATAAACATGTATATGTCGCATTGATTATATAATATGTGTAGGTTACCATAGCTTTAAGCGTCACTCAATGTCTATATATGCGTCTATATTCTACCTGCCCTACCATGCTTGCTTTATCTGTCTCTGTATTAAACACTGGATGGGCGTATCCACAATACGGTGTAATTGATACCCTTCACTACACGGCATGCCCGCTATCTCGGAAGTTTCGAAACATTACGATATTTTGTTGTTTAGTTGTTCAACAATTTCAACTTCCCACAAGGTCGAAGGGCAAATTGTTAGAATTTTTTTAGTAATTTGAGTAATGAATGGAATTATTGCCTGGGGACGATAAAACAAAAACAAACTTCTATATTGTATGGTATTCCCTAACATCCGGGTTACATCTTCGGAAATTTAGTTTCTTAAATTTCATTTAAAACTCCTGTGGTTGCTTAAAGCCTTAAAATTTTTGACATTTGAAAATCTTGCCAATTTTTACAAAATTTCCACCCATATCTATCGCGTGGAAAATTTTTACCAGAAGAAAAACACCGCAAATTGTTGATTATTACGTAAGAAGGTTACAGTTTGTTGGGCAATCGCTTTGAAAAACGAGATTACCTAAGGTGGAAATATGCGGGCTGCTGACAGCCTGGGTATTTTCCATATCGAAACTCAAAAATCACAGAAAAATCGTCCAAAAATGTATTGACCGATTGTTCGTATTCGGTTTCATTCCATTCCGAACACATGCTTCGAAACCTAAACCCATTGTTGTTACTGCAACAGGGTAATTGTAATACGTGAATAACACTGACCGAATTTCGAATCAGTTAGTTTTAAAAAAGTTAAAAATAAACCGAGGCGACCATTACTGTTTGCACTGACCGCCAGTCAATGGGACCAGCAGACAAAGACACTAAATTATAACACGCGCTGTATCGGGTGACACCTAAATTCGGACTTTCCAGGGCAACTAGACGAGGTAACTTCATTGTCTCGTCACGGTCCACTGATTACTCATCATGGCGTAATTTCTCATCTCCCTGTTGTGCGATTCTCCATTCATGCATCTCGGGGTCCACATAGCATCGAAGCAATGGGTTACATATACTTTCATGGGTTCGAGGCTCGACGATGCCACCATTGTGGGCATACGTTTCAAGAGCAGATCACAGCCATTCAAGGCTGTCCAAATTGTCAGTCATTCAGAAAAAAATAGTAATCACCCACAAAGTCACATATGTGGTAACTCATAAACGCGCACGAGGGGTTTATGGTTGCCCCGCAATGCGAGGATAAATAATTTACATTCAACATTTGCATTGATTTATCACAGGGCGGTATGTCGGGCAAGGAGGAACGAACACTCAACCAAATAATTGAAGATTTGGATGATGAAGAAAACAGAAAAGCTACAGTTTCGTGATTAGATGACCAACCCTAAAATACGTTGTAGGAGACCGTTACCTCATCCCAGCGACTTCGGAAGGGCTGCTGTTGTGTTTTGTTTCGTCTGCTCTCAGTCTTTTGAACATTGAGACAAATTCTACGTTTTTTTGTTCATATTTACCCGTGTCGCACATTTGTCGATCATGCCACGCTTATTTAGATGCCTTTATAATCGTCTGTTTAACTCTGTTTTGTAAATTATGATAATATTTCATGTGTTTCTGGCGTTGGTATACGGACGAGAGCGTTTTTCCTGCATTTGTTGAGTTGTTTTTGTTATAACGGTTCTGCTAAGTTAAAAGGAGATCGCAACGATTGCTATCGAGCAATAAAAATAAAATTCTCAAGTTGATTTGACGATTCTGCAGACAAAATCAGCCTAGATTGTGGTAAGAGTTCCCCAAAAGCAAACTCTTAGGTAAAGTAAAAGGTGTAGTACCTTCTGAAATTATATGACCGGAAATTCCCCAAGATTCCTACATACGCGGCATTTCAACTGGTACACGTGTTTGGGAAAGAATTTTTGACAGATGGTGAAACTTTTCTTGGTATTTGCTCGTTTATAAATGCGAAAGCAGTATTTATTTGGATTGTTTAAACAGCACTTGTAAATTTGTAGCCTTATTCTCGCAAACAAAACTAGCGATGCTTTTAGTATTTCTATTACGCTTTAAACGGGGTAACTCTTAGAACTTGAAACGTCAGTTTTTGAAATGTATAGTAGGGTGGGGGGATGAGACGCACATAACATTTAAATATCCTGATCGTGTTTTAAACAATTAAGAACGGTCTATGTAAGTCGAAAAGATAAAGTTTTATAATTCTTTGAATGTTCTTTGTTTACTACCCAATGAGGCGAGAAAATAGATTGAAAAGGTGTCCCATCTTCCCCAACCCCACTATACATATGTTTCGTCTATATAATCAAACCAATATATTGTGTTTTTTAGGTGTTTATTAAAACAAATACAAATAGTTGGCAAGAAGGCGACGAGCAATAATAGATCAGGAAAATTTACAAATAAATAACAAGTCAGAGATTACATAGTTTTGAAGAGTTTGCATCCGTTCTCAATTATTTCGCCTCTGTAATGTTTGGCGTATACCGTCTTGCATGCGAACCTGGGGGTTAAAAGTTAGTTTTAGGTAACATAACGGGATTTACGTAAATATAGTAGGGTGGGGGGAGATGGGACACCTTTAACACACAATATCTAAATATCCTGATTGCGTTTTAGACAATTAACAACGGTCTATGGAAGTCGTGAGGCTACGGTTTTATATTTCGTTCATTTTTTTGTTTACTATCACGTTGTTAATAGGAAATCACGTGTTAACAGCACCCGCGTATATGATGCATATTAGGTCAACATCGCTCTGATTGTAAAGGACCTATCCTATATATATGGACAACCCTTCTATTTGCATTTCAACTGCTCAAAAGTTAGCCTATACATGTAACACATAGTTTTAGTAGTTTTAGTTGTGCATTTGCGTAACCCGTGCTGATTTTGAACCAATATACTAGATATACAGTCCCTTGATTACCTGTCAGAGTTTTGTAAGTCTTGGAAATTAAGAGCGGAAGGGAATGAACCGTCGTATCGACACATTGGACGTAACAAATATCTTGATCCTGGTAACTGACTGCGTGCCCATATTACCGGACATACCTGTAACAACACTGCGTTAAAAACTTTACAAAATGGCGGCTGCAAAATAAAGACAAACTCCTGCTCAAGGTAAAAAAGCGCTATTATTTAAATAGAAAAGTTTAAAAATGTAGGCTATTCAAATATCGGTAAAAGTTCAATTATATAATTAGAAACAAAGTATATACTAACCTCCACCCCGTTATTCTTTTCCAAATTGATTCTTGAAACAGGAACTGTAAAATAGAACAGCAAGTTATTAAAACTTGTTTTATACAAAAACTTAAACTTTAAATGCATAATAAAGTCAAATCCCTAAAAAACTACCTGCAGTAGACTCTCGTTGTATCACTTAATACCGCATAATACATGTGAGATTAAAATGTTTATAACGTTTACCCGCACTACCGACAAAGTATGTAACATACTTGGTAACTCGTAAGCTGGCACGAGGTATATGAAACAGATTGTTATAACGACTGTCGTTTTCCGGCAACGCGGGGATAAGGCAAGTTACATTTATTCATTCATTTAACGTACCTGCTGAAGCTATTACCATTATGCAGAATATACATGCTACGACTTGGGTTTTTACTGCTCCTTGGCTCGACATATTGCTGGTTGCTGCTTGCTGGCTGCGCTAATACGATAAAGTTGGATGGTATAGGCCTACTGATACAAATGCCCTGGTTATATACAGCTCAACTAACAACACATTGAAATCCAATCTTCTACAGCCTGGTCTACTACTTCTGATACTAATTGAAAAAAATGCAGGTGGAAACCCCATCTTTTTAGGGCCATAAACAAAACATTCTAAAGAGGAAAATTCAAGTATTTGCTTTGAAAGAACTTGGAATTTACAGAATACTATAAGCATATATAACCCTTTCAATCATAAGTGTTTCACATTTCCAAAGAAAGGATGCGCCTATAGTTCCTTGGCACGTTTAAACTTTCTCGTTTCTTTTTATTGGAATTTCACGTTCCATGACGAAGCCATATAGGACAATGCCGTTGAATAAAAATGTACTTTATGCTGTAAAAACCCCTACAGCAATATTTGCAAAGGTTAGATGGGTGTATTTAAACCATAGGAAAAATAAAGCCGGGGTTTTCCAAGACTTGTAGCCTATACAGCTCTTCTCACTTGAGCAAGTGCCTGCATGGCTGGGTGTTGCAGTTCGAGCCTGGAATCTTAATTGTTCAGCAAAAGACTAATTTAGTAGAGTGGGGGAAGACGTGACAACTTTAGCACATAATATCCAAATATCCCGATCGTGTTTTAAGCAATTAACAACGGTCCACGGGAGTCGTGAGAATACGGTTTTTTAAATTCTTCGAGTGTTCTTTTTTTACTACCGAATAGGACGAGAAAATAGAATGAAAAGGTGTCCCATCTCCCCCACTCTACCATATAGTTCAGCCGAGACCGCGCACGTTATTCTTATCGCAATTACATAGTGTGTAGATCCTGTTTATTAAATGTCGCCCTCGCGACATTTAATAACTATAATGTATTATACAAATGAAACATGTTATTTAAAATGGGCAAATTAAAAAGAAACGCTATTTTTACTTAAAACGTTTGCTTTACTTAAAACGTGTATTTGGGGGTTAATAAAAAAGGTAAAACCCTTGTGTACCTTCGTGATTGGCATGACGTTTAGTTGCGGCACGATTTTGCCATTACAAATGATCATACACAGTTACTATGAATGTTGGTCGTATAAACGGAATTATCACACCGCCACTTTCTTCAATTAATCTATAGGTATAACATATGCCTACCGTTATTAGCAGAGCCATAGAAATACCTGTTTATACGACTCTGGTTATTAGAACCTTTGAGATTTACTAATTTGTAGCAAAAATACAGACGGTTAAATACCCTCTCGGCCTTTTAAAGAAATACAGTGAAGAATCAAGATTTTACTCGCCAAAGGGACGGTAAACCACGCAGAAACTCAATATATTTGCCCCCACTGCTGATAAAAGTTAAGAAATTTTGTAGTGTTGAACAGTGGTATTTTTCTGTTTTGCGGTCAGTTATGTTGACACAGAATTAGGCATTTCCAAATTTCGGCTTCAGTGTTTAGGCAACACTATTTGTTATTCACTCTGCATGTAGATTCTGAACTGTAAAGTAAAGACTAGGAATACCGGTACTCGTGCAAATATTGTGAAATGCATTTAATAGCTTATTCCATCTAGAGCCAAGCAACTAAAGAAAATACTAAGGTATCTATGTAAACATTTTTTGGCGTTTTTTCTGCTAGTAATTAAAAACAAATTCTTTGTTAAAAATTCATTGGGAAAACCCATATACGTCTTTGTCGTCTTATGAACAGACCATTCTTTTCTTGATATACATCGGACTAGTGAAGAATCCCCCCACCTTATTTGCTAACCACTAACCCCTATAACAACTAACTACTAACCCCTATAACCACTAACCCCCTAACCACTATTCACTAACCCCTACAATATACAATCTGGGTTTCAGCTGTTACTCTGTTGTATTATTAACAGAAACCGTGTTTTTAAAATAGAGGTGGAAAAATAACTCAGTTGCCTGCCATGGATACCAAGGATGACATATCAGCTTCCAGAGCAGTGTTATGGAGTAATGACCAATCTACACTGGAAGAAGTGGAAGAAAAATATGGTTTTCCACAGGTTTGGCTGCTTAATGTTAAAATAACAACACAAATTTGTAAATATAGTTGGAAATTGCACATATTTATTCTTAATTGGCAGGGTAACAAATTGTAAATGAAGTTAGAAATGACACTTGTTTATCTGTGCTTGTTGGGGCAATAACAGTTGTTAGGACCAGGGTGCCTTAGTTTAAACAGTCTATATTATCTTTATAGCGGACAAGACCATTGGGTTATAACAATTAACATTAGGTGTCTTACCCAAGAACACATTGCCTACAATAGTAGCAACATTGAACCCGGTAACCTTTGATACCATGCAAGCCCTTTAATGACTAAGTCATGGCATCAGATATTTTGCTTTAAATCTCAAACCCCTCTTTCAACTTACTACTTTGTTGTTAAATAGATATTAAAGATGACAACCGAAACATCACGAATGTATGATCTACCTGAGGAAGAACCTATCATGATATATGGAAGGAGAAATCTTACAAGGTAATGAAATGAAAAATCCAAAAACATAATCACTTACATCTACACCTTAAAAGTAACATACTTGGTTACTCGTAAGCTGGCATGTGGTGTATGAAACACCCGTGTTATAGGTTAAAATGATTGTCATTTTCCACAAGAGTGATTGTCATATAATGATTGTCATTAAACTAATTCCAGGACCATAGCCCACACCATAGAAGAGGGAGATTATGTGATGGGAAGGCAACTGGAAATTTCAAATGAGTTTTTTGGTTCGTTTAAACTGAGCAGTGAATTAGAAAGGAATGAAGTCCCATTAAAGGTAAAGATAATGGCAAATATTTGACCCTTTTAAGTTTTGTTTGCACAAACGTTTAATGTAATAGAGTTTTTGTGCGGGCTTTTAAATAGAATGTTGATATAATGTGCTACAAAACAGTATGTAAGACTTAGGTAGTAAATAACTGGTATTGAAATCTTGTGTTTTGATATAATGATATATCACCCACGTGAGACAATTGCTTAGTGTGTTATATTTATTTTGTTCGCACTGTGTTTTCATATTGTTTTGTTAATGCTTGTAAAAACATGTCTTAACCATTGTACCTGAAACCCTGTAACACATGTAATAATAATGAAACTAGATTTGTTTTATGTTTTTTTTTGTTTTTTTCTGTTACCACCTTTTTTTGTATTATGTGAACCTTTCATTTAATTATTGTACTTAATGTATTACACAATATACACATTTGCATTATCTTACAACAGTATAGCTATGCTGGTAAATTAAAAAAAGTAATATAAGTTCACCTCACTTCTTATTGAAGAATGCATTCTATAAATCATCAAAAACATTTGTTCTTCCATGTTTTTATTATATGTATATACTTATGTTAAATATGCTTTGTTTAAGTTTCATAATCACTAAACCTATTAATTAATAATAATATTATTTCCAGACCTTCAGTACTGTACAAGAGATCGCTTCATACTTTCCTGCCAAAGTTTATGTACAGGATATATTGACAATTAGGAATGAGGACAACAATGGAAAACCGTCCACTACTGTTTTATTAAAAGGAGATGAGCTCACTTTAATATCACGCGTCAATTTACAACCTCAACCAACCACTGCATCTAAGGTAGTTAATTATATATTACCTGACTAAGTACCTTGTATAACCCCACTTAATCACTGGTGTATTTTTGGCACAACTTTTGCATTATATTGGACTGTGTTTATATTATAAGCGCAGTTTAAATCAGTGTAGTAACTCTTAACAATGTTTCCTGTTTGTTTCATCCAGTATAAACCAGTTAGAGGGGTTAAACAATGTTTGCTAGGGCCACAGTTTATTTGTCAATTTGTCAGTGCCACACTTGTCATTTGATATAAAGTTTATCATACAAAGTATAACACAATCTTCAATACTAATACTTATTATATTCCTTTTTTAATAAAACGAAGAGCCTAAATTAGTATTCCACTATTAATGTAAAAAATGTTTACCGTTGATTGACTTGTCAACTTGGCCAGAATAAGTTCTTCGTTACATAATTCATATAAGACTATTATCATATGTATCGTAGGATGGGGGAAAACTTTTTATTCTATTTTCTTCCACTTGGTAGTAAACAAAGAACATTCAAAGAATTATAAAACTATGTCCTCACGACTTCCATAGGCCGCTGTTAATTGTTTAAAACACGATCAGGATCTCAAGATATTATGTGCTAAAGGTGACCCATCTTACCCCACCCTATTTAATTACAGCCTGCCAGTCGTTTTGTGAGACCAAAGCAATCCAACCAACAAATCCCTGGTTTATCGTTTCATAGCACAAGACTCAATACAAGCATCAGGTAGATATCCAATTCTAATTCTGTATCATTCCCTTTAATATCTAATTATAATTGTATATTTGCTTGTAATAAAGATGTTAAAGAAAGATGGCAATAAAGTTCCCACGTTTGACAACCATAGGTGACGACTTGACAAGTGTAACTGCAATTTAATAATGTCACGTTGTCATCATAGATTATACTAAAGATTTTCTAAACTGTGATGTCTTTACCCACATAGACTACTGTTTAAAACCCTCTTTTTTTCATAAACCTCCATTTTCTTTCAGTCTTCCTTTAACTTGTAAAGGTAACTTTGCTACAAGAACTCCAATTGAGTCAAATGTGTTTGAGAGAACGAGGGAGATGCCTTTGGAACAAATAATTGAATGTGTTAATTTTCCAATAACTGTTAAAGTGGCAAACAATAGAAGCAGGTCACCCAAGGATGAATTCACACTAAGAAGTGGAATGCACCTTAAACTGATAGGAGTAAGTACCTCACCCTTTTATACCTTGTTTAGTTGAATGTTTTATGTCTAGTGTACCACCAAGGGTCTTTAAATCTGCTTTTGCAGTCTGAGCTTTTAAGTGTTCTATTTTTGGCAGTGGCTACATTCTTTGTGCTCATTTTTACACAAATTTTAAGACTTGTATAAAAAACATTTTTTTTGGGTTTTGTTTACCTATTCTACTCAAAACTTCAAGCACTCTGAAAGTAACTACTAGGTATCAACATATAGTTTACCATCAGGTTAAAGTATTAACATACTTCCACACATTCGTCACATTGTAGTAGGTAACAGTTAGTCTTATTATATGTATAAAAGTGATGTGTCACTATATATATCCTGTGATTCATTTGTCAGTGGTTTATAAAAGTGCAAAACTACCAATGACGTACTGCTGTTTATTTATCATCGTATGACTTTCTATATCAACGCTGCTGACTTGTTGAGCAGACACCTACCTTGACTTTAATCAGCATTACTTTTAATATTGGGCTATTGAAACTGTATGGTATTTAAATACCCTCTTTTAAAAGACCTGGGATTTAGGCCAGATTTGTCCCATTATCCCCCACAACCATGTTTTATGTATGACTTTCATGCAATCAGTGTGACTGTACGGTATTTAAATACCATAATACCAATGAACTTTTACACATTATGCATTTGATTTTTTAAGCATTATTAAAACATTAAATAGGCTATAAGCTTTTTTAATGTTTTATTTCTAACTTATTATCTGCATTGTTTCACTTAATACCTGGTGGGTTTTTATGTTAATATCGTTGCTATTCTTGGCCTTTGACCATTAGATTTAGGTAGCTACCTATTTTGTTGATCTAGTCAAATTTAAATAAATATTTCTCTAGGCTGTGATTCAGCACAGAAAAATCCAGTGATTCAGCACAGAAAAATCCAGTGATTCAGCACAGAAAAATCCAGTGATTCAGCACAGAAAAATCCAGTGATTCAGCATAGATAGATTGCCATTTTGAAGCTAATCTAAAATGCTAATAACAAAAATCTAATATTCAATAAACCCACACAGTGTATTATTGAGTAAACAACAAATATGTAAAACACAAAAGCCACAGCTTTTTCGGTTTCTGTGGTTTGGTTACCCAAGTTATATGGAAAGTAATTCGTTTTTCTTTTCAAATGGCTAGTGATGTGTTAAATATATGCAGATTTTAAATATTATTTTTAAACAAATTTGCAAAATACTGTTTTGCAACTTTTTATATAAATCCAGTTATACCGCTGTTGATATTTTGAATGTATATGTTTAAACATAACTTAATTGTTTTAAATTTCTATTAAAGTCGAACTTAATTTGCACAGGTTGAAAACCACTACATAATGCTTGGTGTGGCTCCGTTTAACCGAATAATTGAACTTTCACCTTCAAGTGGTTTTTACTACGTACCGTGTGCTCTTACACAACCAAAGGTGAAACCTCATTAAGTACCTTGTATAACCCCACTTAATCCCTGATGTATTTTTGGCTCAACTTTTGCATTATATTGGAGTGTTTATATTATAAGCGCAGTTTAAATTAGTGTAGTAACTCTTAACGTCCGGCGCCGTGGCGTAGTGGTTAGCGCGCCTGCCTGTAACTATTAGGTAATGGGTTCAAGGCTCGTCGTTGCTACCATTGTGGGCGTATGTGTCCTTGAGCAAGACACTTAACGAAAATTGCTCCAACCCTTTGGTCACTAATGGGTTGTCCAAATTTTCAGCCATATATAAAAAAATGAAAAAATCCAAAAAAAAAATAATTACCCACAAAGTAACATACATGGTAACTCTTAAGCTGGCACGAGGTGTTAAACCCGTGTGATAACGACTGTCGTTTTCCGGCCACGCAAGGATAAAGTAAGTTACATTCATTCATTCATTCAACAATGTTTCCTGTTTGTTTCATCCAGTAAAATAAAATAAGTTACAAAGCAAGCTTATTATCACCACCAGCAAACTACTTTCACTTCCTTAAAGGAGGATATAATAGGTTTGGCTTGCCATCTGTGTTCTGTTATATATTACCTACGCATTATGAATTGCTGTGTAAATACTGTAATGCTTGGGATTAGCAAACCAGCTTTGATGGTGTGAAAATATTTAAACATAATTTAAATTGAAGTAGATTAATTAATGTCATTTTGATATCTTTTAGAGCTATTCTTTTACTCTTTTTAAAAATCAAAACACACAAATGCACATATTGCAATGAATGCATCAGATCATATATTTGTATATATATAATCATTATACAAGCTGTATTCCTGTTTTATTTTTTATTTTTTGAGTTGTGTTTTGTTAACATTGACAAATAAGACAGATCTGAAATAGTTTTTGTTTAAAAAACCCCTGATTCAAATAAAACCTTTTGACTTTACCAGGAAAATGAAGTTGATTGCAACCAATACAAGACTTATCTACAAAACGCATATATGGCATCGAAGATACAAAGCAGTGCCACAAACATTGATGATTACTGCAAGTAAGATTACTATCGTTGTTTTCTTAGTATTTCCTGACTACAAACAATAACACACCTTCAGATCTTTTGTAAGGTAAAACATTGTATCATTAATGATTAAGTGTGTTATTTTAATGGATGGCAACATTGTAACAACACTGGGAGTTCACGTAGTGCTGTATTTCCATTAAACTGTTAATGTTATGTCTCATTTAAGTATTTTCATTAAATATTTTGGCACCTTTTAAAAAGGTTAATATGTACACATTATGAAATGGAACAGCGCATTTCAAAAACTGTCGTTGCCCAATAAGAAGATTTATATTCATCCATTTTCAGATCCGTACGTTTCCACACACCTCGCAACAAAAGGGTGACCAATCCTAAACCCTGGAACCGAAACTTTAACCTTCGTACACAGAATCAACGTTCGTCACGAAAACCACAACCGCGTGGAATATCCGCCATACAACTTATTTCAAACCAACCTGTCCCTCGAGCAAGGCCGACGTTTCAAAACAAAAACCACGTCACAAGAGCTCTGCCTATCCCTGACACCGGGCATGCTACATCAGCTTACCCCCCTTTACCCCCGAGGAATAACCCCTCATTTAGTGTTGCACCTGAAAACAGCAACGTACCCCCAGTACCCCCGAAAATGAGGCCACATAGCATGTACGTGGAGAAAGCCCCCCCACCCCCTGACATGCCAGCACGACCACCCCCCCTACCTAGCTCACACAGCAGCGTAAGCGAAGATCATCTGGAGTTTCATACCAGGTCGGTTTAAAATATTTGGCAACTTGTAAATTACAAACTAACAATTTAAACAACATTTTTAGTTGGTTTACTTAACTTCCAATTTAATTTACATGAATTACGTTTTTTTTAATTTACATGGATTATTATTATTTACATGGATTAAGTTGAAAAAATTTAAATGTGCAGAAATAATAGTGTTATGTTTAAAGTAAAACATAATGGTAAAATTAGAATCTATAATATACCTTTTTAAGTCTGTATTATACACAGTAATATCAGGATTTAAAATGATATGCCCAAAAAGTCACAAAATGTTATTTTGATAAAATTTTTCCATAAAATAAATCCCAGGCCTTTAGTAAATGATGAAAGTATATGGGAGGTGTGGGGACCCGCTGGTAGCCAAGTTGTTGACTCATCCAAGCACAATGCTAGTCCAGGAAGCAGCCAGAACAGCCTTAATGAACTCAGTAAGTATTAAATAAGAAAACAATGAACCTACAGAATTGTTTACTTGGGAATTCGCAAGGTGAATTTGGACTTGTTTACTTGGTAACTCTCAATTGGATTTTAGGTTTTAAAGATACTGCCAGTAATTACTGGATGTTTATTATGTGGTAACTTTTCAAAGAAGAAAATTTAGGGGTGTTGTTTAACCTTAAACGCAGGTCATAAAAAGTAATTTTGGTTTAAGGTAGTATTGGTCTAAAATTTGTACATTTGAAAATATCACATGCAGCATTATTCCCTAAAGTTGTTTATTAAATATGGTAACATTCCTGGTAAGACATTTTAAGTGCGTTGTTTAATTAAATAGATTTAAAGGTAATTTGGGTGATTTCCCTCTGTTGGCCCAGTGGAAAATCGTCCTTTAAACAGACACTGGCAGCAGGCAGCTATCACCCTGGTTTTTAGCGCACTGAATGTGATGGACAATTTTATTTGTGGCAATTTATCCGCGCCGTGGTGTTTCCATAGATGCTTAAATAAAAGACGTATTTTTGGTAAATGGTCTAAAATTACTACATTTCAAATAAGCGCATGCAGCTTTATCTCTTCAACAATCTAAACCTAAACATATTCCCTTTGTTTCTAACAGCCAAAGAAGTTTCCAATGAAAATAATTCCTCATTACATGAAGTGGAACAGTTTGACAATGAGCAACTACGCGTGGATTCCCCTTCATTCCCAATAGAAAACAAAACTAAATCGAGCCCAGTTCAAAAATCCAGGACCTCATCTGCATATGAGAACACTGAAATCCAGTTTAAACCAGTTCAAACTGAATCAGATGAAGGCGCACAGGATGCAGAAGCCACACAACTTGTTAATTTATCTAATGATGTTGTGAATGAAAATGAAGACCAAACTATGATGGGTTTAGACAGGAAATCTAAGATTTACGAAAACCTGAAAGAAGCTTTGCTGAAGCAGAAACAAGATGATATAAATGAAAGTCCTTTACATAATGGGTATGAAGATACAACTGTTCCTAAGATATGCTTTAACAATGAAGATGGGACAATAGTTTCAAAAGGTATGTATATAATATATATAAATAAAAATATAAATACGAGGAGTAATTTATATCTATTTTCTATATAAACTGTTGTTGCCAGCACAATAGTACCCTCATAAAATTTCCAAAAGAGCTGTTTCAGAATTATTTATATGTATGTTTGCAACAGTACCATGTTATGAACTTGTTGAATGAACTCCAATGGTATAATTGTTACCTAGCTATATTTGTGAGTGTTAAATAAAAAATATAACCATGGCTGGATTTTACCCATAACCTAAAGAAACATGAAATAGCATTCCATAAGCATAAAATAAGTGCTTCTACCAGAACAGTAGTTTGGTAATTGTAACTTTGTAAGACACTTAAACCCATATTGCAATATATTTAACCGCTTATTTAAAAAGTCTTAAATATTCAACACTAGATAAAGTAACCAACATAATCTTGCATTAGATTCTGCAGCAGATTTGAGCAGTCAACGCAGAAACAGTATAGATGGTAGTTCTGCTACACAAGCCCGACCTGTCAAACAATATGTTTTGGTAAGTTGTTGTTGTGCTTGTGTTTGTTGCAATATGTTGTGTTGAATGAATGAATGTAACTTGCTTTATCTTTACGTGGAAGAAATTGACAGTTGTTATAATTGCTGTTAAGTGTCCTGCCCAAGGACACATACACCAACAATGGTAGCAGTGTAGAGCCTTGAACCCGTAAACTGTTGTCTAGAGCCAGCGCACTAACAACTGTGCCATAATGCAACACAATATTACTTTATTAATTATTTGTCTGTTCCAGCCACCTGAAGATTGGGTTCCACCTGACAATCCAGAAACAATGACAGTCAATGATGTGTCTTATGCATTAAGGTGATTTATTTTTAATTAAAGGAATGTTGCTTACTTTATCCTCACGTGGCCGGAAAACGACAGTCTTTTTAACACGGATAGTCATATACTTGAGGCCAACTTACCAGTTACCATGTAAATTACTTTGTGGTTGATTATTTTTTGGGGATTTTTTTCTTCTCTTTTATTTATATAGTAGGCTACTGTATATTCTGTTTTTCAACTGAATTACTTATACAGAAACGGAAAATAAATACATTTTGTGAGACATTACTGATGGTGCTGATTATGGATTTTCCACTAAGGTTAAACTGCATTATTTAATCTTCAATTTCATGTAGGTTTATTGGTTTAAGTGAAGATATTGTTGAACTTTTCCATAATGAGCGAATAGATGGCCAAATACTCACGGAACTTAATATCGATATTCTCACCAATGACTTCTATCTGAGCCAACTACATCGCTTCAAAATTTCCCGTTTCCTTGAAGGCTGGAGGCCAAAGCTCAGCTAATGTGTTTTACTGTTATTGCTACCAGGCATAGTTTAATATACAGTAAGGTTGGGGAAAATGGGACACCTGTAGCTCAGAATATCCAAATATCCTGATAGAGTTTTAAACAATTAACAAACATCTATTGGAGACATGAGGATACGGATTTATAATTTTTTGAATTTTCTTTATTTATTCCCACAATGGGTTGAGAAAATATAATGAAAAGGTGTCCCATCTTTCCCCACCATATAAATTGGCTTCTCTACTGTATTTCTTGCATACAAGTCTTGCCTTATGTCCGTTGAAACTTGGTATAATAAAATTTATAATAAAGTTTTTACTAGAGGAGCCAATTTATAAATTAAACTGTACTCCATAATGTTTCTATATTGTTTTAAAATCTTGTTCTGTATTCAAGAAAGTGATATTTTATTTTATTGAAAAAGTTTCACAGAATATACTGTTTTGTTCTTGCTACTTTTGTATTAAAGTGAACGCGTTGCCGAAACCAGATTTACTTTGCAGTGTCTTTTACATAATTTTATCAATTTTATGTGTTTTAACGTTTACACTGTCGTAATTTTTACCGAGATAATATTTCGTATATGTTTTAATCAGTTATGACTGTGAAAAATTTAATATCCTATTGCTATAAGCATGATCACTGTTTAAAACACGAGGATAACCTGAGTGCAATGACACAGTCAGTAGATTCTTAAGCAGTATCTTTCCAAATTGAATCATAAATGTGCCTTTTCTTCTTCTTGTAATCAGATGTTACGTTTTCTATTACCAACAGATCGTTATAAATTATTTGTGCAATACTAATGGTGTTTTTTATTGAAAAATAACAGAGTAAAGTACACTAGTGATGTTTCAACTACAATCATAGCAGACTTATAACAGTGAACTTCTGTTATTTTTACCAAAAAGGTGAGCAACGCACCAATTGTAATCGTAAACTTTTCACTTTTTAATTCTATTTATTTATTGCAGGTCGCCCAATCCAGAAGTTTCTAGAAAATATTATTCGTACTGCAAAGTTTTGCTGGATGCCAATTTTTCACTCAAGTTTGAAGTAACATTGTTTAAACTGCTTCCAGCTCTGCAAAGTGAAAGAGAATGAGTTCACAGTTACTGGAAATCTAGTTTTAGTTAGACAAGATCTTTTTACCACTTTCCTTTACTCTATGTCAAGATAAGACGTTTTTACTTGTTAAGATGGGAATGATTTAGGCTACAGTAGCTGTTGTAATTAAGCCATTTTAAATGAAACCACCATGGCCCGCTTAATACATGATGTAGGCCATCTACAGTAAGTCTACTTGTAAATGAAATACTTATATGAATAATTTAGAACGATACATAAACACTTGTAGTTTTCATTACAGGTTTGCATCACAGTTTACACTCACACAGTTGCTGCTGCTTGTTCTCTCTTACGAAGAGACCTCACCACAATTGCAGTTATAGCAGTAGCTAGTAACGTCGCACCAAGGACACTACCGCCAGCTATCAGACCGATTTTGGTTCCTTCACTTATAAGAGGTTCTTCTGTCGTTGTAATGACCCCGACGCCTGTTGAAGGTGGATCTGTCCACGGTTTTTCACCAGCTGTCTTTTCTCTTTCGTCATTTGCTGTCGATTAATTGTGAAGAAGTCACGTTACTGTACATATCATGCGGTAAGAACTACACCCGTCTCCACGTAGAGTGGTTTTGGGGTAAAATGGTACATGTTTTCATTATCTTTTGTTGTCCTATTTACTTGTAAACAAAAAAATATTTACAAATTGTTTTAGCCGCATCCTCACGACTCCTAAAGAATTCTGTGTGTCGTAATTTATTCCTTAACTGCAGAGTTATACCATTCTTTAAAGGTAACTGTTCATTTGTACACTATATATGTAGACCTACATATACTTACTGCACAAACTATATTCGCATCTATCCTCCTGACCACAGAATGAGCAAGCAACACCTCTAAAGTATGGAAACAACGGTTGTCTTGCACCCCTGTGGGTAAACTTGAACCAGGATTATGGTTTTTACAAATATTTCATCCTTTCTTTACCTTGGTCCGTAATGGCACACCAGAAACACAGCCGTATTGACTGGGTATCCGTACACTTTTATGTCGTTGCATTCATTCCACGCGCATCCTATCCGATAAACGTCGTGCCAGATAATTTGAACATAATGTTCGCACGAACCGCCTAAGCATTGCTGGAGCTCGGGGTCGAAATATTTTTGCTCAGCGAACCAGGTGGTTATCTGAATATACAGACATTATCAATGCAAAATAAAATACAGAATAATCTCGCCTTTATAATGAAAATACTTTCAAAGCAGACGTGGGAAATATAACGGGGGTCCCATATATGCTCTGCTACCATTGCGGACTTGTGTGTCTTTAAGCAAGATCCTAAAAGACTATTGCTCTAATCCAGTGGTTCCTAATGACTTGTCTAATTGTAGGACATATATAGTAGGATGGGGAAAGATGGGACACTTTTGGCGCATAATATCCGAATATCCTGATCGTGTTTTAAACAATTAACAACGGTCTATGGGAGTCAAGAGGATACAGTTTTATAATTCTTTGAATGTTTCTTGTTTAGTACCCAATGGGACGAGAAAATAGAAGTAAAATGTGTCCCAACTTCCCCCATCCTACTATATACAAAATTAATGAGCCACATAAAATGTAGGCTGCATGGTATAATTAACTCGGACACGAGCTAAATGGGTTATATAAACTCGTGTTATAACCACTGTCGTTACTCTGTCACACGAGTTTAAATAAGTTCAACTCATTCGTTCATACCGGAGAATTCACGTCCAGTGTTGTGAAATTGACACCCCATCCAACCCATACGTTTTCGCCGCTTCCATGGCCCGCATTGTCCAGCCTGCTGTTTGTGGGTGACCATCTGAACGCACAGGATTTCGCTTTGCTTGCAGCGCTTGCTTCCAAATCGTAGTTCCACGACTAAAAACTTAGCATAGGTTACATATAACACAAACCACTGTACCTTTACTGATATAGTAGGGTGAAAAGATGGTACATGTTTTCTTGTCCCATTTTCCAGTAAACCAATTTATATTTACTGAAATATATACAGGGGCGGATCTAGGGGGGGGCGAATGGGGCGATCGCCCCCCCTAGACCTGGCCGTAAAACAAAAAAAAATTATAAAAAAAAAAAATTAAAAAAAAAGTATGCACTTTTACATTAAAAAACTGGTAATCCTTTAGCTGGTGGCCACCTGAAATTTTGGTTTCAAAATGTTCTATAGCCCTCACTGATACCTGCTGTCTAATTTTTTTTTCAAAAAAGTCGGGCGTTCGTGTCGAAAATTAACTTTAAAAATGCGCAAAAACATGCCGTGTCACCGTAATTCGTCTGATTTGCGTAAGGTTAACGATTTATTACGTCACAATCGCGGTCTGTTACGTCACAATAGTGGTATATTACATACCTTATAAGACGGTATAGCCTTGTTTTTCCCCACTGTTTTAACGTAGGAATCAAACGTAACAATACGCATTCTATGACGTAATAATCCAACCTTGGTTTAACTTTTAAATTAAAAAAAAGTATGCACCAGCACAGAGATATTGTTATGGATCCAGATGCTATTATTAACCGTTTTGCAAACAGTAAAAACCGCAGATTGGATTTTGTAGTGTAGGCTATGTATTTTGGCGTCTATTTCGCTCGATTATGACCTTTCTTGTACATTATTGTTGTGTGTGTTTTCGGCGCTAAAAATACATAACTTTTGTCTGTTAAAGGTTTTCGAGTTTTTAGTAACAAAATCGCCCCCCCTAAAGCAAATGTCTGGATCCGCCCCTGAATATATAACCGTAGACTCCACACACTTTAGCAAATATAGCACCAAAGTACCCCTTTTTATATTACAGTACTATACAAGAAAATATTGGTTTTCTTACCAGCCGTAGCATTTCGTCCGCTGTAGGAGAAACAGAAGATCGTATCGTATTATGCAATTCAACAAGTTTGTCAATCTGTTGTTGTGTCATGTGATCTGGCCTTAGATATTTTCCCTAAATCATCCACTTAAACATAAGAGCCTTTGATGAACTAAAACAAACAAATAACTTACAAAATATCGCCCTGGTTCCGAATTGCTTGAATTTTGGTTTAACATAACTTTCCCAGATACTTTATTATTAAGTTTCGTACTCTTGGATAATTCTTTAAAGTTTTCAAACTTGGCTTTCACAAGCTTCATGAAAACGGTTTTGTTTCCACTTTGGGAAAATAGTTCTTGCAGGTATTCATCGTCCCAACCCATGAGTGACTTACGGCCAGAACTAATGTACGGAAACTTGGCATATTTTGTTTCTGCTATTGAACCATAAGCGTAACACATCAGTAAACACACGTAAAGAAATACAAATTTACTCATTTCTGTAGCTGTAAGGTAAAAATACCTGTAATTTGTGTGGATTTAAATTGCAATATTAAATCATATTATGCGTTTATCACGAAATGAAACGCAATAATAGTAATAGTTTATACGTAATTGACGGTATATTTTGTACTTTGATTATTAAAACTGCAGTTCTGTAATGACTGAACCATACACTATTTTGATTAAAATCACATACTTCCTGTACAGCAGTGATTCAATTCTGTGCATCGAAAATTATATCAGTTGCCTTTGATGCAAGTTTACGATTGTTTTACACAGTTACTGGAGTTGTCAGTAGCCTACCAAGTTAGTTAGCTAGTTTCTTAGGTTATACAGTTATGAGTTATCGATTCTTTATTCTTCATGCAGTAGTTTTGGTATTAGTAGAACATGGGAATTCGCAAACTTACGGTAAATTTATGGGAGACTATTAGTTGTAGGCTATATAAGTTAGTCACCCATTAAAAGATATAAAATTACTGCGTTGATTCTATATGGTAATATAGCAATACAAAAGCTAGCTTGGGTTTATTTTCCCGTATTTCCTAACGAACATCGAGTTTCGAATATACAGTAGGGTGTAGGGGAAGATGTGAGACCTTTTCATTCCATTTTCTGCTTCTGTATAGTAGTGGACAAAAAACGTTTAACGAATCATAAACCATATCCTCACAACTCCCATAGACCGTTGTTAACTGCCCGTGTTCCCCCACTCCACTATATATCTACTTTCTAAGATCTAATACTTCCATAGATTTTATGAATTCCAACGAGACAGTACGCTACCGAATTTACACCGAACGAAACGATTTTCGCGCAGCATCAGCGTTATGCACAAATAGTTACAACGGTTCTTTACTGATGATCAAAAATGAAACTCAAGCACAAGATGCTATTGCAGTTTACCGACAATTTGCTTCTCAAGTAATACAACAGATTAAGTGGAGTTACTAACTTCTTTTACCTCTGCATATAGATTCAATTCAAAACTTATAAAACTATTTAAAACGTTGTCTCGTTCCAAGACCATATTAAAACTAAATTAAAAGTACGCCTATATATTGCTTTGTTTTAAACCAGACCAATTCGTAATTCCATACACTCTACTTTTGTACTTTTTTCAACTAAATTCATTTTATTGAACTTTGTCTTTGCATTTAGACTGGTATGACATTCGGTCTCAACGCTTGGCACGGCCTGTACTGGTCGAACGCATCTTGGAATTATATTGACGGTACAGAGCTTGGCAGTTACTCACAATGGAGGCCTGACTTCAACGTTGTTGCTCCGACCTCTTTCTGTTCTGTTCTGTTTTTCCCGGCTGTCACTAACACACGAAAACGGCGATCGCTTGAAAGATCAAAAAGGAACACCGGTGTAACGTTATTTTGGGGCTATGAGAGATGCGATCAGATCAAAACGATTATTTGTCAAAGAAAAGGTGTGTAGATATAATTTTGAGAGATTTTTTTGTATAAATGGATATTTTTACGCAGTGGTTCCCAAACCTCCACTAACAACTACTACATTACCACCGGTAAGAAAAAAAACTCTTTAATTATTTGTGCACGGACTGTTGTTATAAATTGTTCTTCTGTAGGTACCGGTAACTTTCTCTCAACTTGTAGAGAAATTGGCGGCTAATTTACAAAATAAGCCATCGATTTGTCAAATAGAAAACCAAATAGATCGTTTTCGAAATCTTTCACAAACTCCAGATGTACAGGTAGCAACAATTTTAGGAAACTTTGACGACCAGCACCAAAAACAAGCAAATTCACTTTCTAGGTGTCTTTGTATACGATGAAAAACGCACTCACGATTGCAAATTCGCTGAAGCTTTCTGTACAAAGCGAATCGAACTGCAATGTATCTGCCGTTCAAAAATATGAGATCGTAAATAGCTTGCGAAGTTTTGCATTGAAAGTTGAAATACCCAACATTGAGATTCAGATATCTCTTAACGAATCAGATGTATCTGTACAAGTTAGTAATATACACCAAGCGGTATGGCTTATAAACTTCCCCTAAACTTACTAGACAATGAGTTCGAGGCTCAATGCTGCTACATCAGCGGTCGTATATAACCTGGAGCAATACACTTATATATAGGGCATTATTTCACCCTTTTGTTCCCTATAATTTCTCTAAGCTATATATAGTCGTACATGAACAAATATAAATATGAAAACACCCCCAAAAAACAGAAATACGGTTACAAAATTCTCTTATAGGTTCTTCTTCATTCGAACCTTATATCTCGAGAACGTTATTTGAACATAACATTCGGTGATATTTGGGTTCGTATTCCTGTCAATGAAATTCGCCAAAGGGTGAATTATTTTCGGGATCCAATCAGAATTGTGTACATCGCGTATCAAGATAGCACTCTGTTCGATACGGATTTGCATGTAACTCAAGTAAGAAATACATAACCTCTATTTTAAAGCTTCATCGCCAAACATCTTTATATTTGTATAATACACATGCAGGTTATAACAGCAAGCGTAAACGAGCAGATTTTGATTCCTTTAATTTCGCCGATATATTTTCGAATACCAATACCAAAGACATCAAATAAGGTGAACTCTTTCTATCAGATATTTTATAAACAACCCTCTAATACTTTGGCGAGTTCTAAATACGTTATTTTGGAATAGGAAACCCAGTGGGTACGGTGTGCTCGGTGGAAGCCTGGGAACTTGACTTGGTCTTTTGAAGGTTGCCTAACTTCTATTAGTGAAGGATATGTACTTTGTGAATGCAGGGACCTCACGCATCTTTCAGTTGTTGTGGTAAACTACAGAAGATGTTTATATTACTTGTTAATTGCTGCATGGTTATAGGGGCATGTACAATACATCATGAGTTTTCAGCATTAAAAAATTATGTGTTGGATTGAAACAAGCAGTTATAAAGCAATCTGTAGTCAAAGTTGTGAATATTTTGGGCCAGTTTGCGTATACCTTCACTTATTCCCACAGAGACGATCCACCGCTTCAGTGAAAACCCCTCAGTTCACGGTTGCCTGCAAGTTTGTTCTTCTAATTGGAATCGTAGCACTGCTTTCAACATTGGTATTCTACACAATTTGCGAGTTAGTACTCTTTCGTTCTATAACCCCTACTATATTAATCAAAAAAATACCTTATTTTCAGCTCTTTACGAACGTCGTTATGCGGACCAATTTACATAAACTTGTTCGCAACACAATTGGTTGCATATATTACATTCATTGTCGGCATTGACCTTATACAATATAACATAAGTTGTGATGTAGTTGCGGCGATTGTTCAATATTTTATCTTGAACGCTTGGGTTTGGTTGCTACTGGAAGCATTCGGTTTATTCAGGTATTTCTAATGCATACGCAAAGTAAATACTTAAAATTATAAACAAAATATTACAGTAGGGGGGTGGGGAAAGATGGGACAACTTTTAACTCTATATTCCCATTTAGTAGTAAACTAACAACATTCAAGGAATCTTGAGACCATATCCCACGACTCCCATAGATTTCTAATTGTTTAAAACACGATCAGAATATTTGGATATTATATCCTCTAAAGGTATCTTATCTACCCCCAACCTACCATATAAATATTTTTTCAAAGCAAAATGTACATATAGACATTAACACGTTCTTTTTCAAAGGCTGTTAGTCATGAAATGCTCTTCGTTTGAAAACAACTTTCTTCTCAAAGCTTCTTTAGCATCATACTTGTTCCCAGCGGTTATAGTAGCAGTAAACGTAGGCCTAACATCTGCTTTGCATTCGCATGAAACCGACCACATTACTGACTGGATCGCAATCAAAGGTTTTTAACTTTTATTTAATCACAAATAATCTTTTAGCGGCTGATCTTGTATAAAAACGTAAAGTATGTGACCGACTGTTCTTCTGTCGTCTGGCAAGATTGCATCAGGGAATGTGAAGGAGTATTTATGCAATACTAAATTTCGTGTTTCTAGTTTCTACCAAATACAGATAAGTTCCAAACTTTAATCACATTCTGTAATTATATAGTAGGGCGGGGAAAGATGGGACATCTTTTAACTCTATTTTCTCGTCCCATTTAGTAGTAAACAAAAAACATTCAAAAATATACATATATATCTTATAGATGAACACGAGCTCCATCATTCTCTTTACACAAGTCAATATTTCTGCTTTCTTTATTCAAACTCCTTATATTTCGGATTTATATTGGAAATCGTTTTCGTTTTGGTATCTACAGTTGCTGCTTATTTGTACATTGTATATAAACTTACAAACACCGAGGAAAGCCAGGAGGTAAGCCCATGTCAACAATATGTTTATGTATGGTAGGCTGGGGCACGATGGGACATGTTTTCAAACTCTTTTGCCCTCGGTGGTAAACAAAGAACATCAATTCAATTATCTTACTACATCCTTGCTACTTTGAAAGGGGTTGTTAATTGGTAAAACTATATATATTGTGTGGTATAACGAGGTATCTAATGTTCATCTTCCCAGCCTACACTACTATATAGTAGGGTGGGGGAAGATGGGACACCTTTAGAACTTAATATCTAAATATCCTGATCGTCTTTTGGACAATAACAACGGTTTATGGGAGTCGTGGAGACACGGTTTCACATTTCTTTGAATGTTCTTTGTTAACTACCAAATGGGACGAAAAAACAGAGTGAACATGTGTCCCATCTTCCCCTACACCACTCTATATAAAAAGCATGTCTTTTTTCTTCTGGAAAACCAAGTACTTCTTTAAAAAAACTAATTTAAAAATGACAGCCTTTACGCAAATCTGATAACTTTTCAGACCGCTGATCCCGCCATAAACGACTGTTCCAAATTTTACCTTGTACGAGCTGTAACAAACTGTCTTAGCATGGCTGTATGCTGGGTTTTAATCGTACCTGTAGCTCTGACAAGCCAAGATGAGAGATTTCGATCTATAACAACTTACATATTCACAATATATGCTTCTTTTCATGTAAGTATGAAGAGATAAATGTTTTTATCCTCGCGTGGAACGGCTTCTACACAGCATCAGTGGTTGTACCACGACTGTTCTGTTTTATACACTTTGAGTTGACGTAAAAGTGTCTTATAAGCTCACATTAGTAAGAAGCAAACATCGTACCTTATATTGACTATATAAAGTTAGATGTGGTGTGAACACTGAGCCACAGCGCAAGAGAATGTTACATGTTTAATATTTAGGCACTTCTGATGTTCTACCTAATGTGTCTGTACGAAGCAAAGGTTCGAAACTTGTGGTGTATTTGGCGAAATAAGGAAAATGATGGCGAGAGTGTTAACAGACCTCTGCCAAAAATACCAGCAGCAGTTGGCCGGAAATCTCGTAAGCAACCACCAGCGATCAGACACCCAAAGCCAATAATGAATATATCGCTACCTATGAATGAAGCTGCGACCACAGAACATGTCGTAACGCCAATACAGCCAAAGCTTGTCTGCCAGGAAGAGGAAATTGCTCCTTACTTTTACCCAATACACGAGGAGATACCTTTGAGAGAATACAACACTCTAAGTGTCCTAAACCCTCCTTCTAAAAAGGTCCCACCCCGACCCCCACGCCGTACTTCGTCACTTACAAACATAAGGTTCAAACTACCCGTAAATAACATGTTTGACGCCGCAGAGGAAGAAACAAAGGACAAGGAGAGACGAATTGCCACCGAACGCAAATACTCTTCAGTGAAGTTCAGTTTTCCGCGAAGAAAGTCCCGCATAAATAAGACATAATAACTTTGGGGACAAACTTGGACCTCTATGACTCCATATAGAATTGACATACTGTATAGGTTAAGCTTTTGTTGGTAAATTCCTTATAAGTGTCGCCACCTCATACACAGCAATTTGATTTCCGGTCTGGATCACAAACAACCTCGTTAAAAACAAACTCAAAGACGAAACACGTCACTCTTGCCATTTTTCAACAAATTACTACTATATGACTGTGAGAAGTCTGTTTTATTAATTGGAAGTCTGTTTTATTTTTACTGCCCGGTCGCCACATATATTGTAGTCAAATCGATTTATAAACTAATTTAACGAAGTGAACACTTTTCCTGAAAGCCTACGAACTTTTAAACGTGTCAGTGCACATAGAAAATTTGGCACATTTCGTAAGCTGTATATGTAGCTTATATTCGTTTATAAAACAATATATAGAACTTTTTCTCTACAAAATTATTTCACAAAATATAAAGATTTAAAAAGATAAATTGTCATTAAAACACTACGACAAAAAAAATAACGGATTTAAAAAGAACTCAAAACAAGAGCGTATGATATACATTCAACTGGTACCATGCGGATAGCCTATATTTCGCTATGCTCTACTCTTGGTTGGGGTATTTTGTTAGTTTTCTAAGTTACTACTTGTTAATTTTACTTATTCACAGTGTGCTTGCCTTGATTTAAACCCGAGACGAAAAAGAAACTACAAGACTTTTGACACATCCTAGCAAAAGCAAAGCATAAGAGAAAATTTGGAAGCACAATAACAACGTTGGTTGTTGAAAGTTATTGACGAACATGTTGGCAAATAAGGTTAAAAAAATAATGTTTTTTGGCAAAAACGAAAACTTGTTTACTAGCTTAATGCTTTAACCTGATTTCGAATGTTTTTTTATGATAGTTTCATAGACTGCAACTAAATGCAGTAACATGACGCTCAGTAACATTAAAATTGTTTCAATTTTAGCGAAACAAAAACAAAGTACGTAAAAGAATTTAAGCAGGTTGCGCTAACCTGAATCTAATACGACGCAAACCATTTTGAATGTGGTTTGACTCGTATCCACACGAAAGAAGACGGAATTACAATTTGGGCATTTCATTTTACATTATAACATTATTTTAATTTTCCGTATACTTTCCTTTTCTTTTTGTTTGGGATAAAAGATTAAAAGGTTCTGCCGCATTAACTCGAGGTAGAGTTGAATTACTACGAACTATTAGTGGTTAGTTTTAGCATTATAATGTTAATTATATACATGTTGTTTAGTGGTAATGTTTAAGTTGCAATTAGTGTTATGACATCTAAACTAACGTGATGTGCAGATTATATCATGTCAATATGTTGTGTAATTAAATACAAATATAAGTGAAAATATAACAAGGTATTGAAATATACTTCGATTCGAATTCATTAGAATTATATAAGTGGGGCGCTGTTGAACGGTTATTCCCATGCCATTATCACTTTGCTGAACGGAGTGAAAATGCCTTTGTTCGGGGAGCTGTAAAAACAAAAGGAATAGGTTCAAATATTACGTGTAGTACTATGGAGTAAAATTGATATCGCAGAACAAAATATTCCACATTTCCTAGCCGTGTTTTTAACAACAATTTTTATATAGTAGGATGGGGGAAAATGGGACACCTTTGGCACCTAATATCCAAACATCCTGATCGTGTTTTAAACAATTAACAGCGGTTTATGGGAGTCGTGAGGGTAATAATAGTCTTTGATAACTACAAAATGGGACGAGGAAACAGAATGAAAAGGTGTACCATCTTCCCCATCCTACTATAATACTGAAGAAACGGTTAAAGTTGTGTAATATGTGACTTACCATGTGAAATACTTCGTTCCTTGAAATGTACCTGAGTGTTTTCCATCTGTAGTTAACAAACCTCATGTTATTTGTGCATAAAGACATAAAATTAAGCTTGTTTGATATAGAGTGTCTGTCTGATATGTTTCAGTAAAATCCTAAAATTAATACAGTCAAACAGTAAAGAAGTATTTTGTTTTTGATTCTTCTGGTCGTTGTTTTTATAATATGGACTTCGCCATCGTTTCGGGGGTCAAAAAATATATTAATTTTATCACTTACCGTAACCGTCTAATTCAACGCCAACAAATATTTCATCCCTGGTTGGTAGGTGGCCGATATAACGTACTGTGCCCCTGCTGAGTTTGCCTCCTGGTCTGGTGAATTTAATGCAATAACCCAGCATAAGATCGCCTGGGGATCGTGGGGCGAATGCTCTTCTTGGTAAGCTTCGTTTTACCATGGTGGGGTAACGACTGAAAGTAAAAAAAGAAATTTTTTTATTATATGTTTTTTTATTATATAACAGTTGTAAATATAAGCCTAATATACCAGTTTATAGTAGGGTGGGGGAAGATAGACACATTTTTACTTTATTTTTTTTCGTTCCATTTGGCAGTAAACAAAGAACATTCAAAAAAATATAAAACGTATCCCCACGACTTCCATAGCCCGTTGTTATTTTTTAAAACACGATCAGAATATTTTTAAGTTATGTACTAAAGGTGTCCTGTCTTTTCCCACCCGACTACATATAATGTGAAAAGAACAGATACACAAACGAAATATATATACGGCGAAAGCAAGGTCGTTATAGGCATATAAAAAATGAAATAAATAAACTCGTTTAAGTGTTAGGTTGATGCAATATAGTTTGAATGACTAGATGAGATAAACAAAATAAATATCTGGTATTATAGACAGACGGTTTTATGTCACAACGGAAAGACCATTGTAAATCCCAACAATCTTATAACTTACTCTCTTGCACTGTCTTTCACTTCTTTTTGACTTGAGGATAATTTTGGACTAACCGATCTAAAGCCAGCAGAACAAGCAGGACTGCACGACCTTCGTTTTGGGGAGCAGTTCTCGGTCCTAGATCCACGGTATGACCCAGAAGAATCTGTACAAGCGTCGAAGTTAATTTAAATGAAAATGAAAATGTATGTTTTACACCATGGTTTCGGTTATTGTTAAAAACACTATTGATTTTTAGATTGAATTTCTATTCTATATGGATGAGGTCAAAATGCGACGAACGGCATGGAATGTGGATTTAGGCCAGAGTCGATCTATACGTTGCCTTTGAATCTTGACTTAAAAGCGACTAAATTTTTCAGTCCAGCGGAAAACCACATTAAACTTTTTTTTTTAATTTAAAAATTTCAGGGTAAAATAAAAATCCCACTTTACCGGTTGCCCTGCTGTTCCTTTTCTTCATATGAACGCTTAATTCTACGTCATCATCGTCATCGCTAATCAAAGGCCTTACTCCGCTGAGTGGCGCTGCAGAGCCGTTCACTTGGCTTCCCATTGGTTTGAGAAGAACTTCGGTACAATCGCTATCAATCGACCGCGGGGAGTCTGGACCTTGATAAAGAAATGTAAATTATTACAGATGAAACAAAACACGTTGATGCAGAGGGCCGATGTTCAGACTGTTTACAGTCGTAATGATACAGTTATATGTTTCTGTAAATATACTTTGTTTACTAATACATGAGATGATATAATGGAATGAGCCGTCTTATACTCCAACCTACTATATACAAAATCCACCTTGCGTTACTTCTATTATACAATATATATTCTCCTTTAAAGGCGTCCAATGGTTAAAATGCATGGATACTGCGTGTACGAAGTAAATCTAGCCTTTCAATGTTTATTTATATAAGAGTAGGAGAAGACGGGACACCTTTAGCACATAATATCCAAATATCCTGATCGTGTTTTAAATAATTAACATCGGTGTATGGGAGTCAGTCGTGGGGATATAGTTTGATAATGCTTTGAATGTTCTTTGTTCACTACTAAATGGGACGTGAAAATGTATGGGTGTCCCATCTCCTTCCACCCTACTATATATATAAATACAAGTCATGTATGAAGACCTACCATCCATGTGTTGGTTGTATCTTTCCATGGTAAGATCTCTGATGTTAAGAGCCGCGGATGGTGAAATACTCCGATCCTTAGTGAGTCTGGATGCTGCTAGGGAGGAGGCGGTGCTCGCGGCCATCGCATCTGTGACCGGGGACCTAGCTCTGTCCCGTGATGTTGAAAAACGAACGTTTTGCTAAAAAATGGAACAAGAAATTTGTAACAATTCCAAAGAATATATCAAAGAATGATTGCAACGCACATCACAAAAATGCTAAAAAACAAATGAAATACAAAAGTTACTAAATGGCCAGCAAGCTATATGCATATACATTTGTTCAGTACATAAGGCAAAACTGTACCCAAATCTTTAACTGAAAGCAAATGAATAAAGCGTGTAGTAACAGGGGAATAGATGAGACAACTTTCTGTTCTGTTTTCTTGTCCCGTTTGGTAGTAAGCAGAGAACAATCAACGAATTATAAAACTGTATTCTCACGACTCTCATAGACCGTTGTAAATTGTTTAAAACACGATCAGGATATTTGTATATTCTACTAAATATATTTACCTTGGATGGACTAACAGAAGATACGAAACTATGTCTGGAGGAAGGACGTGGGGAAGCACTTCGATTCCGAGGGCTTCTGGGGGAAACATCACCTAATCTATGTTTTAGTCTTCGAACTTCCTCAAGGAGTCGGTCGTGCTCCATTTGGTAATATTCTATCTTGCTTAGAAGGTCTTGCCGGGTATCTGAATGAATGAATGGAACTCAGTTATTTTCTGGCGTGGTTGGGCAACGGCAGTCATTATTACACGTCTTTTACTTCAGCATGGCTGACAATCTAGGACTGGTGGGTTATAATACACATAATAAAAAGGGTGTGAAATTAAGTTTCACAAAAATATTCAGTTCGACTAAATCAACGAAAAAAGATTGTATAATTTTCAATGATCAAACTATTCCAATAATTACCTCCTGTTTTGTTCGCTTTAAGAAGATCAATATATCTACGGAGGTCACGGACTTCTGCTTTATGTTGTCGGTTTTCTTCGGACAATTCGTAACATTTATTCCGAAGTTCTTTCGCCTCGGTTCGTAATTCGGTCAACTCGGCCTGGTAATCTGCAACGTCAGATTGTAGAAGCAAATTCTCGGCCGAGATCTCATGCATTCGGTCGAGCTGTAGTGAAATGGTATTGAAAAGAAATTGACAGAAAATAATATATGAATAAAAAACGGATTGCAACTTTTTAATTTCACGCTTGGAGGGCAACGACAGTGGTATTACATGGACGCTATAGTTCATATACACCTTTTACTCCATATAAATACAAGTTACCATATATAGTAGGGTGGGAGAAGATGGGACTCATTTGACACATAATAACCAAATATCCTGATCGTGTTTTAATCAATTAACAACGGTCTATGGGAGCCGTGAGGATAAAGTTTTATAAAAAATCGATAAATGTTTGTTTACTACCAAATTGGAGGAGAAAATAGATTGAAAAGGTGTCCCACATTCCCCACCCTACTATGTAACTTTGTGTAGTAAAACTCTCTGCTTGATATTTTAGTAAATATTTATTTATAATCAGTAACAGCTTAAATGGACCAGTGAAAGGAAATTTGTGTCAGCGTCAGCCAAAGCTTCGTCTTAGCAAACAAACAGAGCATTCCTTGCTAACCGTCGAGTTCTTATGTAATCAAACGACACAAGATTTCGCGAGCCACAGATACTTGAGGATAAGCCATACTACAAGACATTCGCCTTATAATGGCCGGTTTACGCAGATATACATCTATAATACATTTAATGCAAGAAAACTTGTTTTACCTTTTCCCGCATGTTTGAATTATCCGCTTTCAAATCCACCAATGAATGATCGTTATCGACACGGCCGGAAAATCGGTCACACTCCAATGATTTCAGATCGAACTCGGCTCGCTCAAGGTCGCCCGTTGTGGTTTTGCTTGCGCTTTCGAACTCGTCCACGCGTTTTCTTATGTCCTCTAACAATATAACGTACTTGTTATGATTTCCACACACTTGCGTTCAAGGGCATTTTAAGAACAGCTGAAAATGTTAATGTATGAGCCTATAAAGTTAAACGGTGCGTTTACAAGTTTTTGGACAAAATCGGGTAAAATACCGCCAGCAATATCCCCACATAAGTTATAAACATTACATGCATCACGCAACATCGTCAATTTACCGAAATCGTTGCTACTGTAGCTATTTTCTAAAGAATCCATGGTTTCTGCTGTACTGTAATTCTTTTTCAAGCGCAACCAACTTGACGCTTATTTACTTACACAACAACCTCCTGCCAGACAATTTCTTCGAAACTAAAACTTGCCTGCTTACACTTTTTGCTGAAACAGCTTTTCCACAGTCGAGCTGCTATTTTTCGTATACAAGCGTTCGCTCCAGTGGAAAGACGCGGTCGTAAAATCTTTCTTTTTTCCGCCGTTCAAAAAATGATTTGAAGATTGCGCCAGTTAACCCGTGTACACAAACAAGCGAGTGACTACGAAGACATTCGATGGCGAAATGGGTTAATCATCTACAGGCTAACATGGAATACAATTTAAAACAGCGGGGGTCTCTAGCGTTATCTTTGCGGCTTCGCGAAAGATTTAACACAATTTCTAAGCATTTAATCAAAAATTAGACACAAAAGTGTGAATTTAATTAGTTGTTACCTTGTGTGAGTTCAAAATCTTGGGAAATTTAACTGATTTGCTGCAATTAACATGTAGTTTATTTGTGTAACATTTTTTAATAAAGAAATATTCAATGTTTTCATATTCATAACTATTAATATAAATACATCTGTTCAAAACATGGACAAAGCTATAGCGAAATGGTAGACAAGCACCGATCAAGTCTGTACACGTTAAATTTTCCACCACAATATTCTTCAACCGTCGTTTCGTACGCAAACATAATATATAATACCCTCTACATATTTTTCCAGGCGCTCCTACGATTTGAATTCCGCCGGTTATTTTCTGTGCCAAAGAACACACATAGCGCACGACATCGCAGAGTGATATCGCCGTTTAATCTCACATTACGTATAATTGCTGTCTCTAAAGTCAAACACATCATGCATAGACTTTCGAAGTAGAAATTAAAACCCTTGTCTATATTTTACATGCATTACCGTTAGGCTAAAATAAATGGTACCACCAACACCTAAATCCCACATTTTCCTATCGTGTTTTTAACAAGTAACAACACTCTGACACAGTAATGAGCATACGGTTATATAATTCTGTAAATATTCTGAATTAGCTGATAAATGAGAATCTAAACTTGGACCGTCTTATACCCCAACCTACTATGTTTGGATTTGATCAAATTAAAAGTTGGCGACTATCATGGGTTTTATTTAAATTAACTCCGCCCACTACTAGCGTTACTTGTTTCTTGACACAACAAACTAATTCTTACCAATCGCTACTAAAGAACGACCACAAAAGAAAACGTTTTGTTTCCAAGACAATACAACAACTAAACTAGCAACAGATTATTTCTTGTCTAACAAGGACCAATAACATAAGCGAAATTTGATTATATATACTCTCTTTTAAACTATTGTACAAATGGGATATTATTGAAAGAATATTTCATTTTGCATAAGTTGGAAAATATAACTATACATATGTTAATATATATTGACAATATCATTCTTCTTACCCATTATAAATACCTTATAAATCACCCTTACCTCAAACGCTTGATCATTCATAACTTTACATATACTACACTCATTGACTCATAGAAGGCTGTATAGGTCTTTATAGCAGCTTGGTATCTCAAGGCAACTGTCGACTCCAAACCCCCACTATAGCTTTCCTTCCTTCAAGAAGTTTTCCCTCTTTGCAAAGCTCTATTATTCGGCTTCGCTTTTGTTAGTTATTTGGGACCAGGTATCGTTTTTGAGACCTTTCCATTCATTTTCACTAACCCCCTTTGTTCAACTGTTGTGGGTGTGCTATATGATCCTTTGTCGCTTCACAATGCAACAATTGACTGAGATTTTTATTCTGTTGAACATCTGTCCGACTACGGCGACATATAATGAAACTATTTACCTCGGTAATTAAACACTACATTCATTGTAGACATACCCGAACTTGAAAGGGCTATTCATAGACCCGCATACACCCAAATCAATGCTCCAATGTACAAGTATTTAAAGTAACAATATTTAACAGGAACACCTACTTTTGTTTCCACTTTTATGCTTCATGTTGTCAAATCGTGTTTCCTCCTTTTCGCGTTCAAGTTTCAAATCCTGCTTTGCTTTTCTCGCAGCTTTTTCGGCGTCTTCTCTATCTCGGTTGCAAACCTCGATCTTTTTCTAATAAAAATATAAAGTCGAAAAATTTAGGAAAAATAAGTAGAAAAAAATATAGATAAATATGATTTCTATTACACCTGAGGTGTGCTGTTAATCGTTTAAAACACACGATTATGAATATGGGATAATTTAAGTGCCAACGGTATCCATCTTATCTCACAGTAATATATATATAATACTTTATATATACGAACACCTATATAAGAAAATACCCAAAGAATAAAGAAAAAAAATTAAAATAGATTTTTAAGTTTATTCAAATCACACCTGCAATTGCTCTTTTTCTACATACAAGTCTTCTAAATATCTTAAAAGATCAGCGCTCGGTTTTCCCGAAGTAGACTTTGAACGGCTTTCCTGTGAAAGTAATAACCTTTATTTTGATGTGAAAGTAATAACCTTTTTTAAAAATAAATATAAACCAGCTTAACATTTAAAAAATAAAAAAGCTTATTATTATTAAATATTACAATGTTCAATAAAATAAACCGATATTATGGCAAACAAGTAAAACAATATTGAAGTCATACGTATAATTGTAATATGCTGTATTTGGGTATATGGTAGAATGGGGAAAGTGGGGAATCTTTTCATTCAATTTTCACGTTCCATTTGGTAGTATAAAAAAACACATTTAAAAAGTTTTAAAACTGTATCCTCGTAGCTTCCGTAAACCGTTGTTAATTGTAGAAAACATGATTAGGATATTTAGACAATATGTGCTAAAGGTGTCCCATCTTCCCCCATCGTACTATATAAAATTAGAGCTATGATTCCGGTTTTGTAATCAGTCTCTCGGTGTATTGGCTGTCCATTTATATATAATTCTTACTCTTATGTCTCTTCGCAAGATTTTAATTTGTTCATCAGAATGTCGCAGATGTTTCGTTAAACCGGATATTTCAAGATCTCTCAGTTCTATGTGTTTATTCAGTAAGCAAGATACGTCTTCCAGAGCACGGATTTTCAGACAGGCGGATTTTTTATTACTCATACTCTGGGGCAGATTCAGCTTAATTTCTCATTATATTTCCACGTAAGAGTAACAACAGTCAAAGGTTTATCTGCAGCGAATCAGTACATTATATGGTTTATTGTCATAACTTTTGTAAACTGACGACCCTGTTCAGAAATCTATTTACTGTAAAGTGTAAACCCTAAAAAATAAAATAACACAAAAATGTGCTATATTGTATTTACTCTCTTAACGACTAAATAACTGAATGCGCTATATTTCTCTATTTAAAAACCTTAACATGTTTTTTACTGGATAATATTACAAAGTAACATACATGGTAACTCGTAAGCTGACACACGAGGTGAATGAACACCCGTGTTATAACGACTGTCGTTTTCAGACCACGCGAAAATAAATCAAGTTACATTCATTCACTACCCTTTTACTGAGTTATCTAAAACTTATTTTTACAACCAAAACAGAGACAAACGCAGCACCAGCCACGCTGCTTACATTCAATCGAGCACAACTTTTACCAACTATTACAGCACGTCAAGTAGCCGGTTAAGTAGGCTCGAAATCCAGAGGCGGAAAGTTTAAAACGATCAAAAACCAGTTGAAAATAGCAGGCCAACCCGCCGCTTAATTATTGGAGCCCTGAATAGCGGACAGTGCGCCGTAACAATGGTATAGATAACATCCATTAATTAAGAACTAATTGTAGAACCACTAAATACCGGTTTACAATGGAACTGTATCGACACTATAACTGCCAACGTTTGTAGCGTTTTTCAAATCGCCACCGAATTGTTACAATAGCACACAGCATTGTCTAAGAGTTAAACGTATTATAATGCAACTATGTAACCTTCAAAATAACTAGTAAGCTATGAACGTTAAACTTTAAAAAATAGAAAAATAGCCGTTGGAGCATAAAAGAAAACATGAATATAGAGACTAGACCGACAACAAAGAGATTCCGTTATGGAATCCCGGTTTGTTTTGTTAACTCAGTTACCATTTAAAAGGATAAGAATTCTTTCTACTAAAAACACAAATATTAATAAACTCCCTAAAACAACGCTGTTGTAAAGCGTACCGAACGAAACTAACACGTCGTCTTGGCGATCTAGGTCTCGGAGAAATTTAATTCACCAAATTGTTTAATTTTTGGGTATGATGTTAATGTATATGAATTCGTGATATATAGGCGTAGAACTAAAAGTAACGTTACGATTTTGTTGCGAATTTAAACGTATCTTGAAGTTCTCACTTTACGAAGCAGTTGTTAAACTTGATAACGGCTCAGCAGCGCCACTTTGCAGCCGCTTAAAAACGGATCAGGTACCTTCACGACTGATAAATATTACGAAGTAGCAAAACACTAAACATAGAGGAATTCATTACATTACCGGCAAAATATCGAGTTCGGTTTTCGAATCTCGTTCCATTTCGTTCAGTTTTTCCACGTTTCGTTTGGCTTGATCATGCATATGATGAACTTCTTCAATATCGTTCCTTAATTTTCTTTTGATGAAACTCAGCGACGAAGATACGGTGAGCGCGGTCCCTTGGTCGGACAATGGCAACTATAAGCGAGAAAGCATAGCTCTAATCAATTTCGATTATGAGTCTTGGTAAGATGGTCCGTGTTTGCATACTTTTGTCGCCCAATTTGCTAGGAATATTTTTGAAAGGTGTATCCTCGCGACTTGAGAAGGTTGTTAATACAAAAAATGTTGTTTATGGTACGAATAGAGTTTCAGTATAATAAAAATAAAATTCTTAAGTTACCTTTCTGTAAAATCGAAACAATAAACATATATTGACAATATACATGATCTTCGCTATAGACTTACCTTTGTAACTTCGGTTGGTGTTTCTTGATCCTCAATCGACGAAAGAAAGTTTCTGGAAAGGGTCATAACGTCATCGTCATCGTCGTGTAAAGGCCAATTCAAAACATCTGCGAAAAAATGAAACAAAATTGAATAAATACCATGCTCGTTGTCCCTTTAATTACAATAACACAGAGGTCATATTTAATTAAATTTGCTAGAAGAAAAACAACAAAATGGCAGACATTTATGACACGCTGAGATAAAACTAATAAAAGGGTATTGGTTAAAAATCTTGGCTGCCATTTTAGCTGTGCATCTTCCTTTTTTGTTACAAAAAAATCCAACCGTTAACTTGCCTGTTGTGTGTATTGGGTTTGTTTTGCAATATCGTTGAGTCGTCTCTGCAGGCGGAAGAACGTTTGGAGGCGTCCACACGTTGGTTGTTGATGGGATTGTGGATAGAATATTAAAGGGCGTTGTTGTGTCCATGGAAAATTGAGAGTTTGTATTAAATGAAACTTTTCTCTTTACTTTATCAAAGTTTTCTTTTGTGTCTGCTGATTCCTGTGCGGTTAATGTGTCAAATGTTTTCACCGATGTTTTTGTAGGGTTATATTTGGGTGGTGTAGGTTTCAATATCGTGTCAATCTTACTTTCCAAAATATTGTACTTTTCCCAAAACTCGTCACAGAAATTGTACGCGCTCACGCCGGAGTATTTGTCTTCGTATTTTTTCGTTGTTTTTTTCTTAACAGGGGTGGGAGAAGCAACATATTTAGAATCAACCAATACGTGTGAAAATGTGTCATTAAGATGCTTTACTTTACTGTGGCCATATTTGTCTTTATGGCTAATGGCATCGGATTTGTGTTCATGCTTGCTGTCAGTTGGAGCCATATTGAAGTCATACGAAGACGTTTTGTCAGGCTTGGGCGAAGTAATAACTATACTTGGTATATTGGCTTCTTTCAAACCACAATCTACGACAAAAGCGAGATCTTTTTCGGGAGAAATATCTCCTGTAAAATCAACAACGTCAGCATAATTATCTTTATTTCTTTCATTATATTGTAAACTTTGACGCGTTTTACGGCTTTCCTGAGATACGGAATGTAACAAAAGCTTCAAATCATGCTCAGTGTTTTCTAAATATTGTTCCGATTCAATTAAAACTTGGCAACTCGGCTCGGCCTCTGTTTCACAGTTTGGTATGACGACAGCGTTTTGTTCAGCAAGGGAAACACACCGCTTGCCTGGACTTGTTTCACCACAGTTTTCCATTTCAAGTAAAGGATGTTTATTATGTACATACTGACTCGTTGGTGTTTCTTTACCTTTATTGGCATCGTAAACACTTTGGTGGTAGATTCTCGGCAATAAATCGGCATCCCCGACTGTATCATCAAAATCTGAGTCCAACATTACAGAGGGAAACTGCTCTAAAGGTTTTGTAACAGTTTCAGCCACTACAGAACTTGGGATATCACAAGAATTACTTGGGACATTCTTTTCAACATAAATCTCAGTAATTTGACAAAACTGCGGAGAATCGGCTTTCTTTTCTTTGCCACAATCGGTGTTGCCCAAAACATTGGAGTTTTCATTTACACGTTTGTCTTGCCCTCCATATTCAGTAGTTTTGTATGTCGGCAAATCAGGAATTTCGTCTCGGCTAGCCAACTCTCGTAATGAATCCTCATCCAGATACGAAAGTGAATCATTCGTATAGCTGTATTCGACATCTTGCTTTGTAGCATCCACCGCTTTAATCGTATCTTCCACAACAAGTTTTGGACAACTTTGTTCTTGATCTGTTTCCTTTTCAACTATTGGTTCCGTAATACTTACACAACTTTTTGCAGATTCTTCAATTGGAGAACATTCGTTATTTTCATCATTAAAACTTGACAACAAACTTTCAACTAACTGCTTTGCTTCAGCCAGGTACCTGTCATCACTAATCAGGAGTTGGCCGCTTTCGGCATACTTTTCTGTATCTTTATTATCAGCTGTCACTTCCGCGTAATTTCGTTGTGCTGAGCATTCAACAGGGCTGGTACGTTGCTCAACAACGGTGTCTCTTTCCTTAGGCAAGCGTCGCTTCTTTTCAACGCTGTTAAACTCCTGGAGGCACTGCTGGAACTCGTCAAAAACTTGCAGTTGTTCAGATCTTTCGTTTTCATCTTTATCTCTTTTGTTTGGGGTGGTTATGTTTAATATTAAAGCGCTACTGATGTCGTTGTCTATAACCGAATCCGACGCCATTCGTAGCATTTTCATCAAGCGGTCTTCGCTTTTTTGCTTTCTTCGTTTCACCAGCAAACCGTCTGAATTTCTTCGCGTGTTCGAAAGATTTTTGTTCAACTGTCCATGTACGTCGCTATAGGATCCACTTTTTTGCACTCCACATAATAAACTCGTTACATTATTGTCCTGGCACATGTTATTCGTAAAGTCTTCCAATCTTTTAATTGTAAGCTCAACTTTATCGGATGCTTTTTTTAACACTGATCCCGGTTCGTCCAGACGTTTTTCAGGTTCAAACGAAGCTGCTACTGATTCGAATTCACTAGGATTGCTACGTGCGCTAATGAATTCAGCACTTAAAATTTCTGCAAAATAAACGCCTCGTTAGCAAAATAAATTTAAAACTCAAGTATATACCACATTGTATACCTGAGGGCGTGGCTTCTTCACGGCAAACGTTTGGAGTTGATCGTTCCGAATTATTGAAATACAGATTCATTTCTTGTTCAGATGCGTAACTACTTGGGGTGCCGTAACCTCCTTTCTCTTCTCGACGTTCGTTTAAATGTCCAGTAGCAGCCAGGATGTCCATCGTCTGTTGGCCACGAAAAGCAGCCGCCACCTCTGGCTCGGAGATTGAGGATTCTGCAAGATATAGTTATCAGGTTAATTTGTATAAGAACTTTTCTGCAGGCTCAAATATACTACCATAGCTGCAAGCCTCACACACTACTATGTGAATGAATGAATGAATGAAACATGTTTTCTCGCTTGGCAGGGCAACAACAGGTTTTATCACACGAGTGTTCTGTTTCATTTGTTGGAATATGTGCACTATAGAAAGTATCCACTACTATATGTCACCTTTACTGGGCACGTTTGTTATGAATTGCAAAGTTTGCATATTACCTTCGTCGTCACCAATACTGAAACTACACAATCCGTCTAAATCACTCCCGATGTCAAATTGTAGTTCACCAGGTTTTGTGAGGACAGGCGTCGATGCTCGATGCGGACGAACTAATGGCTCGTGTATTACTGGCTGCTGGCCTGTGAACAACACAAGTTATAATCATGATAATCCTCGTCAAGCAATCTATAACAGTGCATACCCGCACCTGTCGATAATACAGATATATTAGAACTGCGACTCAAGGAACGACTTGCTGGAGAAGGACTGATGTTTCCTGCAGATCGCATGTCTGTCGTCATTGAGGTGTAAAATAAACCGAGAAGAGAATGCAAAGGAGACTCGGCAGTGTGATCTAGAATTAATGTATTTTTGTAAACAACATCTTAAGTTTCGTTGCGACACATTTCTACATATAGTAAGGCGAGGGAAGATGAAGGAGCACCCTTTTTCGTCCCATTTGGTAGAAAACAAAGAACATTCGAAGGAAATATTAAACTGTATCCTTACTGCTCCCATGGCCATTATTAATTGTTTAAAACACGATCAGAATATTTGGATATTATATGCTAAAGGTGTCCCATCTTCTCCTATCCTACTATATAGATACGCCAAAGCAACGCTCTGTTTATACTTAGTAATAAATGCTCCGCAGCAACAGCACATATATATATTTGAATTTGTACCCCTTTAATGGGCAAAGTCTTCTATCTTTTCTACGTCAAACAAACCAGCAAAGTATCAAATAGAATTTATTTCGTTTTAGTTTATAGTCGCACTTACCACATTTGAGTGAAAGTATTGGCGCTGGATTAACCAACTCCTGCACGCTGCCAACTTTCAATGCAGAAGTAACTCTCTGGTGTATAGAATCATTCGAAACGTCACCGAGTGACAAGTTGAAATACTCTGCGTCTTCTGCCAATATCTCCGAAGTAATGTTTAATCCGTCTAACACAACAGCAACGCTCGAATCGCAGCCTTCTATTGAATTACTGTTCATACTTAATGTTACATCTGAACACAGGGAGTCATAATAGCAGCCGTTTATTCGATCGTTTGTAACGAAGCACCTCGATTGAAAACAACACAAGGGTGCTTCAAATAAATTACTGTTTTATCTCTTTTATATAACTTAATTACTCTACGTATGTGCGGCATATACCAATACTCAGTCACTTTGTGACCAAAACCATGCTCGATTAAGCCTATTCACAAAATCGTAAAACTCTGCTGAGCTCATTAGCCACACGAAAGCTTTCCTTTAAATCATATTTGCTTGGAAATTGTACAGGTAACTCCCACACCCTGGCTTTAAAGCCCATCGTGGATTATTAAAGTTTATTCTCTATATTTAACACCACTGGGTTATCCTTCGTCAAACAATAACATCGGGCTAAGAACCGACTGTTGCTTTACAATGCAAACAATATCCTACTTATACACACTCAGTCGCACAGCCTTTGAAATAGCTTTCTATTTACGTCTGAAATGAATAAGTTGCCACCGACAAAGCTTATGTCGTGCGAGGTGTGGGTTTGTGCCAGCTGAGAACTTTATTTTAGACGTCGGTTCATGTTACCAACCGTTTCGAGTTTTTCATTTTCTGAGTTTAGCCTTTCATTTCGCGGGTGACTCGCGCGTATTGGCATCAGTTACATGATATGCCCAACTGCGAATACAAAAGAAACGATACAAAAAGATTTAAACAATTTCAGTATTTTTTAGTATACGGCGAATACACTTTGAAATTAACCGCAAATGCTGAACGACAAATACGAACTGTCAGTACTATATATGAAATACATGTTTTCCCATAATATGCAACACAGACCTGGCGATTAGGTGGACCCATTAGTCCACTGTCCAGTCAGTTATGTCAGCTTTCATTGATTTAGTCATATAAATTCCTCTTGTGTTTTACCCACAAAGAACATACCGACGTTTTGTGTATACAACGAAAACATCGCAGCAAACAAAACATGTTGTACCATTAAACTGACGACAACAAAACTCAGTTTGTTTTATTTGAAACTTGTTTGCGGTCGGGTCGTTGAGATGTTTAATACTTGCCTACGATTTTTGGTAATTTTAGCTCGTCAAGTTAGCCTCCGGTGCATCAAGCTCCGAACTCTCGGCTTTACAATATCTGTACATCTATGCTACAAGCACAAAGAAACAAGGTTGTTTGAATAACAAAAAATATAAAAAAACACTACATTGTGACAGTAAAAAATGTTTTTCGCCTCAATACAATAATGCATTTTAAACCAGAGCGTTTATATTGCAAGAAAAGTTAGCTCTCTTGTATGCTATGTTACACAATGGTAAAATATATGTTAAAGTGTACATATTAACACTTTCTAAAAATAACACAAATTAGACAATTTTTTATAGCATAGTAATTACTTGATTATATTTAATGAAACTACAAGTTTACATTTAAATATTTCTTTTCTAATAAAGTGTTATATATATTTTTATACAATATGTTCAGTCCCCTTTAAATCAGTGTACTCGGTTGCTTAGTAACGTGTAACTTTACTCACAGTCTATTGAAGAACAACTTACTCACATTCTTGTTGTTTTAGGTCCATTAGAAGCACTATTGTTGCTAGTTTACGTGTTATACAATAATTTTTATTGAACAATATACTTCAGTTACGTTTAAAAAGTCGTTAATCTTTAATTTAGATTAGTTTTCGTTTGTAATTTACGCACGCGGTAGAGTTTTTTGCTTTGTACGAAGTTATAACTTATGTACTTGTTAAAATCAAGGCATAGGGTACATATTTTGTTATAGTAGATTAATTATCGCGTTGTTTATAAAATAGTCAGGATGTCTGCTGCTGCTTGTCAAAGTTTACAAGCTCAAGGTTTTACTTTGAAAGCTTACATGAAGAATTCTAAGGTATGTAGGTTGATTAAACATAACTGATACTTTCAGAAAAAGACAATATGATAGCCAAATATATATATACCATTTAAATCTAAAACCTGCTAAATGTACAGATGAAAGACCGTTTATTTCATTGGTATTTATTACAAATAAAATTAACACAAAACTGCTGATTTAAAATGCAAACTCAGTGTAAAACTGTAGTATAAAACAAACACCTTGCTTTAGGTTGTTGGTCCCCCTTCAGCAGGAGCATTTGCTGAACGACCGGCTAAACCGACAGCTTTTCGTAAATTTTATGAAAGAGGTGATTTTCCAATTGCTTTAGAGCATGACACAAAGGGAAACAGAATTGCATGGAAGGTATGACAAGAAACTTTGTTCTGTTCTTCTTCCTTTTGATGCAAACCTTTAGATACGAACACTTACTATTAATGTTTCTCTTGGGTGAACTTTAGCATCATTCCTTTTACCAGATAAAATCCAATTTAGACAGTTTTAATTTGGGCCTTCTGTAAATCGGCCAAATCTTAATTTTTTGTCAAATTCTTGCATTGTTTTTCTGACTTCTGATGGAATAAGTTGAAAAACCTGCTCTTTCACTCAGGTTGAGATAGAGAAACTTGACTACCACCACTACCTGCCTTTGTTTTTCGATGGTTTGTGTGAAACAGTTCATCCGTACGAATTCTTTGCACGACAAGGTGTTCATGACATGCTCGAGCACGGAGGGTCAAAGATTCTGCCAGTTATTCCCCAACTTATTATTCCTATCAAGAGTATGTTTTATTTTAATTCATTAACAAAATTTCAACTCTTAAGCGGGCACCGAGTGATCTTTCTCATATACTTTTAATTTTTTTTCTGACCAGCCCAAATTTAGAGTCATTACTTTTAAGTTATATCTCTAAAATATTTGGTTATGCATTGTTATAAGAAACATTTGTAAACCAAAAAACTAAAATATAAAGTTATCCTTAAATTGGACCATGTCCATTACTGTAACAATATTTATACATCAGCAATCAAATATTTTCTAAAAAGTAAAGAGAGAGTAGATCAGTCTAAACATTTATTGATTGCTCACATCGATCAAATGCAGATGCCCTGAACACCAGGAAACGTCCAGTAATTTGCACGACTCTCAAAGTTCTTCAACATCTTGTTGTGTCCGGAGAGATGGTAGGAGAGGCATTAGTGCCGTACTACCGACAGATCTTACCAATTCTCAATATCTTCAAGAACAGTAATCGTAAGTGAAACATGGAAGTAGCTTTCGGTGTATTGTGTTGGGTGGAATTAATAGTCCGATATTTTTTGGCTGCATGTTTGACATTGGAGGTCAAATGAAAGATATTGTTGTAATATTTCCTAGTAAATCTTCTGACCTAGTGCAGAATATATAATGATCATTCCAAACAAATTATAATGTACTTTGGCATAAATATATTTGGTTTCCTGGTACCCACATATTAACATAAGTATTATCTTTATAAATTATACGTGGGCTACGGGAATATAATTCCAAAAATATTCCACCAATTGGAATGAGAAAAGAGAATAAAAACAAGTACCATCTTCCCCACCCAACTATAAGTTTATTATATAGGTAACTCTGGCGATGGTATTGACTATAGCCAACAAAAGAGGGAAAACATTGGTGACTTGATCCAGGAAACATTGGAAGCATTTGAACGTCATGGTGGAGAAGATGCTTTCATTAACATCAAGTATATGGTTCCCACCTATGAGTCTTGTATGCTTAACTAACTTGTGTTCTACTCAGTATTGCGTCCCCTATATTTCCTGTGTTGTAAAAACCTCTGTGATTTTCACTCGCTATTCGTACTTTTATCTATTTTTTTTTATAAAAAAAAACACTTTACTAATACAATTTTTCCTATATAGTCATCTATATTGTTCATCTGTAAAGTAATTTACATAATAATTTTAAATCCCCTGATGCTTCACTTGGAAATGGGAATACCCATGGACACTTATTCTAGTGAGCATGTTAATTCCTAATTTATGTTTAGTTGATATCCTTTATTTCAAGTGTATTTAGCACCTAAGACGTTGCCGTTGGGTTGTAATTCTTATATTAATACAAGTGTTCATGTAATACTGTAGCATTGATGTTTAAATGGATGTTCTGCGCTTTGCCGTAAAGAAATGTGAACACTTTTGCAGGACATGTGATATGTAGTTGGGTGGGGGGAGATGGGACACCTTTGCTTTCATTTTCTCGTCACATTTGATTTTAAACAAAGAGCATTTAAAGAAATATAAAACTATCTCTTTACGACTCTCATATACTGTTGTTAATTGGTTAAAACACGATCAGGATATTTGGATATTATGTGCTAAGTGTGTCCTATTTTACCCCACAGTTTTATAGGCAAGATCTCGGTTATAAATGCTAGATAGCTGGCAAGCACAATGTAGAACCATGTACTTTAAATCTTGAGCATATTACTTATAATAGTTTTGCATAACAAGAAGCATACCGATCAATTTGTCCGGCCACTTAAGAACACGTGCGTAACCTATTTATGATGCAGATTAACTATTTGTCCACTCATTGCAGCAATCGTTGACCTATCATTAAATTCACACAAGAAAGGCAGGTGACAACTTAAATGACTTGAATGGAAATGCCCACCGTTATGTTGCGGTTGATTTTATTATACCTTCCTTTGGTTATAATTATTGCGTTACAATTACAGGCACTTTACATGGTTTAGAGTGCGAATGTCGAAAGTGACAATACGCTCAGCCGTAAATCAATATGTCAAACATACATCGTTTGGTTATAAATACATAGCGAATTAAACAACAAGTGTTAAGCTGGGTAAAACCCAAACGTTTATTCTTTTATAAGAGCCAGGAGAAGCCGCTTGTAGTCGCCGGAGCATTCATCCGACAGATCCTCCCACAAACCGTTGCCAAACATTTCCGCGTATTTGTCTTTTATGTCAGCCAAGTCAATCTGCAATACAAAGCAATAACATAATTTGTATTTATCTCTTCGAATACTACCAACGAAGATCAAATTAAATAATAATTAATTCAACGAAAAGGGAATTAGCAACAAAACAGTCGCTATACACGCCCCGTTAAAAAAACACTTAGTAAAAGCCGCAGATAAAAGCGTGGCTGCTACACCCGCAACGAATCAATAAACTAGCTGCTTGTTATTTAGTGATTAATGACAAGTGTAAATGTTACGTGTATTGACTAATCATTACCAGGCAGTTAATTTTTGTGATACAGCGCGGTATAATATCCTGTATGTGTTACGTATTGTATGTATTAAAGCAAATCATTAAACTGAATATTTGCGAAGTCTGGTCCAGTAAACGTGACTTTGTATTTTAACTAATATACATTACCTACCAGCCAGTTATTACTGTATGACGTTTATGTGGTACCATCGCTGTTTAACAACTTGTGTGTATTTCATATATATTCAAATCTGTACCACGTATTGCCAGACCCACACGTGCGTGATCAAATGTTCATTTATCAAAAAATCCATATTGGCTAACATCGATCGTGTTAGCTCGTTATCAGCAACGCCATATTCCGCATATGTTTTGCGCGGAATTCGGTTGATTATTAACTTTATAGGAACTATAGCAACCATTATATTGGCTTATCTTTGCCGTTAAATCCGTTTGAATTTAAAATAAAATTTTGTGCAATAGATTCAACACGTATAGTAGGGTGGGGTAAGATGGTATCGTAGCACCGTGAGTCTAAAAGTCATTATTTTTAGACGCTCACGGTATCCCGTCTTACCACACAGAACTGTATACTGGTTTATAAAACTTGCATGCATGATGGGTCAAGGAGATAGCGTGATCATTTCTTTTAATACAGAAGGGTGGGGAAAGATAGGACACCTTTTCACTCTATTCTCTCGTCCCATTTGGTAGTAAACAAAGAACATTCAAGGAATTATAAAACTATATTCTTATGACTCCCATAGGCCGTTGTTATATGTTTAAAACACGATCAGTATATGTAGATATTATGTGCTAAACCTGTTCCGTCTTCCCCACCCTACTATATCTCATACAGCGTTATATACAACCGATTTTTCTGTAAGTAAACCCATCCTTGTAAAAACTATTACCTCGGATCTTCCAACGATGTGCCGAGTCAGTGCGTCCTCATCTGTGCCAATCCCTCGCATTGCTTCATGGAGCTTTTGTGCATAATAGCCATGATGATCTTTCGTGAGAGAAACGATGGCTTTGTAGGCAGTTTGAAGGTTACCAGATGTTTCACTGTCAATTGCGTCTTCAAATGAATTCCCAGCGATCTGTCGAACATTAAGCTAAGTTACACAACACCTTTTGTTGTTTATATCTTCGAAAACGATAGCGAAGAGATTCAACAGCAAAACAACAGTCGTTAAAACACGCTGGGAATAAAAGGTGTGGGTCATGGTATCAGTTATAAAAAGCGTGGTTATTGGACCCCAATTAGAACAAGAACCTACTAACTTATAGTTCATGAAAACTCAATACACCTATGTTGGTAACCAGGATATAGAAAACTTACGTCGTCATATTTATTGAATATCCATCTCAACTGGAGATAGCTTCGTGTTGCCAGTACTTTGGTGAACTCGTCTTCATCCGTTCCAAACCAACGGTTCTCACCAGCCTATGACAAACGCAGGTGGTGTGTAAAGGGTGGGGTAAGATGAGACATGTTTTACACTCGTCCCATTTGGTTATAAACAAATAACATTTACAGAATTATATTAGCTCTCGCGACTGTATAAGAGCATTGTTAATTGTTTAAAACACGATCAGAAAATATTGGGTTTTAGAAGCTAATGGTATCCCTAATGGTATCTTCCCTACAATAATACTGTAGTGTGCGCCTAGTATTGTGAACGTACATCGTAGATTGCCTGAGCATCGGCTTCTGCTTGTCCTTCGTCAACTTCGAAGAGTTCATCACGTTCAGCCAGTGTTAACATCATCAACAAATGTTTGAAATCCCCTGATGTTTCATCACGTAGGTCGTCGGCAAGACTACGATCGAAGAGTTCGTTATAAGCCACCTGTGAACAAGAGGGTTTAGTAAGACACCTTCCAGCACTGCGGCGCCTGTTCCATATACGCCACAGTTAACGGAGTCGAGGCTCGGCGCTGCTGCCATTGTGGGCGTATGTGTCCTTGGGTAAGCCAATAACCGGCAGTTGCTCCAACCCAGTTGTCACTTATGGGTTGTCAAATTGTAAGCGACTATCGCTGCCCGGCCACGCCAGAATTGATAGATTACATTAATTGATTCAATATAGGCGTCAAGAACTAACTTACTCTGATCTGGTTGATCTTTTCGTTTGACCGAGCGCACAAAATTTCGATCAATATTTCATCATTGGTGCCTGGACCGGCCATAGCTTTACGCAACTGTTTCGCATCGTATACGACAGGTCTCTGTGATGAATTAACAAATAACCTGTTTGTATCTGAAACTATAAACCTGTCAATACACAAAACCATTATACCATGTTAACACATAAGTCGTTTCAAATTAATATAATCTATATGGGTGAGTCCCTTCAGCGCCACTGATACCACCGAGGCTGTGGGGTGTATAGGCCGGATTTTGTTTGTGGGCGAGGCTCGGGCCTTTATGGGCGCTGCACATTAAAGGAGTTTGGATGTATGCCAGATTTCGTCAATCCCCCCACTTACGTCCATAATAGCTGTAACGGTATCTTCGAAATCTCCTTTCAGTTCACCTTTGAGACGGTCAACCAAATCTTCACCAAACATGTCTTCATATTGCCGCTTTAGTATTTGACGCTGCGTTGTGGAGCTAGGGGCACAAACATGAGTTATAACAGTTGCAAGTTATATATAGTGGGGCGGGGAAGACGGGGCACCTTTTCATTCTATTTTCTCGTCACATTTAGTAGTAAATAAAGAACATTAAAATTAATAAAACAACGTATTCTACCGACTTCCATAGACGGTTGTTATTTATTTAAAACACGATCAGGATTTTTCGATATTTTGTGCTAAAGGTGCACCGTCACCGCTGCTGTATTATATGTGATTAACAGTAACTTCGACTTAACTGCGCCACGATGTCATAACAAGCTTAAAATATACTATACCGAAAAATGTTTCAGTACATTTTCTGCTTTAATATAAAACAGAAAAACACTCAGACATATGCACTAGCATGGCTAGCTAGATGTAAACCATATGCATGTAGTCTTACCGGCGAGTAATGATTCGAATAATCGGTCGTTCATTCGTTCCAAGGCCGTCCATCGCTTCATGAAGACGATTGCAATCTTGTTCAGGGTCGAAGTCATCAGTGGGAGTAACTGTAGGCTGTATGGGGGTTTGTTTCATTAAAAATACAACGTAGTGGGGGTGAGTGGAAACAAGGGTTTTGAAGTTTAGACATATGTAGTTTACTTGGGAAATAAACCATGAAAAATTCAAAATACGTCTTGAGTCATAACTTAGCTGTCAAGATAAAAGGTTACGCATTCATGTTTTGTATGCAGAGTAAACTATTACGCCTTTGTGAAACAGACCGTCTTAAATTCTTAAAAACCCGTTTAGCCTCTATACTAGGTATTGGTTGTTTCAAAAAGATAAGTTATACTCAGCTCTAAGTTTCAACCAAAATTATCATTAGCTTAACATCTAGTAATTTTATAATCTTCATTTCATGGTAAAAAAGATTGTGCTAATTTCATAATAAATAGACGTAACACAATGCAATAATGCTGTAGCATCATAAACAATATATTAAACTCATTGATTATAACTTACGTTGGATTCAAGGTTTCCCATTCTGTCTTGCGATCTCTATTGGCAAAGTCAAATTTAAGCTGTTGCTTTCACTTAAAACGAAACCAGAGTGAGCCAGATCACGTTATATCGGGTGTCGCCGCCCCTTCAATACACCGAGCCCTTTGTTTCTCGGCAACGACGTCAGAGCTTAATAATTAAAAGAATCCACCAACGCAGAGTGTATGCGTATGATCCAGACGATATGTAGGCATGATCCAAACAGACATGTGTATTTATTCAATGGAATAAATGACGCAATGGGCCAATGATCGTCGGAAACTCTGTGATAGTTGGTAGGATAATAGTAGCATACGCACACATTAAAAGCAAAATGGTAGTATACGCACACATTACTAATGTAGGTAGAACGAATGGGCACGAGGAGGAGAAATGGGATGGTCGAACTTTAGACCGAAATCCAATACGCATTTTGCTTTACGCGAAGGAGAAAGTATTTTTTTATATTAATAATTCAATAAATATTATTTCGTACATAGTAAACATCATCATCAGGACCAAACCCTTATTAACACTAACTCTCCGTTTACCTGACAATATGGTGTATTATACAGTTCATACAATCACATATCGACATGCTTTTGTTTTACCGCGAGATGTCGCCCCGCGTACGGTGGTTTTGCCCTAAATGGAGATCTAAAATTTGGCATTTGGAAACATACTTACGTAGTCAATTGATCTTCAGCTACGCGAACCCACACATCGGTTTAATTAGCGCCGCTTTTCCGCAACACTTCACAAACTTAAATTGTTTAAATACAATCCATCACCAGCGCATGTGTTGGTACAGCTTGTCTCAAGGCAGCTTTGCCGATGCGGTAAGTGGCGATACACGAATGCTGACGGATCGGCGCCGACGCTGTTCATGTTGACAGTTGCTTTGGATTTTGTGAAGATTAACATGTTCGAATCGGTTAGCTTGAGCAGCTGCGGTCTCGTACCCCATTTCTCATCACATTCACCGTAGCATTGCTGTTATACACGGACTGCACTGACTCGCCAACTCATCCCTGGCAAATAACAGAGGCCGTCGCATCACGACAGTTTCTAGGAAGTGGGATCGGTTTTATGCGAGACCTGGATCCCACCCGCCGCTGGCGGTGTAGCGCGATGCATCGATTTACACGCGCTGTTCTTAATTAAAACAAAAGTCTCTTAAGAAATATCTGCGGCGGTGTTCAGTAAACTGCACCAACCGCTCAGCAACAAGTTTGCGAGCCATTGGTAAATCGTTAAGGTAAACATCCCTAAACAAATACGTTATTAAGAGTGTTAAGCACACGCAGTATCAGCAACGAGTATTTCAGACGATGGTCGGCAGTGATCAGTTGTTTGCGAGGATGTGACGAAATTTGTTTTCTTGCATCACGTTTCGCTTTACGTCATCTTTTAATAGTCGGTATCAAACTTACCATTAACGCTTATGTAATCCCAGGCCTGATCCATTGAACATGGTATAATATGTTAAACAGCAAGAAACGCTTCGGTATTCTCACAACATGTAATCGTCTCCCTTTTTTAACAAGATTTGTTTTATTGCTGGTTCATGTATTCGCTTAATTGGACAGTTACCATGTTCAACTCATGCTTATCGACCGTCGTGTACTTTCTGCAGGACAACGTTCGAAAACGTATTTTAATTTCAGGCACCCAAAACTCATTTGTACGATCCCCTCAGCTCCCTCGTAATCCCAGCGGATCAAAAACCCAATTTAAAATAAGTCCTTGGTTCCACAGAAGGATTTGTGGCGTAAATTCCTATTTTAGTGCAGGTATGCGAATTTCTGCGGGTTGCCTTGCTGAAGTAAATGCGACATGATATGATAACCACTGTGTAATGCGAACGTAATGTCGTGACGTCACACATACATACGCCGTGACGGAAGTCCCATGAGTTTAGATGCCAACACTCCGCCACCAACGACGCAGTTTACGGTGGAGATAATCATCTGATGTAAAACGGAATTCCTCATTTGTTGGTAAACAAATACGGAATCAGCGAAATGGCAGAGTAGTGTGCCAAACGTTGCTTGCTTTAGCTTAGGATTTGTAGACCTAACGCTGTTCCAGAAAACAAACCTAGTAGTTCCCTGCCTCGTAGAATGGTATCTTATTGAAGTCCGTTGCCAGATTCGAAACGCCTAAATCGGTCGCTGAGGTAATGTGTTGTCGGCTTGTTTTGCGTACGTGTTTAACCTACCGCATGTAATGCTCAATTGTGTTGTGACATACCACATGCGTGGTAACTATATTTGGTTAAAATGGTCCCTGTTAAACAGCTGGTATCAAAGCAGGATCGGTTTTGTTGTAGTCACTTTTTAACTTGGCGTGTATGAAACTTTAACGTCTTCCTGTCAGGGCTAATGGTGGCCACAAAATCTAATGCAATTACCCAGTTATAGGGTCGACCGCTTTGGCTCAGGTAATACTTCTTCGCCTAATTCAATCAGGAAACGAAGTATTACATTTTCTCAAGTGCAATTACTTTACACATCCGACGTACAGGGGGTGCACTCGAATTAATAACCGCTGCTTCCGAGCCGGCGATTCGTGCCATACTTACTGCAAGGTAAATGAAACTACGGTATCTTTTCGCCGAACAATAAACCAACAGATACAATTCTGGCCTAATCACTATTTCATGCCACACACGGTAAAGATTTTTATAATAACAGATTGAGTAGATATGCGAAAGTACACCGACTCGTTACATGTTTAATGGCTTTTTGTGGGAAACACGATTTAATCGACACTTACGAAGATAGATAATATTCCGATACGTGTTACGAAGGTCAAAGAATTGGAGTATTGTATTTTTGTAGTTATACATATACAAACGTTGCATAAAGATATCTTGACAGTGTTTTTAACATTCCGATACTTTTCTCCATCCCGAATGCGAGAGGTTAACTTCAACGATATGACGTATTACAAACCAGTAGCCTGCTTTACAAAACTGAAGCAACCCGCGGCCTTTTTTTCTTTCGCCTTGTTTTGTTCGTTGCTGCCAGGCAAGAGCCCGACACGCTGTAATCACCGCTCAAAGACGAGAAATACGTCGTACATGCTGGTCGTTTAGTGCTTGCATCAGACGCAGTTGCAGGCAGTCCGTACAGGAGCTAACAAGAAGCAAGCCCCAATATTAGGCTTTAATTTTATTTAGATATTACTAATCTTCTACCAAGGGGTAACTTGATACCCGTAAACCGGGGTAATCCTGTTTTGAATCTGTTAAGCGCTTTCCTCATAACAGCTGGTTATTTTTAGCGCAGCCGAGTAACAGAGCCTGGTTTGTGTCCAACTTGAGTGTCGTTAACTTGATACCGATAACGCACCGTCTATTTAAAATGGAGGCGTATTATCTTAACGTCAAGACTCAATATGTAACAGAACAGGTCAGCGCAGGGCGATTAGGTTTATATGGTTGACGTTTAAATATTCCGAGTGTTTCCCGCTTTCGACTCCATTCTAATGCTTGCTTAGGCAATATTTATTTGCGACACCTGTCACGGTTGGTCTGGCTGCTGGCCTACTTAGAGGCCATGCGCCGATTCCTGTATTTTTACGTAAGGTTCTAAGCTATTTATTACTTTCTTGTACGAGAAAGTCAAATCGTGCTTGTAATTTCTCGCCAAGTTATAAATAACATTTCTCTCATCTTAGCTAAGACATGCCAGGTGCGGAACATCAGTGTTAGTGCAAATCTAAACAAGCCACAAACTGCACGAAACAAACATTTGGAATATGCCGCTCAAGAATTGGATAATTGCTTGCGCATTTGCAACCAGTGTTCTCGCAACAGCAAGGCCCATTGCAACGCCAGTCAACTCGTTTGAGAGAATGATGTTCGAGGTAAAATATTTTTCATGAAATCCAAACTGTTGTGGCAATGATTAAAATCTACCTTTGTATATAGGAGGGGGTGTGTGATGTGATAAAGAGCAGAAAGAACTGGCCATACTTGCCCCAGCAATGTTGTGGGACCGCCGACCGTACGTTTGCCATTTCTCCAGGTAGGCTTGTGTGTCTTATGTAAGCCTGCACGTCTATCATGGCAGCGGTTTCGATCTTTATCGTCTTATCAATGGGGACTCTTTAAATTTGCAGTCGTCAACTCAACAGAGACTCCGCTGGAAGATACGCCTCTGATTATTACATGTGCTTCAATTAGTTACGTTCCTCATTTGCTACCAACCGCCACCAAGAAAATGTAAGTAGAAAAAAACTCTTTTTATTTCTTGGTTAAACTTTAAGCTTAAGTATAATCGGTGACATTCCATCGCGACGTTTTAATCCCGCTTGGAATAAATTCGCTTCGTTTACGCTTCGTGTGTCAGATTTTCGCCTAATAGGCCTTGAGCCCCGGAGCACAAGTTTAACGCTTCGTATATTCGTGATATTCCATGAGCCGTGCTTGGACATTATTATCCGTGTAATCCTCGTAGGCGGTTTTAGCCACACTGTTGTTTGTTTGGGGTTGGTCTACATCGCTTTAAACACGGCGGCTGAAGCTTTTTCTCGTAAAGAATCAACATTCGTTGCAAAACAAAACAGAAGGAGTTAACAACCGCTTAAATTTCCGGTGGTCTATACGTATGTATTTTTCCGCTTGCAAAAGTATGGTATTTTTTTCACTTCTGTCTATATTATTCGTATGCCACGTCACTTTGATGAAGCCAAGTCTGCAGTGCGAGTAAGTCGCCAATATAATGTAACGGTTTGATCTGACGTGATCACTCGATAGTTGATTGGATTACCCTCGCTTTGGCGGGCAACCTCTCTACGTGAAATCATGTTTACCCCTCTACGATCTTTGCAACTGGGAGGTCTATTGCCGTCGAGCGAAAAATTGTGGCGGATGAGACCTTTATCGCTGGCAGGCGTCGCCATTTTATTTTCGCAGAAGTGGCTTGCGTCTTTGCTCATAAAATATTTACCGTTACTGAAATCTGTTTGAGCGTTACGAGTTCGATATTCTTTCGGTGAAGAACCATTCGTCAATTTATGATTAGATTTGTGGTTCATTTGTATTACGTTGCTAGAAATTGGAGACCTGTGTTACCAAAATTTATTCCGGTGTTCTTTTGGTTAACCAACACATAATTCATTCATCAATCAAGCTCCACGTGTGTGTGGTGTATACCCACCTTTTTATTTACAGAAACCTTTCGCCAGAAATCTATTTCGAGAAGTCAATTAGGCGTGCCGCTTTTTAGGTGTTTTCGACACGTTACCTATATCGTCGATTATTTTGCCTCTGGGTGTGAGGCTCGATTTTCCAGCTGCTAATTAATGAGCGACAACATACCGCAATTACAGCGTAGCCTGTTAAGCACTTGACCCGCACGGACGAAGGAATGTCGGTTTACTTTTTCGCCGCTGATATTTTTTAACAAAATATCGCCACAATATTCGTCTATTTCAAAACCTTTCCGGATTGTAACCAGAATCGAGCGACTTTACGGCGATTTTCATTTCATCATATTCGTCATTGCTGGTATTATCGATTTAAACCGTAGTGTGGTATTAATCTGTGTCGTAACTGCAGGTCGTTACGAGGAACATCGATCCGGCAGCTTGATCAGCAGTCGTTCAACAAAAGCAGTTTGGAAAACTTCATAACATTGTAAGTGGCTGGCTTGAAGTAAATACGTCATACCGTATAAATAAATAATTATAATCTGAGGTGGTTTTCCTTTAAAGGCAATTTGCGTGGTGGTTCAAGCTGCGATTTAAATTGCTTAATTAGACAAGAGTGGGCTATTCTTGGTACGATGCTGTATTTCATGCTTAGCGGTGGCACTTAAGGGCTTGGTAGACCAATATTTCCATGTATACAAGTAAAACAAAACGAGAAACGAACCAAGTGGCGCCTCACTTATAAAATGGACCATAAGCCCACGGTCGCAGCTGCGCAGTTGAAAGACGAAAGCAGAAAAATTAAAACGAAATAATTCCATCTAATTACAGCGTGTGCTTCGCGGTTAACTTGTAATTTGGGCGGAAAAGCGCTTCGAAACACGACCACGAATTTGCCTTGTAAGTCTCCTTTCGTGGGTGGATTTCCACATCGAAAGCGATGCTATCAGTGCGAGCGTATCTTCATTTGATCTATTTTAATCCATTGTAATTGGCTGGTTCGGGCAAACCAAAACTCACCGTTATTGTGCCCATGAAGACACGCTATGCAGTTCAACCGAATTGTGAAAATTCCTGGATGACCGACCTAATTTAAAGCAGTTTAATCGACGTTTAACTCGATTTTAAACACCGAAGGCCGAAGAAATTAGACCTAGACCCTATACGGCCTACCGCAAAGTAAACCCATTTGCTTTACACATTTTTTCTACTATCTCATTAAAACCTGAAAAAATCTCCTAAAACCCATTTTTTATGGTGTTTCGGTTTTGTGTCGAGCAATCGCAGAGTTATGAGGGCAAGGTGCGCAATCAGTTGTTGATATCTAATCGGATTACCTCAATTTAAAATTTTTCGACGGTGGTATACACCTCACCGTGAGCCAATTTTCACAAGCCGATTATCTGTGCCTGCTTACGGGTCAGTTATATTCGGCTGCGGACATGGTGTATACAACTACCGCCCCGAAGTCACGTTTTTTGCGTAATCCCCTGGGTTTTGTGGAGCAGCATCGAATCTCTTATACTCGAAACCCGCTATTAAATGAGGATTAATACACTCGACACGGCGTAGGAGGCACTTGTTTATTCCTACACGAACCGCCTTTGGTTTGGGCTCAGTAGGTCAATTCCTCCAATTTAAGAAAGACTTTTATCTATGCCCAGGTACTTGATAATTACCGAATTTTCTCTTGTTTTTCAGCTCCCTCTCTGATGATGATGTCATTGAAAGCATCGGTGCTCGAACCTTCATAGGTTTAAACAACCTTCGCCGAATGTAAGTTAATTATTGTAACTTATTGTCCCCGTAAAACCGCACAGCGCCATTCCGTCCGCCGCCATCGACGAAAAGGTTTCATGCCGTATGAACCTTTACCCCGTTGCAGGTCAACGAGCGGCCAATGCATCAGATATAGGCGTAGTCGGAAATATTCCACCATACTATATGTCAATTGCGGTCAGCGCCGCGAACTACTGTAACTATAACTTCCGGATTCGACCTGTTGGTTTCAAAGCAAGCCGAATCTGCCCTTTTTCCGAAACCGCATTCTTTCCGCGCGGTTCCTGAAAACCTAAAGTTTTTTGATGACCGACTTAAATTTCCCTTAAAAATCATTAAACTTAAGATATATTTCTCCGGTCTCCGGGAGACGTTATAGTTCTTGGCGGCGCTGGGCTCCTGTGATCGTCGTGACATTTTAAACGATCAATACTGTAGCTATAAGGTCCTGACTCTGCGAGGTATATTAACGTGTTTGTATTAGTTAAAACATGATCCGAAGCGCCTTGATCCAAATCGAAGTCACACGGGTCATTCAAAATCCTACAGAAGTGTTTTGTTGATCCTTATCAAAATTTTACGAACCGTGAAATTGCGATGAAAATACATTCGACCTATTATTTCCCGTAGAAAGAAAACAATTTTATGTGGATTGGTATTTTGTTACGAACCAGTATGACGAACGGCGGATTGAAGCCATATAACACGAAACTAATTGATTTAAGTAACAAGATCAACTCATACACACGATCTTTCGTTTCCAAGTATCGATATACCGTTCTACTTTTATGACCTGTTTGTATTTGGCTTAAATCGTTCTTGTCATGGTGTTTGCTTTTTATTGTCAGGAGAAAACTGTAATATGTGTAGGCAACGCGTATTATCCGGATTTAGTTCGATTTGGCGCAGTCGCTTCGAAGCAGACACCATATACGGTGACTTAAAGTTGGGACTAATACGAATTCTTGTAACGATTACCTAACATGCACATTTCTCTTCCAATTAAAATTGTTTTGTTCGACATTGAGCCAAGACACCCACCTGGAACCTATTTCGTTTCCCCTTTTGTTTAAAAGTCCACGGAAAGATGTATAGTTGGGTTAAAATGTGGTTCTGGTACATTTGCAACGCCCGAGCATGCGCTATCCATTTATGAAAGCCAACACGTTTCCACGCAACTCTTCCGTAATTCGAGATGTTTTTCGCAAGTTCAGAATTGTTTTTACAAATGGTTCACGTCTTAACTTGTTGTTGTTTTTCAGATATCTCGAAAACCTGAAGAACCTTATGTTTATATCCGAGTCTGCGTTTTCCGGCCTCCCGCGGTTAGACCGAATGTGAGTAATAGCTCAGTTATCTGGTTTAAACGATTTAGATCTCAGTTTTCGGTGAAAATGCTTTTTACTTTAAACGGAACTTGTTTTGCGTCTTTTAATGTCAACTAATATTACACGTATATTAGTAGGAAGTCGGTAAGATTATAATTATTTATTATTTTATTTAAATTAACGCAGAGTCATTAAGGGAACGGATATTGGCGTGGTTCAAGGCTTCACCGAGCTCTGGGGACCGACGGAAAACGCAGTTACCATGTGAGAACTGTTGTCCTTATTATATTATAACTAGTGTGTTATAACGAAGGTTCGATTTTCGTACTTGCCTACGTGATTATTGGTGCCCAGGGAGGGCATGTGACGCTTGTAATCAATATATTAAAGAACCGCAAACCAATTTAGTTCTGCAACCCGTGGGGTGATTTTGCGCTTTAAAATAAACCAACTACTTCGCACCCGCATCACGCATTTACTTCGGGAGAACAGTGCGTGTACTTTAACTAACCTACTTTTGGCTCGACTTTATAAATCCACTGTCTAGATAAGCTATAACGAACTGGGTTCAACAAGAGTTAATGAAATGGCCTTGGTCCACGTATGCGTCAAAATCCTTGTACACAGCTAGATTATCTCGGCAGAACACAATCTCTTAGTCCTGTAACGTTCAAATTTGGAACTTTTGCCCACGCTACTACCTTATGGTCGTGACAGATTTAAAACAATGAACTTATAATAAGTTAAAAAATTAATCGCCGAAAATCATAAGTTGTGGTCGGTCGTGTTATAAGATAAAAACTACTTGGTTATTGCTCCTGGGTTTAAAACGGGATCTCCCAACCGCACGAAAACAAATAAACTAGTCATCAGTTTTGTAAACCGCTCTTTTGGGTGTAAATAGCATTAGGGTTAACTGCATGTTGTTCGTATGAGCTGATCAAAGCCCGTGACGCATATACTCGACTATATTTGGTATCTTATATAACCTTAACTTCAGTAAAATGGGCAATATTGTTTTATATTTTTAGCTTTAGTGTTGTAAAGGTTGGGGTAAGATCGTTCAAGCTTTTGTTCTCTCTTACCGTCGCATTTGGTAGTATACAAAGAAAATTTATTGCTGGGTCAAATAAACGTATCCTTACGACTCTAAAATGGAGAGTGTTAATTATTAAAAAGAAAATATTGAGTAGTATGCGCTAACGATAGCCATCTTACCCACCCTACTATATAGTATTGTTGTGGGGTAAGATGGAACACTTTTAGCACATAATATCCAATTATTTTGCACGCGTTTTAAACAATTAACAACGGTATATAGAAGTCGTAATGATACGGGTTTATCATACTTTAAATTTTCCTTGTTTACTACAAAATTAGACGAGAAACAGAATGAAAGGAAGTCCCATGTTCCCCCACGTTACCATATTATTCTAAACTCGTGTTTTGCAGAGAACTTTCGCACAATCCGTCGTTGGCGAAAATTCAATCCAAGGCGTTTCGTAACTTGACAGAAAGAGTGACCGAGCTGTAAGTGTTACAAGTCCACAATATATTGGTTATCCGTAAAGGTTGATAATTATCCAGAAATAACTTGTGCCTGGCACTTAAACATGACCAATGTTCGCTCAGAAATCTCTAATTGCAAGCTACACCCAAAGATAAATGCAGTTTAATGCCGGTTAAACGGGCCAGTGGCTCAGTTTTTCAGCAGCTTATATCGCTAGAATATATATTTGCGCTGTACATTATGAATGAGAAAACTTTGCAAATGGTGAATGATTGAAAAATGTAAATTCTGGTCCCAATACTTGACAAGCTTTGATATCTATTATTTATGTGACAAGGGCTCGACAGGCGTGTATACATTATATTATGAAACGCATTTACAAAATGGCATCTTTGAACTTCGTCTTTGTTCAATGCACAAAGGAATGAAATCACTTCGTGACTGTTTCGACGCCAGAGCTTTTCAAAGCGGGCAATTGTCGTTCGCGGCTTTTAATACTCTTATGATTAACGTCTGCTGCTTGTTTTTGCAGAAGAGTAACCATGAATCCAAACCTGCGCACCGTTGAAGATTTCGCTTTCGCTGGAAGTCGCATATATGACTTGTAAGCAAAATTGTTTTACTCTCTTTATGTTTTAACTGAAGTTTAACCAATTCACAAAAAACTTTACATCTTTTAGGTATTTGGACGGCAATGGAATGCTTACGGATCTACAGTCATTCGCTTTTGCAGGAATGAAGAATCTTCGCTACCTGTAAGCAGATTTAATATATATATGACTTAACATATATAGGTGGTTATTTGACATCTTTTTATTGTATTTTCTCGTCCCATTTGCTAGTAAACAAAGAACTTTCGATGTTGTTAATTCTTTAAAAACGTTCGGGATACTTTGATATTATCTGCTAAAGGTGCCGCGTCTTCTTCCAATCTATATTTTTTATTTCTTATCAAATCAACTACATTTAATTCTAGTTCAATCGCCAAAACTTCTGTTATGCGCTTGCCAACGATCGGTCTGGAAAAGATGCAAGAACTAAACGCTTTCGACACGCCGTATATGATACGATTCCCGACATCGGATAAATTGCCTTCGCTTCACAAAGCAGTTCTGACATACCCCTTCCACTGTTGTGCGCTCACGAACTACGGATTCGGCGAAATATTTCAAAACGATGAAACAAACCAGGATGAAGAACTTGTAGATTGCGCTGCAGACGACGAACGAACATCACCTGAAATTCCACAACAGATTCAACCACCGGAAAGTTCCGAGGGGTTTGTGGACTCTCCTACACTTGTGGAACCGACGGTCGGGGACGTGGAGGCAAATTATTACCATGTTGAAGAATATGACTATGCATATTATAACGGTGGGTGCTAAAAAGTTCACTATTCTTGGTATTGTTTTAAGAATACTATTCATATAGATTTCAAATCGTTTTTTTCCATTCTGTTTGGTATTAAGAAAAGAATATTCACAGAATCAAATATATTGCGGACATGTTTATGAAACTGCCATGCTAACGTACAGCATACGTTCATTTATAATTAAACCGCCCGCCGTAAGAGCTTTTAAGCACAAACTGAGGTTAAAAAATTGCAATTTCGTATTCCACTTGTTGTTTGAAATTTTTACGTAATTTCTAAAAATATACCACCCTGCAATTACAAGTTTTAATGACCATCTTTTCTGTGGTTGCAGACAGCTTTGACGACAGTATTCAGTACATACCTCTGCCAACCGATGGCGAGGAGCATGAGGTTCTGCCTGAAGTCCCAACCTCTAGTGAGGACGTGAACGGTTTAAGCGCCGTCAACCCCCCTGATGGCTCATGGGTTGCGTCGCATAACAGGTTAGTTATCATTATTTTATCGTTTGGGGTAAAATGGAAAATGTTTTCATTCTATTTTATCGTCCCATTTGGTAGAAAACAGAAAACATTTACAGAATTATGTACTCGTATCCTCATCGCTCTTAAAGAGCACTGTTGAGTGCTAGAATACGATCAGGAAATATACGGAATGTTGTAGGCCTATATGCTATGGCGGTATCCATCTTACCTCATGCTAATAAAAATCCCGTGTTATAACGATTGGCTTATTTGCGCCGCATTAAAATGCATTTGCGTGCCTATTTAACCTATGCAGTATAACTCAGATTATAGGTTGCAAATGTTTAATTACGACAAATTATTGTATGATTAGAAGTTTGTGTTAATTGTCGTTACAGTTTGTTTGTTGTTTCAGTTTCGGAGGTCTTCCAGTTGCAACAGGCCATGCAATTCATCCGAACGTAACCACACATCCATGGAATAGCTCGACACCGCGGGTAATCTCACTTTGTCGCCGTGATAAATCCGGAAAACTTGTTCCCAAAATGCACGAGGCGCCGATCCATTGTGTACCTGTACCTGACCTCTTTAATCCTTGCGAAGATTTACTTGGCAGCACAGGCATCGTCGCTGTGTCATGGAGTGTAGCTTGTCTTTCCGTAATCGGGAATTTCTTCGTCATTTTTATGCTGCTTGCCGTAGCGTGCGACCGAACACGGGCCCAACAGCGTCATCTCTCGGTTCCAAAATTCCTCATTCTAAACTTGGCGATCGGCGATTTTTTCATGGGAATCTACCTGTTTACTCTTACCGCTATGGACAGCAGAAGTTCGGGCAACTACTACAAGTTCGGTGTTGAGTGGCAGACTGGTGGAGGATGTGACGTGGCGGGATTTATTGCAATTTTCGCATCTCAACTATCGGTGTTTACATTAAGCGTCATCTCCCTTGAAAGATGGTAAGCCTAAATTACCTTATTATTCTATCATATAATGTTCTTTTGGAGTTAGCAGCATTTTAGCCTAGAGGTTGACTTGTTGCTTGAAATTACACAACCTTATTAAATATCCTCATTATTTTGATATTGCTTTTAATTGATCTTATGCATTAGTGTCCCTATACCTAACCTATTCGAGGAATAGTTTTAGGGTTGGATTTATAGTAATAATTCATACTAAACTGGGTATGGATCTCAATTAAACATCACCTCTTTGTAATAATTCCCTACATTCTAATCATTAGCTTTACTTCATACTTCATCTTATGAAAGAAAACAACACATTAGAAACTGATAACTTATTTTATCAATAGGTACGCAATCCGGTACGCCATCCAACTAGACAAGCGCATGACGTTGCGTTGTGGGCGCATAGTGATGTGTGTTGGTTGGATAGTCTCAATAATCCTTGCTGCCCTGCCTCTAATGAAAGTAAACAGCTACCGGAAAACAGCTATATGTTTGCCAATGGACGTTCAAGAACTGTCGGGTAGGTTCGATTTTTCTTCATCTTGTGCAAGAATAAAATACAGTAGGGTTGAGGAAGATGGAGCACTTTCTAACTGTATTTTCTCGTCCTTTTTAGTAGTAAACAAAACATAATTTAAAGAATTATTAAACAGGATATTCTAACGACTTCCTATAGAACGTCCTTAATTGTTTAAAACACGGTCAGGATATTACTATAGTAATCTGAGGTATAAGATAGTTATTGTTAATTAACAACGCCCAGAGTTGTGAGTTCAAATTCTTTATATTATAGTTTTGTTATCTACAGGCAAAGTTTACGTGGCTGTGCTGTTGTCTCTCGACATATGCGCGTTCATGGTAGTAGTAGGTAGCTACTTGTGGATGTACGCCATTGTACGCTCAGCTAATGGTACAGGACGAAGTTTAAGAGATCTGTTCCGACTTAAAGAACGAAAGCAAGCAGACGAACGACCGCGACATAACCACAAGTACGTTGATTTTTTTGGAACAGTTCAGTTCACACCCTACTTTGTAGAGTTTAAAATGCCATTTTTAGGTTACTTTAAAAAGTGTCCAAAATTATAAATCTATATCGATTAAATAAGTTCTGTCTGTAGTTTTATAAATGTTAAAACTTATTTTAAACTGCGTTTTATTTTTAGCAACGACGGTTGCTTCGGCGTGATGGACAGTCGCAAAACCGATGCCCGTGTGGCGAAACGGATGGCAGTTCTTGTGTTCACCGACTTCGCTTGTTTCTTCCCAATCTGTTTCTTCTCGCTGTTCGCACTTGCGGGACTTCCCCTTCTCTCCATGTCAACGGCGAAAGTTCTGCTTATCACGTGTTTCCCCTTCAACGCGTGTTGCAACCCGTTTCTGTACGCCATTTTGACGAAGTGAGTACTACGCTGTTTTATGTTCGAGATCCTAAGGCAAGATGCGCCAGGGAACCGTGTGGCAAAGGCTTAAAATATTACTTTACATTTAGTAGTGGTCTGTTTTATTTTTTATATCATTTCATCAGTGTTTTATCATTAAGTTATGGTTAAAAATATTACGTGTGAGTTAAATGTACAATTTTGTGTATATAGGTCGTTCAGAAACGACGTGAAGATGTTCATTAAGTCGCAGCGTCCGAATGCCTTCGGTGTTCGGCGACAGAAGACGTCGCATCGGAGAGAGAAAAGATCGGATGGTGGGAGTCGGCAGGAGGAAAGACGAAAAACCATCCAAGTTTACGTTGATTACGATGCAGAGCACGCTAACGGTGGCGAAGGGGTCTTCGTTTCTGTGGAACAAAAGCCTTCTCCCGACACGAAGAAAAGTTTCAGCTGCAAGTTTTCTGCTAAGCAGGCGTCGTGCAGTTTATCGTTTAAGAAAAAATCGACGCTAGAGCAGCTTTCGCCCAAAAGGGAGCCCCTGAAAAGCGGCTCACCGTCGAATCACAATAATAATAACAGCGCAAAGGACAAAACTGTTATAACGAATCGAAACAGCGATTATGCTGGGGACAGCGGTGCAAAAGGTCTCTCCAAAAGCCTGGCTGTCCTCGCTGCTTTCAGTCGTATTCGACTCTCAATGTTTCGTAAAAGGAATGCAAGTACTAACGATGCACCACCCGTCACTGAAACGACGCGTCAGACGAGTTTCGAAACGCAAGTTTCGGCAGACGGCGGAGTTGCCCTTTGCGAGAAAACCGATTCCGATTCGAGCGAAAGCGAAATTATTGTGAGTAAAGTGATCGACTTCGTCGTAGCTGAAGCATCAATGGCGAGTCTGTCATCACACAGCGACCAGGACTGTTTCACGTAGTCTACCAACGACGACCTGCTGGCGTGATGGATAATTGTCGATTTTATCGTCCCCCCAAAAAGCAGCAGTTCTACTTTTGCCAGTATTTTTCTAATCATATTATTTTGTTCACCTCATTCGTCGGTCAACTTTTTCCTTTTAGATCACATGAAAATTTGTTGCTTTTCTGTACTCTCGTTTCTTACATCTCGTCCATTTACTTCTTGTGTATATCATTGTGTTTCACTTATCGTATCTCACTTACTGATAAAGATGTAAAAGTAAAGCTAGAACAAAACTATTGGAGTTCATATTTCCACCATTTTATCTGCTTTCCGATGCTATTTCCTCCTGTTTTATTCAGGATTACGTACAATGGTACACCACAGACACAAGGAACTCAATTAAAAGTTCACTGCCGCATATATTTCGTTATTTTACTTCTTGTTATAAATATTGCAATAAACTCCTAAAACGAATTCGACCTGGTTATCAGTTACGAATACTCTGTAGCAAAGAGATTAAAATATGTGGTTTTAATCTCTTTGCTCTGTAGTATAAACACGTACACAACTATTTTCCAACATTAGGTTATATTTTCATATTACGTGTTCTGTCCCATATGCGACAATGTTGCTACGGCGAGGCACGTCATGGGACCTGACAATAGGCTACAGGTCACACATTGCCTCAAGAATTACGTATAAGCCATTAAGAATCATTTAAAATCGTTCGGTGAGGCGTCCGTGTCATTTCAGTACATCCTGTAACTCCCCTCCACAAAGTAACTGTCCTCACATATTATTGATTGCACCAGTCGATCCTATTTAGTCATACAAGAGTCTCTACATTAACATTTCAACATGTCCCAGCCAAAGTGGGACAGTTTTAACATCGATTACTGAAAGTTAAAACATAGTTCATGACGTTCAGTTATATTTGCTTTGAAGAAAGTCGTTTTAATTAAATTATCAAGTAGGTTTGAGCATAGATTAAGATTGTATTATTAAACTATGATTTGGGTATTTAATTTTTATCAGTACGAGTACAGAGGAAAGAAGTCTCTCGTAAACTCGAGTTAGCGGTATATTTTATTTGCTCCCCTAATTTACAAAAAAATATTTCCGCTCATACGTTCTAGTCTATTACATGCGAAAGGATTTGTCTGAAATCGCGCGATGTTTTAGTTTTGTTACAACCCAATTTGTTATAAAATATCGTTAATTCGTATCGTTTAAACTTGTAAAAGTTTAACAAAATTATATATTCAACACACAGAGTTATAGTGTCAGTCTTGTACTTTGTGACGTAGTAATTTTTTTCGAAAACGCGAATGATTTGCTATTTTTGAAGGCCAAATTAAAAGTTTTTAAAAGTCAACTATTTTTACAGCGTTTTGCTTTGCGATTTGTTTTTAAATTTTAAATTGAATTAGAATCGTTGAAGCCAGGAACAAAATGTCTTTGGTTTGCGCCAGTAAGTAGCATATTCTTAAAACTTATTGATAAAAAGTTGTTGCTATACAACGTATGCTTACAAAAACTATTTTTTCTATTTATTTGAAAAACTTGGAAGTGTTTCGATAAACTCAGATATTTATAAATAAATGCCAAAAAACTTTTATTTAAGAAAACCTATCTATTGTCATTCACACCTTGAAATAAAATCAACGATAATTATGTCATTATGCAATTTTTAACCCAATATTTGTTAAATTAGTTTCTGGTGAAGTTCCTGAAGTGCCATGCATATCCCCAGTCTCAGGTTGTGTCTTCGAGAAACGTTTGTTGGAGAAATTTGTTTTTGAGCACGGTACGGACCCCGTTAGTAATGAACCTTTGTCCATGGAACAAGTCGTGGAAATGAAGGTTGGGTGTAATTTGTTATTGAGAGAACGGAAGTTACTTATTTATTATAACATGAAACAGCCATGCTTTATAAATGACACACTTTTCCACACTTTTTATACATAGCATGTTTTAACAACTATTGTTTTGCTGTTAATACCCCCTTTTTCATTCTTAAAAAACATGATGATTATACACTCACATATTATATATATGTGTATATATCACTGGCGCCGAACCCGGGGTTGCAGGGTAGGCCGGCCTACCTTGGGATTTTGCCAATTCTAACTTTAATCATCGCACACAAGGCGGCGCTTTTTATTACGCAAATGCGCCGTTGAACCTATATACTATATATCTTTTTAGGTGAATATTTTTTCGTTAACATTAAATGACGGTAACTATTTCAAAAGAAATTCCAGGAAACATTATTCTGATAAATGTTTATCTTAATATGTTTAAATATTAACTTGTATATTTCCCACCAGACCAATCCATTAGTGAAACCTAAACCACCATCAGCAACAAGCATCCCTGCTATTCTTAAATCCCTTCAAGATGAATGGGACGCTTGTATGTTGACAAGTTTCACCCTGAGACAACAACTGCACACTACAAGACAAGGTGGAACTAATGAACTAAGGAGTAAATTTTTTTAAGTCATCCGTTGCCCAGCCCCAGACTATGTTTTTTTAGGGCCATTGTTATGCTGTTACCAACTATCACCAATAATCTGTAGAACACTTAAATATCTTTCAATTGGGCCATGATAGAGCATTTTTAAACTGTATTCTAAATTGCAAAATAAAAAAACAAGTAAGCTCACGTTACTCGGTACATAAAAATAGTATTTTATAAGCTAAATTGACAAATTGTTCTGTTTTATCGCCATTACATTAATTGTCTCGTTTTGTAAACCAGTATTTTTTGCATACCAATGTTTCAACTACTTATACATGTCGTTTTCAATACTTCTCCCTACAGAGTTGTCACACGCATTGTACCAGCATGACGCCGCATGTCGAGTCATCGCTCGCTTGACCAAGGAGGCCACAGCTGCCCGTGAAGCGCTTGCTACGTTAAAACCGACATCTGGGGTCCAACAAACCAATCAACATCAACCTGCTGCCATGCAAGTGGATAAACAACAAGATGATGGTAAGATAAGTTTTTAAAACTTTGATGCCAATGTTTAGGGATTTATGCGATGCAGAAAATTTAGGTTTGTTTGATAATGTCCTATGGGGTATATGGGGCCTTTATATCTCCTAAGATAGTTTTGTTTGTTTGTGAAGGTGATATACTGATGTATCAGGTCAACTGTAGCTTTAAACTGATTGAATCCAATTCATGATTGCTACTCTTAAGAGGCTCAAGACATTGACAAACTGTGTCTGTGTCTGTCCCTTGTCTTATGGTATGCCTCAGTGTAGGCCATCATCCATCTACTAGAGATGGATAAAAAATATATTTATGTTTATACTTCTAATTTTAGGTTTTTGAAGAATATTTTGCACAGGAGTGTAGGCAGCGTGGCTTTTCGCTTTTTTTGCAACAAAAATGTTATTAGAATTCCAAAGGCTCCCGAATTCCTAACTTTTTTCTTCATATTACCACTGATCCACCAACTTAATCATCCACACCAGGTGAACCCATCGGACTGACTGAGGATGTGATACAGAAACTCCAGGATAAAGCGAGTGTCCTCACTTCTGAGAGGAAGAAGAGAGGGAAGCGAATGCCGGAGGATCTCGCTTCTGCTGATGACATCAGAAGTTATCGACCTGTAAGTGGCTTGTGTTTAATTTATCTAGTAGGGTGGGGGAAGACAGGACACCTTTTCATTATATTTTCTCCTCCCATTAGTAGTAGATAAAGCACATTCAAAGAATTATAAAACTGTATCCTCACGACTCACATAGAACTGTTAATTGTTTAAAAACACGATCGCGATACTTTGATATCACATGCTAAAAGTGTCCCAACTTTCCCACACACAGTACTATACATAGGGTAGTGAGCTCGCACCAACCTAAATTTGAGATAAGCCAAAGGTGTTTTTAAAAAATTAAAAAAACTCAACTTGTTTTTTTTATGTTTTAGATTGCAAGCCACCCTGGTTTACATTCGGCTTCAGTTCCCGGGATATTATGTCTTGATCTTTGTTCATCGGATACTAACAGGTGGGAACTTATTTAAGATTTGATATTAAGTTTCATAGAGGTAATACATGCTGTTAAACTGTTGCAACCTTTTTTCTCCTTTTTTCAGATAGATTCAAACTAAAAACAACTAGGAAAAGCAATACCAATGATAAAACTTTTTTGCCTGCTTCTGGCTAATGTCTTTTATCATTTATTGTCATCTCTCATAAAATCCTGCTGCTCTAATATAGAACAAATTTTCCTTTTTTTAATAAATTACCAAACTGTATTAATATTTGAACAACTCACGCCCACAGGGTTATAACTGGAGGAGCAGATAAGACAGCTGTTGTGTTCGACAAAGAGAACGAACAAGTGATCACAACATTGAAGGGACATACAAAGAAAGTCACCCATGTATTGTACCACCCTGTTGAGGTTTGTGTACGATTGGTATTTTTTATGTTTTACGTAAGATGAAGGTCTTGGCTGTAATAACCAGCCATTAATTCAGTGTTTTATATTTTAAAAGTTTTACCAATAATGTCATTGTCACGCAACATGCGACAGGCTTCAACACCTGGTGAGATCCATTTGACGCCTTGTGTGTTGGGATAATGGGCCAATTCTGGCCTAAATCTCCTGGTGTACCATGTAGTGGGACCTCACCCATGTAGAATAAAATTAGGAAACTTTGGCAACCCAAGTTTTATCTGAAGAACTACAAATACCGTTGCACTATAAATAACACCCATAAAACCTTTGGTTACCAGTCATAGTCATAGAAACAAATATAAATTTGCCATTTTTCAAGTATAACAACATTATAAATATTATTTCTATGCAGGACGTTGTGTTCACATCATCACTAGATTCTACAATTCGTATCTGGTCGGTTCAAAACGGGGATTGCTCATCCATTATTAGGACACATAAGGAGGCCGTTACAGGTAGCGACAATCACCTTATATAATATAATGATAATAATTTTTTAATAACTTATATTTGTCTCTTCGATTACAGTAGCGCAGATTAAGAAGTATTTAAATCGACAAGACAGGATATAGAGATAAAACGATAGTTGTTAAAACACGCTTTCAGTTGAAACATATTTACATTGAATTGGAGGAAAGAAGCATGTTTACTACAGTCTACACCTAGCAGATAAATTAATCGAATTACTTTTCAAAGTCATTGTTCTTGTTTATAAAATAGTTCTTCCGGTGGTTTATTACCGTGACAACGTTTTGACGCCATATAGGCTTTAAAAGTTCCCTAGTATGTTGATCATTGGATGAGATCTTATTAACCTTAAGATCTCACCCATATAAAAAAAAGTCCAACTAGTTCATTTATCAAAAGATCTATTTCAGTATAATGTACTTAACTGGTTCATAATACAGGCATCAGTTTGCACGCACTTGGTGATTACTTGTTGAGTTGCAGTGAGGACCAACACTGGGCATTCAGCGATGTTAGAACGGGTCAAACACTTTGTAGAGTGACTGACGATGCCATTAGCAGCGGTAAGTAGGGATGCATGTTTGTTAAGGTGTTATATATATATGTGTTGAACTGTATTTGGGTTGAAGTGTGGTTTATTTTGTTTTTGTACATGTGTATTTTTGTTAAATTTTGTGTGTTTTTAACAAAATGTTGTTGTGTGTATAACAAAAAACATGTATTTTTTGTTTATATCTTTTGCTTTGTATGTGTGTATTTCACTATTTGTGCGCACATATGTATGTTAATTGTTTTTAAATTAAAAATAATTGTTAACATCCAACTAATATGATGTTTATGTAGCATTACTATGAGATTTCTATGCAGCATTAATATGATTTCTATGCAGCATTAATGTGATTTCTATGTAGCATTGACGTGTGCACAATTCCACCCCGATGGGTTGATCTTCGGAACAGGAACCGTGGATAGTCAGATCAAGATTTGGGATTTAAAGGTGGGGGTGGTCGTGTATTACTTGTGGTTTACAGTAGTGGAATCATAGCTTGGCGTTGTCACTATTGTGGGCGTATGTGTCCTTGGGCAAGACAACAATTGCTCCAACCCAGTGGTCACTAATAGATTGTTTAAAATAACTGAACATGTTACATACTTGGTAATTCTAATTATGGGGTATACAAAGCTGTGTTATAACTTTTTTAATGTTTAAATACATGTACCAATATATTGATGTTTAAGTTGTATGTTGTGGAGACCTGCAGCATATTGTTTCTTCGCATATAAATATTGCGTCTTGTGTTCATTCGCCCTCTTAAATTCATCGATTATAATAAAGTTTAACTGTTTATTATCACAATATATTGATATTGATTAAATGAATGAATGTAACTTGCTTTTCCTCGCTTGGCCCGAAAACGACAGTCGTTATCACACAGGTTTAACACCTCGTGCCAGCTTACGAGTTACCATGTATGTTACTTTGTGGGTGATGTTTAATCTATTGTACCGACCACAGGAAAGAACAAACGTTGCCAACTTTCCTGGTCACTCAGGACCGGTCACAGCGATCTCGTTCTCCGAGAATGGATATTACCTCGCTACTGCTGCTGATGATGCTTCAGTTAAACTATGGGATTTAAGGAAACTTAAAAACTTCAAGACTTTGAGCATGGCTGATAATTATGAGGTTAGTGTGGTTGTGGCGACGATCTGCTGCCTTGAATGATTGCAATATCTACTTTCTATTTTGGTTCAGAAATTATAGTACTATAGGGTATTTAGAGTATTATGGGGTAAGATGGATACCATTAACACATAATTTTGTATATTCCCCGATCTTATTGTAACAATTAACAACGCTCTTTTAGAATTATGTGGAAACAGTTGTATAGTTCTGTAACTATTCTTTGTTAATTAATTTCCTGCAATTTATAATCAAGCACTTCAACAACTTCAGGTTAAATCGTTGACGTTCGATCAATCTGGTTCATACTTGGCAGTAGCAGGAACCGACATGCGTGTTTACCTTTGTAAGCAATGGGTGGAGTTAAAGTCGTTCACCGAGCATTCAGCTTTAACTACAGGAGTTCGTTTTGGAAAGAACGCAAAATTCCTCGCCTCGTCTGGCATGGATCGTTCGCTAAAGTTCTATGGGGTTCAGTGATGTCACGGCCACCATTAGAGGGCAGTACAGTGGATTTTGTAACTAAGCACCGACGTGCATTATTACCAAACAATGAGTTTTGTAACGCAGACAATATGCATTGTCATCCGAAGTGTTTTTCAATCATAGTTGACCACCTCGTTTTACAGCCATTTTGGGATCATTTTGTAGTAAAGTGAAAATTGTTGGAAATTAAAACTAGTCATCTTGTATATATTGGTAAACCTGGTATTACTGCCAGCCTGAAGAAAATAAATAAATCATTTAAAACAGTGACATTTTATCTTTTTATGACATTTTTATGTCTTAAGATGTTTGGATCGTCAACAACGGACAAGAAACAACAAAATGTAGGTCATTTTTGCTTTTACTAATGGAAATACACCTTGCACGGTATTAGTTTATTGCACAGTTAATCTGTTCACACAATATTCGTCAACACTTGTTCATCTCTCTGACTTTCTTCATGAACTTTTGCACCAGATTTGCATCAACAGGATTTGACCAAACACCTCCAACTTTGAAATAAGAGCCAACAATGAGTGCGGAAGTGTGGATGTATTTGTCAACATTGTCGGCTGTTACACCAGAACCAACCAACACTGGGATTCCAACTTCATCTTGAACGTCTAAGGGTAAAAATGTATAGTAGGGTGGGGGAAGATAGGACACCTTTTCATTCAATTTTCTCATCCCGTTTGGTAGTAAACAAATAACATTTAATGAACTATAAAACCATATCCCTACGATTCCCATTGACTGTTTCAAATTAAATGCTCTGACCACTGTTCCAAGGTAAACAGGGGCACATATTAAAAAAAAACATAATCACATTATTTCAAAATACCTTTAATTTGATTCAAATCAGTCGAACTTCCAGTTTCATTTCCAGTCACAATAACTCCGTCAGATAGAAAGAATTCTGCTGCCCGTGAGGTTTCTGATATGCTGGTATCGCTGGTTATTGAGTGTGAACTACAATTGTAAGTAGGAGTGATTACCAAATAATCTTTCATCTTTAGAAAGTGACTTGCATAGACATAACCACACAGATAACAATTACTTTAAATTTAGATAACAGTACAGTAATTTCTTTCATTGCAAACATATTCAAACAGAACGACACAAACAAATAGTAATTCCAAAATTTGAGCAACGCAAGTTATCAAAATGCAGAAAGTGGTGATAAAGCTATATAGGTTTACAAAATATACTGAATATTTCTGGGGATATTTTAATGAATTTCCAAACTGGCCTAAATCTGAGGTCCTTGACGAGGACCTCACCCACATAGAATAGAAAACAGCAAAGTTTAATACCTGTGTTTTTTCTTGATATCTGTAAACACAAGAACATGATCAGCTTCTATTTGCTTCCGGTAACGAAGCAACGAAGCGGCGCAAGAATCGATAAAACCTTCGTCGCCGATGTGAGAAAACACAAAACCTTCGGCTCGAATGAAATCAAGATCTGTTAGATACACAAGGTTGCTAGATGGGGAAATAAAAAGCTTGAACTAGAATTAGAAAAAAATGTAAAGTTGGTACTTGACAGCAAAACCACATGTGTGCAGTATGAACGACCAACAAGGTCAGACAGAAAAACGTAAAACCACTAAGACAAAACATAAAGGTATAAAATGATTTGAAAAGGAGCAAACACATTATAAATTAAAATCAATATTATTAACATAAATTACCGCAGCACTTCGCGATGGCCAACGCCTCTTTATTGGCTGCAGTAAGAACTTGAATTCCAATTGGAATCTCAGGAAAACAAGTTCGTAATTTTGAACCAACTGTTGCCATGGCAGCAGTGACTTCTGGACCAATGAGATTGGTTTTTATGTACGGTACATCGTGCATGTTTTCAATCATAATGCCATCCTGTGATGTAATAATAGTTGTATTAACTTGAAAAAAATATGTATTACAATAAAAAGTCATGACTGTGGATTTGCTACTAGAGTAAATGCTTTCCTAATAAAATACAATCTGATAACATTTAAAGCGAAGTAAAGCAATTTACATGACAGTAAAATGTTTATAATATTTTTAACAAACATAGTTTAAATGGAAACAAACAAATTTACCAATCCAGCTCTGGTGTAAATTTCAGCTTCTTTTAAAACGACATCGCATATTTTAGCCACAGACATTGTGCTCTTAGGTGTACCTGGAAAATATATTCATTATTTTACTATCAACTTTGGTGGGAGCCACGAGCCTATACCGTGTAAATCACTAAATTCATGGGCATTAAATATATCTATAAATCTTCGCTACTATAATCAAAGTCAGTTATTTTATTATGAAAAAGTTTTTTTTTTATTATAGATATAGCACAAAAAAAACACAGTCAATACCTGGCAATGCTGGAAGATGGAGCATCCCAATAATAACTCCATTAATTTTCTTAAACACGTCAACAAATTTACGACTTGCCATTTTATTACTCTGTGAACAAAGGTAATAATAATAAAGCTGAAAGTACAACTTATGATAAGTAAACCACTAAAACGATTTGTACACATTTAAAAACTTTATATTTGTACTTAACCATGTTTCAAAAGTTTGTTTACATTTGTCGCCATGTGTTTCTACGCTTTACTGAACATCAAAGAAATCCCCTATAAATTGGGGAGCAGACCAAAGAGAATAAAAACAAATTGTAAAAGGGTTTTAAGACAGTTTAAGGTACTTTCTAAAACTACGCATACACCAAACCGTGTTGATATTTTTATTTCAATCCCCTATTACCTAAAGTGCGACTTAGGGAAGTCCCCCCAAATTTTGTATTTTTAGGTTTTTGTAATAAATGTTGTAGAGCAAGTATATTTTCCGTGTATGTTTAGTTTTTTTGGTAACCAATTGCCATTTTACATTACTGTGAATGGCCTACACTGCAACATGATTCGAAATATCAACTCATTGCGGGTAAGTTTGTTTTGAATATTCATAATAAATGGCGTATCCTATGTGAAACACTTTTGGTATTTTAAACATATATTCCAAATGAATGTAACTTATGTATTTTGCGATTCATACACCTTTTGTACACGATCACGAGTTATCTCTAACTTTGTGGGTGTTTTTTTTTGTTATGTTGTTTCCTATTTTTGTAATGGTTGACAATTTAGTCAACCAATAAGAAATCACTGGGTTGGAGCAATCATATTCAACTATGAATGAATGAATAAATGTAACTTACTTTATCCTTGCGTGGCGGAAAAACAACAGTCGTTATAACACAGGTGGTTGTACACCTCGTGTCAGCTTACAAGTTACCATTCATGTTACTTTGTGGGTGGTTATTTTTTTTCTCTATTTTTTCATTATTAACTAATAACTAAATAACTAACCATTTTATATTTCTTTAGGCTCTTGTTCCACGATTTCAACATCAACCAGTTTGCCAATTTCATGCATCACCCGCTTGTAATAAGGTAAACCTAAATTTTACATTTTAGAATTGGTAATATCTATATGTTATCTTGAACTTATCTTATTTTATGTACCTACTTTGTGTATTAAATAGAACAACCCGATTTAATAAATATCATTGGTCATTTGTTCAAGACACTATGTTTTAACAGGCAACAGCAGGACGACATAAAGTTTCAAAAATGTTGAACAAACCATTAACGTATGATCAGGCATTCAAACCAAACTTGATTGGAGTTAAGAAGGGTTGGCTGTCAGTACACACTGGTATGTATTAATGTATTGCTAAAAAATATGTACAGTTGGTTGACTGGTTTCACAAGCGATAATCAGTTAACTACTTGTATCGTGCCTACATTGCACCTTCACGCCCACTTTTTTCCGATTACACCTTAATTGGTTTAAAATAAATACAACCCAATTCATTATGAGGTAATTTATAAGTGCCCTATTGTATACACCTCATGCATGCTTACGAGCTCCAACTTGTTTACCTTTTCTGTTTTTTTTTATTTTTGTTGTTGTTTTATTTTTTGCTGTATGGCTTATAATTTAGACAACACATATGGCTAAAAATTTGTACTGTATTGAAGCAATTATCATTGAGTGTATGTATGTGTATCTCTTTCCTCAGGTAATTTAAGAGGAGAACAAGGTTCTTATCAATTCACATATGAAGATGAGTTAATCAGAAAATTTTGTGTTGGAACTTTCTACAGGATGCTTCCCACTGATATAGGTAAATTATATCTTATTAATTTTATTTGTATTACGGAACAAATGTGTTATCATATTGCGCACAAAGGTGGCAGCATCGAGCTAAAAACTTGTAAACTCTGGGCTAGAGAAAACTTTGCTACAGCACTGGATTTTATGATATAATGGATCATTGCATAGGCTCAGGGCAAGAGTGCAATCCTGCAGCATCTGGTTGTAAATCTTCTTCCAAAACATATATTAGCTAAAACAAAACTATGGATTTATAAATGAATGCATGTAACTTGCTTTATCCTTGCGTTGCCATAAAGCAGCAGTCGTTATAACACGAGTGTTCTGTTTTATACACCTCATGACGAGTTACCTCTAATGTAACTTGGGGGTTGTTTTTTTTGGTGCACAAATCTTTCTGGATAAAGTTAAAACACCAACCAAAGTTACATTTTTTGCAGTGATTAAAAGGCGATTCAATGTAATAGAAATTACATTGCTATGCAACACTGTTGTCACATCAAAGGTACTTTTTCTGAAGGCTTATTCAGAAAGGCTGCTTTCAGCATTTTTGAAGTGCCACATCAAGATGCATGTATTTAAACTCAATAACGAGGATGCAATCTATAAATACATCTAGAAACTTTGCCATGAGCCAGCTGTTGTGATTGTGGAAGAGTAAATAAGGTGGGAATTAAATTGAAAGCAGTAAATCATTAAATCAAGAGATCGACACAGAGCAAACATACCTTCGGAAGTTTTAAAACATCATAGTTTGCACAGCTTGCTGGATGTGTTTACATGTACCAGTACTCACATCGGATAAAATGGTGGAAATTTTTTCAATCACGGTCAATTGCTCGTACCGTGAGAAGGAAATCTGTAACTCTAAAAATTCAGTTTTGGCCGTAGCAACTGGATTGCTTCTATCTGTGTTTGCAACTTCATTACAACCTTGCGTTCTGAAAATTTGAAATCTTTTGTTACCCAGCATACTATACAGTTGGCAAGTGAGCAACAACAGTATCTTATGATGCATTCGTAGTCAAAGATTAATACCAGAAAGGGATCGACGCTAGGCAGGTAAGGCACAGACAGTAGTCAGTAAAACTGCAATAGCGATAGTTCTATTCTTTATAAACATTAGGCAACCATACTGCGATTGCGTGTGTCGTAATGAGACCTATCTTTACTATGAGCCGGAATTTTCTGCTACTTATTCATAAACAAGAATACATAGTAAGTTTGCATGCTAATATTTCGGAACATAACACGTGAAAACAGCAGCAGGTATGAAAATATACCGTTGCTGTGCGAGGTTAAGCGCATACAATAAAAAGAGAACGAAAACGAAGTGATTTGCGCACAGAATTAATTTATAACGAAAAGAAACAAGAAACGTTATCATGCTACAGCGTTCGGTGAAACTGTTTCTGTCTGTCGGAGCGAGGGAGTAATCACACCCATAGCTGCTCCGCTATTTTCGCCCGTGACCGACCGTGAGGTGTCCGCTGAGGGGCCGGTGCGGTTTGTTGATTTCGTGCCCAACTGTGGCGTGGTTGGTCACGATCATCGACAGCCACAAGTTTTAACTTGCATATCAGGATATGCTTTCAATACAACGTTATCGTCCTTGTCGAAGAATAATACGTTAAGTGTCGTCATTTCATCCGGCACGCAACACGGGGCAGGTATCTTCGGACGGACGTTAAAAGCTTTGATGACCGCTTGAATAATGGCGTGGTTCGAAAACTGTGCGTTCTGCAAATCAAAAACGTACATGTTTATTAAACTGTATTGTTACTTTCTATCAAATTTAAATTCAGAAAAAGATTTTAACTGATGTGATGCGTTACATTTTTAATTTCGGATTTTTATAAATGTACAGATATATAGTGAGACAACATGATTACCTTAATATTTTTGAATCTGCACAAACCAGAGCAATAGTAAGCGTCAAATCGTGTTGGAGATATTATCCATTGCGACCAACCAATGTCCGCAAAATCAACAGTTAGCGATTTGCGAGAACACGTTTGTTGAGATCCGTTGAGGTCCGCTTCAGGTGCGGTTGACGACGCCTTCTTACATTTCCTCTTCGCTCGTCGTCCTCGCTTACGACAAGGTTTACGCCTTCGTTTCTTTTTGCGGGCGGTTTTTTGGTCCGTCAGGGATTGGATGACTGCCCTATCAACGAGACCGTTGTCGTGCAGTTCTGTTTGGTCGTTATCCACGGATTGCGGAAGGTTAACCGGAATAATGGATCGTTGTTCATTCTCAGGAGTATCTTCCCCAGGAAGGGAGTTACTGCCGTTACGAGCAGCGTTGCCCCTTCGAGTACCAGCAGATCTACGAACCTGGAATATAAATATTGTTAAAGTGAGAAAACCTAGTTGAGGACATGAATTTAACTTATTTACCATTGCGTGGCATCGACAGTCGTTATAACAATGGTATTTTATTTCATACATCTTGTGTCCGGAAACGGTTACAGATTTTAAATACTTAATTAAAAATATATGGAAATTATTGCAGCTATTTTTCTGTACAGTACTACCTACCCTTGTGTTGCGAGCTGCTAAAGACGCGGTGATATTCCCCAGACTGCTCAGCAAAATTCTCTCCGAAAGTGAGCCGCTAGATTTCGTTAAGACAGTTTTGGAATCGTTGGTGTAAACGATCAACAGAGGAGAAGCAGATACGGCTGCCAGGCTGTCAAAAACGTCACCAGGTCTGTTCTGCTGTCCTCCGTGTCGATTCCGGCCTGTATTTCGCTTCGATCTTTCTGAATCTAAGACAGTAAAGCTGTCGGGCAAAACCGGAGTGGAAACCGATTCACGGGAGGAATGGTTATCTGGCAGTGGACCTGCAGCGTTGCGCCTATGTCTTTGTAATTCATCCTCAAACTGAACAATTATAAGATGGCCATCTCTTCTTGCTCGCCTGATAATATCGAAAATGTGTTCACCCGTCCACGCGGTGGCGCTCGTCTGCGACAATCGCACCAAATTGCCGACTCGCTGGAAAAACTGAGAAAAAGGACGTTTTTTACAAAAGCGAAACAAGTATTACTGATGGACGAAAATACACAATTTCCACAAAGACATATACTTTTTATTATTCCATTTAAATTAGTTATGTACGTTAAAACTATATCAGAATTATGTTACTTACGTTCAGTGTTTCGTTGTGGCCGTTTTGCCCCGAATGTTGGCGATAACTCCCCAACACCACCTGCCATTCTCTGCGTGAAGCGTTGTGACCGTTACCCGCCCTTTCCTCGTCGTTTGTCGAACAGTCGATTCGTAGTTCTGCCTTTACAACCGATTCCGTGTCAGGAATTGAAGTTATGTTAAAAGCAAAGACCCTCAAAGAACGTGCTGTTAAGTCAGTTTCGGCTGTGTTGCTCCCGGTTGACGTAGCGGGTACGATTAGAATAGGTTTCCCTTTATCCCGGGGCCGAGAGAGCGTATCACCTGAAAGTGTTAATTGTAATTCTTATGCCTCATTTTAAACCGTAAATAGTAAGTTTGTTGATCGGCTAAGATCACGGGTCAGGGCTAAGACCCTTTGCGGTGAGGCCGCCGCGGTTAAACGTGGTCGGGCGAGCATTTCTGGCTTCTACGAGAGATGAGTTGTGCTCGAACAAAAAGCGCGCCTGTGTGAGCGAGTATAGTTTCACTTGCTTAGTTGGGCACAGGTGGCCACACCACTTTTGATCCGGCGTAGTTCCGTTTTGGTTTTCGCCGTTGTTCTTAAAGCCAACCCTATAATTTTCCACTCGAGCGCCATTGTGCGAAGCTAGAAGTGGTGATTATGCGCCTTTGCCGCTGAAATTCGGGCGGTCGGGATCGCGGGCGAGGAAAACCTGACAAGATAACCGTTCGTGTGCAGTTTAAACAGCGGTTAGGGGTCTTAACGATGTTTTCTCTGCGCGTCTTAATCTACTCCATTTGGAAACGTGACGCAGAAATTGCGAGTTTATTATAACGCATTGCTAGTGGCTGAACTCAAAATATTTACCATTTTTGAAAGGCCAAAGAAGTCAAAACGTTTTTCTTTGTTAATATTTTGATAACACTTAACTAAAACTATTGTAATAATGGAATGGTTGCTGAATCAAGAGTTTTGTCATTTAAAATTGTTAAACAGGCAAAGATTTGTGGTTATACCAATGTATTTAATAGTTTCGCTTAAGACAGAAATACATAACAGAATATGCGTGATCAAAATACGTAATTTGCTAATTGACTAATTCGCTTTGACGATGGATTGAGTCTGTTAAATCGTTTGCGTCTTTTAGATGCGACAAACCACCTGCTACAATATACACATCATTAATGCGATAAACACGTCTTGCCATCGATATATGTAGGCAACAACGTCAAAACGCGACGTATTGACTTAGGACTTGTCTGGTTGCAACCAGCATCGTGGTCAATTAAGCTTTAATTTAATTAGAAGCTACAAGTTTATTCGCGCGCTGTTTATTTGGCTGACATGTACTTCAAACGGCGCGAATCACATTAACAGGTTGCTAACATACGTCTATGCCATTATAAGCGCCCATGACGCAATTCCGCTAAATGCTCGCTGGGGGATTCAAAGCCAAAAAAACATCGCCTGTCCGTCAACGCCGGCACCCAAACCCAAGTGTCGTTCGAAGGTCAAAAGCATTTGAGCTCTAAAGCGTCCAACTAACGCGGCCCAAATTGGCGCTGGGGTCCAATATTGCCGCACGCATACTGATGGGTCGCGACTTCATTTTTCCGCTTGGTTTGAGCACTTTTATTTTGAGTCAACAGCTTATACGAAACTTGTTAAGTGCATTCTTGCCGCGCCGAATTCCAAGCGTATTGCGATCGCTTAATATTTAATTTCAACTCGTACGAACTCAAGGCGTAGGGGCGCTTTGACATTCGTTGTTGAAATGCATCATTCGTAATAGGAAGGTGTTTACGTTTAAAAACCAAAGCTCAACACCTCTAAAGCCACAAGTGTAGATTAATCGGGATTTTGTGGGCAATTTGCAAAGCTGCGAATCTGGGTTAAAACACCCACGAAGTTCGCTTAATTTCTCTCCTACATGCGGTCATGTTACTATATGCCCAAGGGAAGCGTATTCTCGACAGGGAATTAACTTTATATCGACTTTAAAAGCCCGAGAGCCGCAAAATATCGTTGGGACAAAAATCTACAAATTTGCTGGACATAGGAGTATAAGAGGCTGCCAAAAAATGTTGCTCCACTAACCTGCTACAGAGAAGAAGCTACGGACAGTGTTCCCTTGTGTGCGAGAAGGTAGCGTTACAGGATCTCTGTCGGCGGAGAAAGTCTTATAAAGTTGTAGCATGAAATCTGGTGGGTGGGGAAGGCCTTGCTCGAGCTCGATGTCAGTAACTCGGGTCTCTGGGACGCTGGACCGAGTCTGTCCGGGCCTCGGTGATGTCATATGATCGAAGCCGAACATTTCGCTGACGGTGTTCCGTAATAATTCCTTTTGTACTTCATCGGAGAACAAATCTGTGGACGCTGTTTCCTCAGCAAACTTGCGCAGTTTCTTTCCCTTGCGACGGTTGCGCTGCTTTCGCTTTCTTTGCCGTTTATTCTTTCGTTTTCTTTTACGAGCATCCGTTGTTGTTGGAAGTGCAGTCTCTTCAGCGCTTGCGTTATTGGCAGCGTTTGTGTTATTTCTTGTGTCGCTTATTTCGACACGGTTTCTTCTGGGCCTGGGGACGACATCGGTTCGTCTGCCTTCGGTGTTTCGTTGCCTGTTCTTCCGTGCACTGCTGGTGTACATCAATACACTCCAAACAACCAGTACGAGGACAATTCTTAAGGTTTTACTGAGTCTCATTATAACACAATATATTTTACGCTAATAAATTCTAGTAATCTAGAAACAGAAATTCAGTTTAAAATTCCAATGCATCATAGTTGCAACTACAAATGCACCAGCACTTTACTTTGACGAGCTCTTGCCCAACTGAAAGCGAAAAACCTCAAGACGGGCGCTATCAATCGTCGTGGAAAAGAAAAAAGCGATTCGTCCAAGACAGCGCAATAGCAAGTCGCTCTAAACTCGACCGCCCATTCTGATTGAGTTACAATTTGTACATGACGTCTAAACCACAAAATGGATTCAGTTGTAACAAGCAAACAAAATCAATAACCATAAGTCTAACAGTTTTACCGTGAACTACAAAACAGCTGCTGGTTTGTTATGAAAACAAGTCAGTATCATATGAACATTGGCGCATCAGTCACCCATAATTAAAAACAAAACAACATTAATATTCCTACCGATTCACACAAAGAGGCCATTCATGGTTTTGTTAACTAGGTTTGCATTTCTACTGTTTAAATACATCTGTTTGCCAATAAACACATATGTCTGTGTAGTTATTAAGTAGATTATAACGTCCGGGGTAATAGTTGATTATTAAAACCTTGAATGGTGTGAGCTGTGGCCCGCAGTCATTCAGTAATCACACAGCGTTTACATGGCATGGTTTCTCAGCTGCAGTTTGCACATCTCTGACTCCGTTATCTAATATGATCAACTGCATGCATATTTAACATGCTCGTCACGCAGCACCAACTCTGTTGAATAACGAGATCGTTTTTAAATTTGCAATGTCCAATACGCGTGACTGTTGTAACAAAGTAAAACAGATATACTCACTCAACGTCTCGTTAAAAAAGTTTTTAGTTCGAAATAATAATCTACATTTTATTGCTAAAAACGTATTTTTAGTAACTAACTGTTACGCGGCGTAAAAGCTTAAACAAAATGTTATAAATTCCTCCTAATATGCTTTATCTCTGGGTCAGAACATTGGTAACCTAATACACTATATAACAGCGCGTATATATCTTACATCAGTATCTTACTACGTTATCTCGGGCAAGTATATCGAAATTTAATCTTAATATCCGGCGGTAATGAATTATTTTTTAAGTCAATTTAAAACAACTGTGCATACAATACAACGGAATTCCTCTTTATAAATTTACCATTTCTGATAACAAGGTCAACGGGTTAAAATGCTCTCACACCAAACGCTGTCGTTCAAACATTGAAGTTCCGATGATATAACCTGCCTGCTCTTTGATCCGCCTTCAGAAGAAAGATAACTGGCACACAAGTGGCCTAATTGCTCGTTATTTGCAAGCTTAATTGCTCAATCGGTACACAGTGCCGGTGATAATGCCTGACGAGTCTGGGAGGGTCAACAACAGGTGCTACCTCGACATCAGCAGCCTGCGGAGTCAACAGGATTTTATCGCGTTCGCTTATTTACCCTTGGTGTGATTATCAAAACCGTGCATCGGAGTCTTTCAAGGCAGCGTTACACTGCTATAGTGGTTGCTGTGATGCTTTGAAAAAAGGCTCATTATTTTACGCAAGCCAGATACACGGTTAGGTTGTTGGGCTTACCGCTATATTAGCCCCTGTCATTATTTCGACGGCAATCGCTTTCGGAAATGCCTTTTAGGCTCGACCATACCACGTTTCAATCTCTGCTGTCATTTCATGTCGAACAACTTTGATTTTTAAGAAAAGAAAATCCTTAAACGACGAGAAAGCGATAGCGGAATCGACCTGTCGTATAAGAGCTTGTCACGGTGCGGCAACGACTCCGCATAATGCCGCCTCTGTGACGACGAATATCTACACGCTGCTTCATGTCGAGCGCATTTAAACTATGTGGTAGCTGCTTTTGTAAATACAGGAAACAAATAACGGAAACTGATCGGGCGTTCTTTTAATTAATGATTTCCAAATCTCGCATCCCCGGAGCTGCTACGGATGATTACTTCAACCCGTTCTCTTGCCCGCGTCAGCTCACTGTTTGAGGCACCTGACGACCTGTTTGGCTTCGCCGATTATGCGCAGCTGGGCAAACACTAAGGAACACGCCGCGTTGTCCTGCACCGTACATAACCGAAGGTCCGAGATCGCTTCAACATGATCCATAAATAATTAAAGCCGACTTTTCCGCTGGATATTGACGGTTTGTTTTTACTACACATCGTTCTGTGTGCCCGGTATCGATACTCCCGCTTTTACGAGTCTCCGAATACAGGAATACACGGCAAAATTGGCTGCACACATTTTCCCTAGTTCGCCAGCACATTTAAAATGATGCCAAGAATTTAAATTATAGCTTTTGCCAGCATGCTGGGACAAAGAGAAGCGAGAGCTCATGTTGTGGCAACATAGCAACATGCACCTGCTTGTAGTTAACTATGCGGGTAGTCGACCTGAAACTTACGCATGATCGACTAAAGAGAATCGTCTGTTACTAACATTAATTCGCCATTTTAATGCATGGCAACCCGCAAAATTTATAAGAAGATTATTCTTTATACAATTGAGCACATTAAAAGAATACAAGCGTGTAATAAATATGAAAATCAGCTTCCATAAATTTAGCTATCAATCAAAACATGGGATTCTACAAACACGAGTGAGTCATAAATTTTTGCTTGGTGGGGCAACAACGGCTCCACTGGTTTGCGAAACATTTTGTTTCGCGCTTCGGCAGTTGGCACGCGAATACAACATTTCGTCGCCTGCTGCTTGAAGCCGCGATTTGCAAGTGTGAAAATATAATCGGAACGGCAAACACGCATCGGTGGTGATGGATTGACCGGTGCAGTGCTGAGATGAAACGACCTCGAAACAGAAGGCCGACCGCACCCAGGACCTTCAAAGCCCGCCGATCACACAATACACACCCGATATGAAATTGTTTTGACGCTGCGTCATTTGCAGTGGCGCAAATTCCCACCGCACAAAATTCGCGCACCTGTCATAATAATTTTCCCGATGCCGCGTAATCGTAATCTCAAAGGCCCGGTTAAATATAATCCCAATACGTTCGCTAGTTGTTTTTATAGCGACCAGTGGTCACTTAATTTCGAGTCGCACACCTGCGTACTAACGGCGCGTGATTGGCGTAACAGCTCTTTACGTTTTATCTTACTCGATTATTGAAAATTACAGCTACAAATTACGGGATGAAACTCGACTGCTGCGAATTCGAAATGCCAGAGAGAAAACTTCGTTTCTCCGCTGGGAACGGATAGTTTTACAGACTTAACTTGTTGGGTGGTCGTTACATCATCATGGTTTAGCTATACCATGTCAAGTATATAAGACAAAACATCCGTAAAGCCATCCCCGGTCGTTGCCGAAAGGACTTGTTTTTGCTGGTTGAGCAGAAACAGACTGTTGTTAATGTCCTTCACAGCAAAAGGTTCAACAGGCCATATATTACCTCCATCGTGCGTACGAAGCTTTGTCAAATTTCGACGACCAACGTCGAGCGGAATAGGTATCCAGGTTGGCTCAGCTGCGGCGATGGCAGTTTGGGACGGCACCCCGGTCTAATTGCGCGGATATATTTCCCAAATACGTCGCTGGTTGGGATATGCTGGCGAATGATACGAAGGCATTGCCAATCTGTACTCGGCCGAGCCGTGACGAAGCGGCACACCTGTGCACGTAACGAAGCCAGCTGCATAATATCAGAAGCACGCGCGCACTGTGGACAAAAGCACCGGGTATTGGAATTTCATTTCCCGGTTTATTAAACCAGCCGTTGGTTAATCGCATCTTCGGTTATTGGATTGATTACCTAAATTCCCAAACGCTATAACCTTTTCCGGTTAAAAAAACACGATATATATACACAGTATACACTCCCGCTACCAACAGCGGCTTAAATTTGACGTGCAGCTGTTGTTTGCCCACAAATCGTCTTCCGGCGGCTTTTTTTGAACTCTGAGAATTCCGATGGGTTATTTACCTTCATAAACCAAGCGCCGAACTTCGACACAAACAACGAAAAGCTTGAATACCACGAGTAACCCGAATCACCAGGCTACGTGCTGCAAATATGCGAGGTCGGAAGCATTACCACGTAATCCAGCAAAGGGGTCGGGCTTAATCAGCTTCTGTACAGTAGCCAGGGTAGAGTTTCAAAACAACTCGCTAACCCCGAAACGCGCCGTCGGCTACTGGGGAAACGCCTTTGAAAGTGCATTCCCTTCTAAAGAAACCTTTTTCGTAATGACTACGTCAAAATGCGTCTCAGATTTCGAACCACATCCGTAAAGTTATGCACATATGCACGTTAAATAAGTGTATTTCTGTACAAGATAAATACAAAACGGTAAAATAACATTTAAGTACTTTAAACGTGGAGAAAGCTGTAGAAATGCGACCGTTCTTCATGTTTTCCTGCGAGTAATGTGATCGTATATAACCACTTGTATGTATTGGTCTGTGTCGATCGGTGTACGGGTAGAATTGTCACCCGGGGTTGCTGCCTGTAAAACAATCTATAATTACACTATGTATTGGTAAATATGAATAGTGCATGCATCCAAATATATACAAAAAACGCTTTGGATATTCATATTAGTTTAGTGAAAATGACTTACAGGCAGGTAAACATAAGAATAGTAAATGCCCTTTATAAAGTTATAATCTTTAAATACAACGGAGATAATGCACATATAGATCATCTCCACCACCTAAATACACAATAAAAACTTGTAACAAAGTTTTAGATGGCGTGAAAATTGAACGATATTACCTTTGGGTCGACGTTGAGAATTTTTCGATCCCGTTTGTTTTTGAAAAGCAATCCAGATGCATTTTCAGCGATGACTTGATAGTTGGGGGTGGGATTCGAAGTGGAAGTCTGTGTTTCCCAGTTGTAAAAGCTAAACAAAGATTGGGTGAAATAAAGAAGTGTATTGGTATAAATGAACTGAATCTTAAATAGGCTACTTGCAAAGCTGATTATACGATACGACAGGTTGGGTAATTTTCTTTACATTAATTGCAATATTTGGTAAACTAAAACTGGCAGAGCGTTGTATACAAACTTACGTGAGAAATTGAATTGAATGTTTAAAAAAAATTGATTACGACACCTGAGATCAGAGGGCCGGGGCAGTAGACGTTTTTTCCCGGCGAAATATGGTTCAAAATCCTCGGTCTTTAAGCGGTGGGCAAAATCAATGTAGCCAGAAATCTCTTGGTTTCGCGAGTTTTTGTCGCGAATGAAAATGATTGACTGTGAATGAAAATTATTAATTTTGTTAAAAATTCTTCACCAACTTATTTGGAACCCAATAAAAGAAGCAATTTTGAAGTGGAACAGCCCGTGGGCTCTTGGCAATATTTAACCCTTGACCGTAACCCTTAACCTTTGACCCTGCAGGCCTGTACCCGCTTACCCTAATGACCCCCTGCGTCGGAAGTGGTGTTAGGTGTGCCGAAATCTCTTGAAATTTCAAGTCTGTTTTACATTTAAAATCTAGCATTGTCAGATGGCACCCTATTTGGTCAAGAGCTTTTTCTACCGTGGATGCATTTCTTTGAATTATTTGCAGACTTTGCTAAATCACACGTACAGCGACAGTATTCCCGGTAGAGCGTGAAATACCACAGCCTTGTTGCGGTCAGATGATAAACGATTTAGTTTATTAAACCGGATCGGAATTCACGCTGGTTACTTCCATACCCCGCACCGGTTGTGTTGTATAAACAGCACTACAGCCTTATGTAATATATGGGGTTGGGATAGCTGGCTTAGTAATTAACCGTAGTGTTGTGCGCAATTTAGCTCGGCACCTGTAATTCATCCCCACCTGGCTGTCTATTGTTTACGTGACAATACAGGTCGCACGTGTCAGGGAACGGACGGGTAGGGAAAGACAGCAACAACTTATATTTGACTAATGTCAGCGTAAAAACAACCAGGACATTAAGTGGGCAAGTCAAGGCTACTTCGTGTCCGTGGTTTTAATTAAAAAGCAGCAACGCGAGACCTTAGGTCACTCACGGTCATTTTTCCACTTCGGTTTCCCTCCTCACGTTGCGCCAACGAACGCAGAAACAAATTCTTTAACTCTTTGCCCGAGCTTGCTAAGGTCCTGCGGAAAATGTAAAAAATGTTACGATTTTTTAATGTTACTAATAAAATGTACTTCTAGACTCGGTAAAGATCTGCACAAAATTTTTAAAAAATACATACAATAACTAATATTACAAATTATATAATGTTGGAAGTAAAAGCGTGTAAAATATTTAGTTCGTGATGTTGGAATCTAAGAAAAGAGCGTTGACAGCTAAATATAACGTATTAGCTTTGCAGTGACGTCGATACTTGTATGGTTTTCGCATCTACTCGAATAAAAGTGTTGCTGTGGCAGAGATAGAAGTATTATGACTGTGATAGGCGGTCACCCAACACGCTAACGCTCGCAGAGAGCTAGCGCACCTGTTCAGCCTGTAATTACGAATGAGGGACCACGACACAGGGTGTCGAAACGGAGGCGATTACAGCTCGAGCAAAATTCGTCGCGCGGTTTTTCGTTTCGTCACACGAAATTAGCAAAATTTAGGCTTTGGTAATGTCGAGTTTTTGGCGTAAAACATCGACACAGGAACTTCCCGTAACCACTGCTTTACCTCGCATCGGAAACGGTTATCTGATCAGAATATTGTTGGATTACTCAGGTTCTCTTGATCTGGCTCGAGTTATTACGGCAGCTTGCGTATCGTGAAGCTGCGGAACTTAGTTGACCTTCGTAGCTGCCATACGACAGGTGTGCCGGGTCGGTGTAGATAAACAAAACAGTCTCTTCTTTGTTTCCGACTTTGGCACAGCTCACAATAAACCGATACGCCGTTTTATCGAGCGCCAATCTAGACTTGAAATGACCGTGCGAAAACCTACCGCGTTATTGCTGGTATAGCGACGTCCCAGTTTATAACAGCAGCGGCGCAAGGACGGTTAGGGGTTACCACGGACATCAAAAGAGCAACTTGTACCTGTCAGTTACGCATGCCAGCGTATGTGCTTCGATACCAAAGCGTTTAAATTCCAAGTAGAAAATGCTCGAAAGGCAATCGATATCTCATTATCCAGTTAGCGAGTGTATACAAAACATGACGGCAAATCTCAAAATAAAAAATCACCCGCTCAGGCCCGTGCGCATTTTTGTGCATCTCCAGTTACCAAGAACTGCCCGTGTTGATTCGACGACCTAGTAAGGCACGTCAATTAACCTTAAAAGACGTAACGACCCACGACGAGAGGAGATTGCCTCCGTAGCTCGGGTGCTGAAAACACGTGCGCCTTGACCCTGGAGTGGCTGCCCGACCCCTGCAGGGGCGCAGGTCGCAACATGAGCCGGGACAAATCTAGAGCAGCAGATGCACGGAAGAACGACACGCATAGTTTGTTTAGCCAGCCCACCCGCATTCAACCACTGAACAGGGACAGAGGGCGCGCTCGCTCCCACGTAAACAGACTTTACTGTAGAGCCGCATACACTCGGCTGTTGGTTCCAGAATTGAAGAGCGAGTTCGTGAGAGGTGACAGTGTCGTTCGCTGTGGCATTGTTCATCGCGGATCACCCACAACAAATGCTTCACATTGATATTTGTGTAGAGACCGCGGATTACTTCTGTATAACACCTCTCTATACCACCAAAGTGCAGAAACTCATGGAATGCGCGAACTAAATAATTTAAGCTTAAGTTCCACTAAAGGTGTAAACATATGCGGTTAAGCGAGGCCGTGAAGATCAGACCTTATATTTCTTCTCAGGGTATGTTAATTTAAAGTTAATTTAAAGCTTGGGGTGGTTCAAGCGGCGCGAAGTCTTTCAGTTATTTACGTTGCGACTCTGTAGAGTGACGGGGCAGCGGTAAACAAAATAATCTCGATAAGACGTTGCGAATCGGGTGGCAGCTGGGAGCTTGTTTGGGATGCAGGACAGGTGCGCTGGGTTAGGAAACCTGACAATGGGTTTAAACTGATAGACGTTATCGCTTCGCTCGCGCGTCCATAAGTGAAATCTAATCGTGTCTAAATAACAAGGGGATTGAAGTTTCTGCTCGTCTCGCGTTTCACAGCTTTGTGCCCGCTTTGGCGATGGGCGCGAGCAGATTTACGGGTTTTTGATTGTTTACAACAAAAGTTATAGGGAGCGATCAAAGGTGTGGCATGCATGGCGGATTGGCCAGCGCACCTTGGGCACTTAGTAGCTCGTCTCCGATAACAGGAGCGCGTCAAAGGGAACATGGTTAGCGACTTTTCGACGTAATGTGCTCGCGACTCGCCAGGTGCGAAGTGAAAGTAACGGATATCGTATGACCGCTTATTCACTTCGGATGATGCAGCCGCGCAACAAACGAAGAAACGCGCCGACTCTCAGGCGGGTTTTAAACAAAAAGGAACCGCAAAGCCGCAAACTTTGAGCGCGACCGGTACGACGCGACCGAAGTTTCAATTAAAGCAACTGTGTTCGGCATCGACTCACAAACAGCTGTTGCCCGCTTACAGGCCGGCGAAACAACGGCGAACGTTTCACCAACAATTAGTCAAAGCGAGTGGTAACGGAAACATGGATTACGTCGTCTTTGTCTGATCCTCACTGTGGTGATATGTTACCTCATGCCGAAACGACCACCGGGTTGGCGAATCCTGTCATGCCAAATCTCAGGCCGTGAGATCATGCAGATTGAGACTTACGCATTTAAAAGCTCCCGCACCAAGCATTAAAGTCACTGTTTGTTATCTTTAGGTTATTTAAAGCCTGTGGAAAGGCGCGAATTAGTAACAGTAAAAGTAGATGTCATGTGGACTTTATCTGCTTTGCTCACGTCATTTACGAGGTCCATATTCGTCAATATAGGTGTGAATAGCTTGCCGAAAATAATCACGAACATGATCCTATCACAAAAGGAGAAACAACCAGCGCTAAAATGATGCTATTATTTTCGCTATCATAAGAAAAGTTACATCATGTAGGTTTATCGTTTTAGCAAACTTGCGATAATTAAAAGCGTGTTACATCAGATTAGTGGATACTGAATTTATTTTTCTAATCAACACTCATAGTTATCTAAAAATCTTTGTTTATACTTTTTATATTATATGTTTAGTTACTCAATACTGACATCTGGAGGCAAAACATTTTGAGTTTAAAATAGTTGACTGCCCATTGAAAGATATAAACTCAGTAGCTTTTACATTAGGATGCCAATGTTGTTTTAATGATGATAATGATAGGAACCAACACTTTTGAATTATTTATTTAACTCACTGCTTGGCTATTTATTGGGCACGTAGTGGCCACATAGATCCTTTTTCGTTAAACAGCTGGTTTTGTTAGAAATTATGAGTTGCTGTGCTCTTTTGAATAAATAAATGTAATTATGTAACTTGTTCATGGTTGCATCGCAGGTCAACGACAGTCGTTATAACATATATGTTCCATTTCATACACCCGCTTACAAGTTACCACATATTTGCAACCTTTTGGATAAACCTTTGTTTAAGGATTTTCCTTGATTTGAAAAATTAGTCAAGACAAATTTTATAAAAAACAGATTTTACTTTTGTTGACTTCTCTTTGACAATCTGGAAGCTTCAGCTGCTTGCTTCCTCGCCTCAAACTCTTCTCTCTTCAAGACTTCACCACTTCCTCTGTATCCGAGCTCAACCAGTTGACGAGCCAACTCTTCATCCTTAAATGTATCTTATTTATTTATGAGTAGCGGGACAACAACAATTGGTATAACATGGGTTTTCTGTTTTATACAACAATTAATCTTGGTAAAAAATAGGCTGGAACAATGTTCGTGTCTGTTAGGTGTTTTGTTAAAACACACACACACACCCATACTGTTGGCAGTATTAAGAATTCAACCCGGTATTTTTGGTTACAAGGTAAGGGCCTACTGAGTCACAGATTCAATAAAATATTAATGACACATATTTCAGTTTCGGGCTTCTGCTCTGGCATGTTTTAACATAGAATGTATAGGCTCACCAGACCAGTAGTTGCAACATAGGAAAATAGCTACAGGACAGAAGGTGCACTTAAAAACTTGCTGTACACACTGACCACCAATATGTATTTTTGTGTACTTTTTAGCAGTAATATAGAAGTATAGAACCATATTTTATTGGACAAAACCATTTTGGAAAACAGAGTAACTTACTTCTAAGTAATACAGATCCAGTGATGTGATTTGTGAATCAAGAAAGTCTTCATAAGTTGCGAATTCAGTCACAATATTGTCAGCTCCCGTATTTCCCTCTTCTTCCATATTATTGAGTTTTAAATTCAAAAAGTTCACAAAATGATAACAATATTTTAGGGGGTTACCCTCGCGGTTGTTATGACAACGCTATCAATAACACAGACATCGCAGAATATGTAAACCTCGTGTATCTTTTGTACGATATTTTAAACCTGATTAGTCCGATTTAGACTATTTTTTTCTTATTGTAGAGTTAAAGTTTGGGCTATTTTTTAAAAAATATTTACAACAGGAATATATTTTCAGTCTAAACGTTAAAATGCAAATGTACTTTTAACACTGCCGATGCAATTCAATACATTGGTTAATGATGATACAATAAAATAATAAAGTATTTCAAAGAATAATCCCTACAGATATTTCAAACCAACACAATTTATCAGTGCATATAAAATTGACATTAATTGGAAATAATTTGGAAACACTGGACCAGTTGCTTAGCAACTTTGGCGCCACTTGTTGCAGCAAGTACTTTTACAACTTTTGTTAACGTTGGTAATTAAGGACGATTAAAGACAAATGATCTACCAATTAACTGATCACCAGGCTAATGCTAAATCAGCTAGAAACTAAATGTATCTTAAAATATTAAACTGATTGCTGCATTAGTATTTTAATATTACATTTCATTCACCTTAGAAAACCTGAAGTTAGGTTATACTCGTACATATACAATCAGTTAATACATGAAAACGTCTTAGAGAGTATTTGTTTTGTGTAAAAATCAAGAAAAATGGCCGGAGGTGGAAGTGGTGGGAAGACCGACATGGAAAGGATTGGCATCTTCAGCGAAGTGGGTTACACAACAATCGGAGATAAATATCCGAAAGTTCACGCAAGTAGTTGTAAGTAATGTGTGGATTTTTAGACCTGAATGGCTCTAGTCTATAGTATGGAAAGTGAAAGTTTTAGGTTACCATAATTCCAAAACTTAATAATTATCGCCCAGTTTATTTAACCTAAACTGCATACACTGTAATATAAATTTGTTGTTAGTACAGATCATATGCAGCTCTTAATGCTTTGCAATTATAAGTAAACCATATAGTTAATAATTATAACTGCAATCCAAAAGTACAGAAAAAATCAACTATAAATATGGTTCAGTTATAACTTATAACAAGGAACTGCATTCTGACGCATCAGCCGGTCAAAGTCTATAATTATAATGGAACAATATATTCATTTTTCCGTCCTTTTTAAGTAACCTTAAAAATGTTTAGAATAATCTGTAATCAATTGTTTACAGTGCCCTTCAATGAAGCTGCTTATAAAGGCAAACACATGTTGCCAGGTGGTAGTAAAACTAGGTCAGCTTTACAGGTGAATTGCAAACAATAAACTATTGGATAATGTATGATGTGTGTATGTTGGAACTTTTAAGTAGAAAAACTTGCATTGTTCAATAACTCCTGTGATTGCCATATTCTTATTTAATGGGGAAAAAAACCTTACAACCCTGCAAAATATCTGTGTTACATACCAAGTTACATACTAAACATTGTCGTGGTCTATATACTAACTGTTGTCCTGTTAATACAGGCTGGTTATTTTGACAATCAATTCAAAAGAATAATGGAGAAAGAGGCATACACGGATCCTATTAAACTGAGACGACAGCACAGGTTGAAAGAAGGCAAGAAAAATATTGGAAAAGCTTTTTTACCAAACAACGGCGAAAAATTACCGTAAGTTTTTTGTTCAAGTGTATAAAATACAAATTTTTTTGTCAGTTGTAATATAAATACTACAGCCTATACCTGTGCAAAAGTGCATGTCACCAAACTTTTTTAATCTGTTGTCTATACATTACAAACAAGCACAGCCAAATTATGTTGCACTTACCACATTAGTCAATGCATTTCCTACATTTAATGTCTATGAGTGTAACTGCATTTTAACAGTGTTACCCCAGAGTTAGTACACCGTTGTTGACATCTTTACCTTTGTTTTAGGTGTGGGCTTGGAAACCACTACGGAACTTTCTCAGGAACCATTGGAGCGTTTAGTCCAGTCAGTCGACCACGCAAACCATACACAGCTCCTGGTCGTAACTTCACCACTAACCCTGCCAAGAAGGGAACTGGATATGGGTGAGATTTTAAGGGAGTAACAAAAATATCTATGATAAGACTGTGACATGTAATGATATCTCAGATTTTAAGGGAATAACTAATAAACTAAACTGTAAATATATATATGGCCAGGGTGTGATGATATCCCAGGCTTTGGCAAACGAAACAGTGGTACAATAAATGATGTTTTTTTTTACCATAAGAGCTTTTTACTTAAATATCATGTTATGCCTGGTAGCTACAATGGCAGAATATAAAAATTGGTCACATTTTCCAATATTGTGCTATTGATTTTCAATAAGGCATCTTATACGTTTTAACCTTTTCTTTCAAAAAAAGCACATTCTTATGTGATAATATTGACAATGTATTGTTACATATTCATTGAATCCACATTATTCCAGCTATGTAAATGTTATTCTTGGCAAGTACCATGAACATGCTGTGGAAGCTTACGATAGAGCTAAGGAGGCAAGATGGGTGAGTTACAAATATTCGGAAATTGGCTACTGTAATCGAAGAGACAAAAATTCATTATTATTGTTATATAATATTTAAAAGAGAATTCCAGTGTCTCTACAGAATTCCAGTGTCACTACAGAATTCCAGTGTCATTCATATTTCTTTTAGGGTAGAGCTCAGAATAAAAGATTGTCATCCATGTGAGTGGTCCTATCACACAGCATGCCAGGGAAAGTGTGTAGGGTACAGTTGGCTCATTATCCCCAAACTATAGGGTACTGGGCCTAAAACGTGCTCCTGATAAGTAAAAGTATTTTTCACTAAAAGAAATACACTAAGCACCTTGTTCCAAAAATAATTTTGCTCACTGCCTTGCTTTTCTACCTCATTAGAACAAAAGCTACACTTTCATTGGACTTAAACACATAAACACTAAACTAAATGCTTCCAACAGAAAGAGCAACAAGCCCACAAAGGAACATTAAAGGGCGGACCATTCAAACTTAACCTTCATCCACAAACTTACTTTGATTATAATCCGTACCGTTCCGACCGTGGCCCTGGCCCGGCCAAGAAAGGATCCGGAAAACTACCGGCTGTTAAACCTTTCAAACCAAGCTCACCTCCCAAAAAGGTATTTTTATCAAGCTTTGTGTGTCCCATTCTTAGTGAAATGATATATAGTAGGGTGGAGGAAAATGGGACACCGTTTTATTTTGTTTTCTCGTCCCATTTGGTAGTAAAAAAAGAACACTCAAAGGATTATAAAACTGTATCCTCACGACTTCCGTAGACCGTTGCGCTAAAGGTGTCCCATCTTTCCCAACCCCACTATATATTCCAAATATGGTAAATTTCATATCATCTTTGTGTGAAAAATGCCAAAATAACTTTGGAGAGAAGGTTTCTAACCCAAAGGTTACGAATTCAAGGCTTGTCGTTGCTACCAGTATGGGCGTATGTGTTTTAAACCTGAACTATACAATTAGAAGCCAGATTTACATGGTGTGATTGTTATAGTAGGGTGGGGGAAGATTGGACACCTTTAGCACAAAATACCCTGATGGTGTTTTAAACAATTAACAACGGTTTATGGGAGTTGTGAGGATAAGGTTTTATATTTCTTTTTTTATTTTTTTTTCCTTCCAAATGGGATGAAAAAATAGAATAAGTAGGTGTCGCATCTTCCCCCACTTTACTGTATATAACAACAATTCCGTTTCTCTTCCAGATTGGCGGCTCCAAAGCTGGTACATTTGATCCCTATCCATCCCATTCAAACGATCCTTACGTAATAAAGCAAAAGAAAGCGGCAACTACGAACAAAGACGGCAAGCTTTTCCATCCCTCACAGGGCATGAAATCGAGACCCACAGATTCAATAATGTCGCAAAATGTTATGAAGTAAGTTGTGTCTAATGTACCGAAGTAACAGAAAATACTAGGGCTGTGGAAAGTGGTAAGCGCGCCTTCTTCCAGCCCGAGTTTAGAGGTTTGACGCTTGTCACTGCTACCATTGTGGGCGAATGTGTCCTTGAGCAAGACACTTCATTGCAATTGCTCCAACTCGGCAAGTACAAGGTGTATAAAACAGAACACCCGTGCTGTAACGATTGCCGTTGCTCTGCCGCGCGAGGATAAAAAGTTACATTGTTTTAATTATTTATTCATTCTTTTCCAGGTCCGTACACCGAGACAATTACAAAAGTATACGAAGTGTAATGGCGTATTAATCATAACGAAAAAGCTTTTGTATTTCGCCATCTTCCGCAAATGTGGGCTGTTTTCTAAATACCTGAATATTTTTCAATATTAATCTCAAGTCGTTTTATATTTTGTAATACATTGCTTTCGCGTAACTTGTTTACTCGTCAGACAGCAAGCATATACCGTTAGCACTAAAAACCCATATTCCTAAACGTGTTTAAAACAAATAACAAGGATATTTTAATATCGCGTGGCCACGGTTATTTTATTCTGTAAATATTCTTTGTTTACTACCCCACGGAACGAGAAGGGAGAATGAAAACATGTCCCATTTTACCCCACCCTACTATACTATTTTAAGAATAAAAATTCGCGATTTTAAATTTATTGACGGCAACAATAAAAGTTAGGCACCAAACGACGATAAAAATTGTAAGATAATGCAATATTGAAACATTCAGGCGTGTAGTAGATTAATTTAAGTGCATGAACTCGTATCGGTATTAAGTAAAGTACCGCACGTGAAAATAGAAGAAATTATTATGTACAAGTAAAAGCAACGAGCGAAATATAGAACTGGCAAAGAGTTAAACACAAAGTTGCTATTCCCTGTTCGAGCTATTTTCACCGCTTTCTTCCGAAGTAAGTGAACAAGTTTGATTTTGTTCGCCCACTGTTGCAATTTCTTTAAAAAAAAAACAAGGTGCTGAGAAGTTAAATTAAATGTTTCGTTTTATGGGTGGCTGTTTATAATTGCAGCGCACTTTGCGGCCGCACTAGATCGAATTCATATAATAATTTATTTGTATCTCTATACTTACCTTCCTCCGATTGCTTTTTCATTTGAATAAAATCTGCATACGATGGCAAAGCTGAGTCAAAAACCTCTGACGAGCAATTGGTCCACGTGTCCTCTTGTTCGTTAACTAAAAAGTAATACTTGCAAATAACGTCTGAAAAAGCCTATAACTCTCAATCTATTATACAATTCCTGAAGCGTTGTTTATCTTGCGTGTTTGGCGTTCCTTGTTCATTATTAGTGGTAAAGCGCGTCTCACGGCGAGTGCGCTTTTTACTGCACGTTTATTGCTACTAATTGGATTTCGTTGTAGTTGGGAAATTGAATTGGATTTCGTTGGGTACTGGGTATGTGTTTGGGCCACCATACTAACTAGATGTATATGGCAATAACTGTTAGCGGATCTGTGGCGGGTGGTGTACTATAAGTGTTTGGGTAAGTGATGTTGTGCTGGTTATTGTAACGCTATCGTGGTGTTGTAAAATATATTATTGTATCGTTAAGTATATATCTATAAATAACAACAACAACATTAATATCCTGAGAGAAACGATGATAAGCTATGATATACGTATAGGCCGTTAGTGTAGCGTCAGTGTCATTCTGTTTTACGTTATTACGAAGCTAAATGTATTGAAGTTGCAAGCATATGCGGCGAAAGGGCCATATTTTACGTGGGCTTACCACTTTAAAAGCAACAGTATACTGTACAGGGTATACTAGGATCAGCAGCTGTACATGCTTACCGTCAAATGCCAAGTTACTGTAAGAAGGTGGAAAGTCAGCCATCGGTAACTGGCTTGGTCTGTTCGCTTCTGACTGCGCGAAAGCTGCCCGTATTTGTTCCCGAGCTAAGCGGCTCCGTTGTCGTCTTTCGTATCTCCTTTGGCGTTCCATTGCATACTTGTACCTGCAATATTGATAGTTAAATGAAAGCTAATACGAAATTATAGTGGGTTGGGGTAAGATGGTGGTTCAAATTTTTGTTCTTTTTCGTCAAATTCGATAGTAAATATTTACATAATTATATAACCGTATTCTCACGTCTTTAAAAACCGTTGTTAATTGTTAAACACGATCGAAAAATGTTGGATGGTATATGTGCTAACGGTATCCATCTTACCCCTTAGTACTATATGTACCAGCAAAGTGAAACCTGGTATAAAAATGTACATTACCTGTTGGCAGCCATACAGCAGGGCGGGATGCTGACAAGTATGAAGAGTATTCCGATATAGATCGGTAGACTTTGGAAGTAGACTATGAAAACGATTCCAATAGATAAGAATATAATGCCTGTGAAGACACCAGACACGCATTGACCGAACCAATGCCTCGAATAGAAGCTGACGATTCCAACTTCGTTTCTAGGTTGGTGAGTACGCGATCGTCGTTCTGTTTGTTCCAGTTCATCTGGGTTATTGAACGATTGTTCGTCCGTTGTGATAATGATGTTGCTTGTTGGGGGTTCGTAGTCCAAAGTGACACCAATAGTATCCACTGTGTCCACATTCTGCTCATGTGTTGTAATATGTTCATTACTAGTTGAGTGAATTGTTTCATCATCGTTGTTTATTTCATCATCAGCAGGAACCGGTTGTGATTCAGTAACTTCTGTTTATTAAACGGTTAAAGTATTTCTGCAACTGCAATGCTTGAATTGGTGATAATTTCATATATATTCGAAAATCAAACAAGAAACAAAAGCCCCTTAATTTCGAAATAAAACTCGCATAATATTATAGCTTTCATTCAGCGTTTTTTATTATATTAGGTTAAGTGTATTTAAGTGTTTTCGTAGGCAATAAACTTGAACGAGCTCTTGTCCCAATAATGCGGAGAAAAAAGTGCTGAATGAAAATATAAAAAAAGTCATAAAAGTTTCTGCCTAGTCATCAACATTGTGACGTTAAACTTAATGAAGCAACGTTACTCAGCATTTTAGCAGCGGATTGTAAATTATAATTGCAAAACTGCTAACGTAACGACAGTCAAAGGACCTTGTTTCTTTGTACATTACTGTCGGACGAAGCCGACAGCGCTGTCACCACAAAATACTAATAAATTTTTTATGCCATTGTCAGAACGAGCGTCATACAGTCTGTTATATAACGATGTTTTCATATTCTGTAAAAAGCCATGTAAAATTACAACATCATTTAGAATACTGATTGAGCTCCTCGTAAGTCTAAAACTGCATTTACATTCTTGTTATTTCTAATATATATATTCCCACAGTATACTGTAACCTGGGTACTTATATGCAAAAGTTGTATATCAGTATTTAATTAAGCTTTAGATAAGATATACAAAACAAAACAACTTACGTTTAACTTCAAGTTCACGTCGACTTGGTTCTTCATTATCGTTCATAATGCAGTTTGTTAGTTCCCTGTTTAAAACGTCCAGCAGCAGAATCCTTTCCTATTTCTTGTACTGTTGTTTTGTTCCGTGTGCGCCATACGTCGCTGTTAAGTCTATGATTTTGGCTCGTTAATGTTTAACCTATACCCACTGGGATGGTATAGCGCAAACATATTCTTAGAATTATGGTGCAAATACCAAAGATGGGTCTGTATTAAGGTATAAGGAGAATATAGCCAATAATGTTGCTCGCCTTATATTTTTAATAAGCTTATAGCCTCCTTAAGTACCATTTATAGATCATGGCCTATATATGTAAACTTTATTGGTTTTAATTTAACTGTCTGGGCGTTAAAGATGATTTTAAAAAAGAATAAAATCGACTGATTTCTAATAGGGTATATAGGCTACAATAAAAATACCTTATAACATTTGCTATTACTTTCGGTATACTTGTCTATAAATAAAAAATATATACAAATGTTTTAAGCAACCCCGGTAGAAGGCTAATAACTGCCTCTCCAAGCCCGTTTTAAACTTTAATATTAAATCGGGCCGTGTATTAAATCAACTCTGAAGTTTATATTATAATTTACATACACAAGAGCACAATATATTTGGTTTAATCGTTCAACTGGTTACTGCATACTATATACTGCTTTGGTTGCGAGGCTTGACCTGAATTCAGACCCAGTTTCTAGCATCTTACTGTTATGTTGTGTTAAGCAGCACGTGTGTGTTTGTCGCACACGCAGGAACGCAAGGAAATTGTTTATTTAGAATTAATGCTTTAGACTCTAAACACGATATTGAATGAAAATTTAAATACGGATTGTATAAGCATGGTATACTGAAGTCACTTCAATATATACTGCGGTATAAGTGTAAAGTGGCTTTGGGCTTTTACGTTGATTTATACACCTGCCTTGTGGCATACATTTGTAGTATATGCGCTGATGTTAAATATAGTCTAACGACTTGTCCCAAAGTTGTCCTTCTTCGCTTACGTGATTAAATCCCCGCGGTCTCAATCGCCAAACGTCATTATTTCCGTTGCTTAAGTTGATTACAGTTCAAACAGCACCGACATTCAACAGTCGTGTCAAAAAATTGTTTAAGGTGTTGCCTGTCAGGTGATGTTGGCACATTTGCACTTGTGTAGGCTCTTAATATTTATTTGGTAGTTTACGTAATGCAGTCGTCAGACAGGTATATGTATTATAAATGCGAGAGCGATCTTCTGACGTTTGTTTTTGTAAAGTTCTGACGTTTCGTCTGCCATACTGCGAGACGTTATCAGGGTTTGCCGTTACTTGTCTTAGGACAGATATGCAGGTAATGGTAGCCGCATAGAGCATCAAACGGAACTCGTATTCCTGGAGCCATATTCAGGAGCGCTATATAAGCCCCATGCACCAAGGCTTAACAATATAAAGTAGGGTGGGGGGAGATGGGACACCCTTTCATTCTATTTCTCGTTTCATTTGGTAGTAAACAAAAAAAAATTAAAGGATTATAAACCGTATCCATACGATTCCCATAGACTGGTGTTACTTGTTTAAAACACGGTCAGAATATCTGGATATTATGTGCTAAAGGTGTCCCATCTTCTCCCACCCTACTATATCTAATTATTAGCCCGAAAGGTTAGTAGCAACCCGTGAATAGAGAAATATAGTAGCTATCATATAGTAAATATAAATATAAAGTCATTGGACTATCACAAACTTAAAAGGGATTTACGTCGTTTAGAAGTTTTGCATAAAAGTTTTGGATTAAATCTATTCAGTATCATATGTGAACGATCAAGTTATTTTTTTCTCAAAGTGTATTAGTTGTATCACAACAGCGTATATATATATGGTCAGGCTAAACGTAATGGCAATTACAGTTAAATCATGTTTTAGACATTGTATAAAACATGGAAGTATACCCAGATAATATCACGTTTATAGTAAAGTGGAGTAAAATGGGACATGTTTTCATCCCTATTTCCGTTGCATTTGGTAGTGAACAAGGAATATATACTGAATAATTTAAACAGCTGTACGACTCTAAAATGGCGTTTTTATTAGTCACAATCAGGAAACATAGGATTTAGATGCGATAGGTCCCACTTTACTTCGCACTGCTATATTTTGAACGGTTGTGTTAATTGCTCTTTGGGCGAGATAAAAGCGACTTATGACCCCATCACTTGATTAATCCAATCCAGATAGTTAATAACTTCGGTGTAAACACCAGGTTTTCCTTCAGTAGCACACCCTTCTCCCCAGCTAGTAACACCCCACAGGTAAAACTTCTCATTTTGGTTAATGGTCTGCTCTCTGCAAGCTAAAGGTCCACCGCTGTCGCCCTGGCAACTGTCGACTCCTGGGTTCTGTTTGAAAATTTGGTTAAAACAAGCTCTATACTATTGCTTTAGCCATTTGCTCACCGAAGCACAAGTCGTTCTATTCGCTACTTTTACATCACCGTTGCTGTTTCGTCCATACGCTGCCTGGCAGTATGAAAAATTGTGTATTGTAACTTCTGCCTTTTGCATTATTTGGGGGTACATCGAAGGATCTAAAAACGCAACAATTTTCGTTTAGTACTTATTAATTTGTTTTATTCTTAAGTGTTACTTGCTTATTGCTTACTTTGAGTAATTGTTTGTTTTTTAAAAAAAATCAAATTTAGTCAAACGGGACCAGAAATGGGCCCATTTGTATTCACCACTTAACGTAAAAAAAGATTGGTGCAGCGGCAATTGTATTCAAAATACGATTTAACAAAACACGTTAGATTAGGGATTTTCAACTAGTTCTGTTTAGTATCCATGAGATTCAGCGATTAAATAGTTTTGCAGTTCATATTTCTATCCGCTACGTTCAGTTTTATTCTTAGGACGTTTTAATTTATGCGTATGAACGTTTTAAAGTTGAGCACATCGTTCTTGGAATCTTGGTTTTGAGCATTGTTGCATTTATGTGTAATCAGTTATTAGTCAGTGTATGTTACTCTTTTCTTAAAGTTAAAATTAACTCTTTATTACCACTATATAGCATAGTGTATCTCTTCTAATTTTGACTGAGTTTTATATTTTATTTAACAAATCATTATATATAGTTGTAATTTCTTATTTAAAACGTGCTTGTACTATTCTTTTAGTATTTTAATTTAAACTTTATTACTGTGTGTAGATTTAACGAAAAACCATGAGTTTGTCTCTGAGAAATGAGCTTGGTTTGGAGAAATCTAAGCGAAGAAAGCGCAGAGAACTCACCAATGAACAAAAGCAAGAAATTAAAGAAGCTTTTGAACTCTTCGATACAGACAAGGACCAAAGAATTGATTATCATGAGTTGAAAGTTGTGATGAGAGCTCTTGGGTTCGAGGTGAAAAAAGCTGATGTTTTAAAAGTGCTGAGAGATTACGATCGTGAGGGGTCAGGCACGATAGGTTTCGACGATTACAACGAAGTCATCACAGAGTGGATGTTAGAGAGAGATCCTCAAGAAGAATTAGGCAAAGCATTCAAGCTGTTTGATGATGATGACACCGGTAAAATCTCACTCCGTAATTTGCGAAGAGTCGCGAGAGAGCTCGGAGAAACTATGCCGGAGGAAGAACTTCGTTCGATGATTGATGAATTTGATGCTGACGGGGATGGTGAGATTAATCTGGAGGAGTTTATTGCACTTATGACAGGGGATACCTAGTCTATGACAGGGGATACCTAGTCTATGTGTATTCGATGCAACTAACCTGAGAAGTCATCATTTTCCTATCCTTTAGGTGGCGATAAATCTTTGTATTTTGTTTTTTTGGAAGCAGAATAAACCTAGCTGAAAATTTCATGATGCCATATCTGGTTGAAATTCTATATTTTATTAACAGTGTCAAATTACTCTTGTTATTGAATCTGCTGCTATAGTATATTGTTTTTCGTATTAATTTTGTAATGGTTCCTATTTAGTTTTATAACTTTGTTAAGTCTTTTAAATGCAACCAGCATCAAAACTTCAAATATGTTTAAAGATGTTATTATTATGTTAAATACACTTTCTGTTTTATACACCCTTTAATTTTTGTAGCTTAATATTATAAGCATCTTCTCCCTTGTGTGTGTTTGTAGCTATTATATGTTTTGTTTTTTCTTTTGTATGGCATGCTGTATAGTCGATTAACAAAAATATTACTGTGTTTTGATTATTCTGTAACACAGAAATAAAGTTAGGTAACCATGTTACTGTATAACAATCTGCATGTTTCAATGCGTCCATGAACATAAAAAGAAGCCATTCAATATTCTAATGTTTTGCAGAAGATAGAACAGTATTTGGTGAGCAGTTATAAGCTTAATTTATATCACAGACTTATTTATTTTTAATGGTATATTTGTCACACTATTGTTAGTATTTGTTGCTTAATCGAATAGACTTCTATATGAATATCATGCGAGTAGAAAAGAGTTATGATATTTTGAAGTTCTATTAAACGCGGTGTGTCAATTAGTGAAATTTAAAATCTTTGCAGTTTGGGGTTAAAACTGTGAAGATTTTTCTCAATAGCAGATTCGTTCTATAATATATAACCCACCCAACAATATACAGCAGTATAGCAAGTTTATCACTATTTGGCAATATGCCACCGATTGAATGATTGTAGTTAACACCAGTAAACAACGGCAGACAGAATGTCTACAGTGTTTGAGTCATACTCACTGTCAGTCCAGTTCTGAGCTCCCCACCCACTTATGTGACATCTGGGTTCAACCATTAGATCAGGTGTTGGGAGACATATCGGTCGCACAAAGTCTCTGAAATAAACTTTGTGAATGCAACTTATTTATCCTCACCTGTCGGAGCAACGACAGTCGTTATAACACGGGTGTTCTGTTTCATACACCTCGGGCCCATTTACGAGTTACCAAGTATGTTTAACTTTAACTTGAGAATATATATATTATACCGCACCCGAACGTTGAACAATTTCCACCAGTTCCTGCCAGTTTTATGAGCGCTATATCATTGGTAGGGCTTGGGTACACGCCGTAATCTGGGTGCTCGTACACAGCCGCAATATTTAAGTCCTGCGAGAAGTATCAAACGATTTGTAATACCGAATACTGCACACACGTTACCCACAAAGTTACACAGTTGGTAACTCGTAAGGGTTGGTTTATTAAACCAGCATATCTTTGATGAATGTAGTTTTTTTATCCTCTCGTTGCAACGACAGTCGTGTTATAAAGACTGCAGATTCTTACATGTGAGGATATATAAGCTACTTTCATATGCGACCACTGACCTGCTGCTGCTCCTTATCTTCCATTCTGTAACCTGCCTCGCCGTTATAGTAATCTCCTACTCTGATCGAATACGAGTTCCTATTGCTTTTCCTATTCAAAAACAAAGTTAGGATTTTTAATACTCTATACACGACATATTCCCCCACGTACACTGATGTAACGCAATGTGCAGCGGTGACCACCCAACACGACGCTACCAAACTACCTCCACATAAATGCTTATAGGGTGCCCATGGGTACGTAATCTTTTGCCGGAGCGCGACCTGCAGAAACATATCGTTAACATAAACCATATACAAGTTATTTACCTTCCCACTCAACCTGCCACGGATATTCTCCCGGTCTCGAATTCGACCCGCCAACTATCCGCACTTGAAAAACACTTGGAAGATTCTCTGATCGAGTGCCGCAAGCATATCCTGTTAAAAACGATATTTTTTGTTTACTTTTCAATAATTATACAACATAAACTTACCCGATGGCTCTCTTACAGCTGAAAAATAAAAAAAAGTTATATTACAATCCTTTCATATGTTTATAACAATTAACAACGCTCTTTTAGAGTCGCGGAGATACTGTTATATTTTTTTTGTTTACCCAAAAGTGACGAGAAAACTGAATGAAAAATGTACCATTTTACCCCACCTTACTATAAAAATCCTTATTGTGGTTAATTCTATACTTACTTGGATTGCCCCTAGAAACATCGTTGTACACGATATAAGAGCTTGCGAATTGTCCATTATAACTTCTTATTTCAGTAATTTGTTCATGTCCAATCATGTCGACCAGTTGATCGAAAAGTATTTCGTCGTTTAAACGAATGGTGTAACTTCGCTCGTTTACTGTAAACGTTCAAAACATTTTAACACCTGTGTTCTTATGTGTGGTGAACCGCCGATTTGTTTTTTACGGTACAATACTTTATGCGGTCAGTCGTCATTCGTATGTTAGCCCATAGCCGAACGAACTTACCTAAAACGATCAGTCGATAAGCATTTCCATGTGTTATAAGGTTTGACGAAACTGTTCCCATTTCAATGTCCCTGGGTTCGTTTACCGCGCCTTTAAATGCCGCTGTCATCTGTGATTGTAAATTTGTTGGTCATGTTTTACACGCATGAATACGTGAATGTGTCGTGTTCATTATAGCTCGTTATAAAACAGGTGTTCTATTTTTGTTTTATACACCTCGTGCCTGCTTACAAGTTATTGGCACATATGTAACTTTGTGATGACCATCGAGTTGACGCAATTCCCGCTTAGTGCATTTTGCCCAACGACACATACACATACGCTCAAAAAGGTAACAGCATCGAGCCTCGAAGCTACATCCCTGGCATGAAAACACTTTCCACAAAATATATACCTCGTGTCGTCTTGGTTTAAATGTAAGGACCAGAGGGTGACATTGTGGGGATCGACCGCTCCCCCTTGTCCTACCACCAGAGCATGAATCGTCAGTGCTAAAAAATCGAACCATTGTTTTCTTGTTAACGAACGTCCCTTCAAGTACTACCTCATCTCCGGTGTGTAGCGGATCGGTAACTTTTTTGTATATCGAACCTATATTCAGTTGTACATTGGATATTGTTAAACATGAGTTGTTCGTTCAGTTTTACTATGTTGGTTCACCAGAGCGCTTAGAATTAGATCATTATTACTGATACCATCGTTGTCCAATCGATCTAGATGCCATAACACTTTCAAAGTTACATATTTGGCTACACTGGCTATTTCAAACTAAGCATCCGTGTTATATAACGACTGGCGTTATTGCCCGCAAGCACGTGTGGATAAAAAGGTTACTTTTTGTACTTACGTTTTTGTTGTAAACTCATTTGCACTGCAATGCTCAGCAGTAATAACACTTTCCCTATCCTACTTTTCATCTTTGTATCGAGCAAAACAGACCTCTGCGAAAATTCTTAACAGCCTAAACACAAAACGAGTGGTTACCCATTGAACTATACGTGTTTCATGGCGGGGAAGATTTCATCTAACTTCTCGCATTTTTATCATAACATTACAAGCAATACACCTTAGAAACCCCGTATTTTCTTTCCAACTTAAAATACCCTTTAGCTTTCTGTCTCATATTATACCTGACACAACTGCTTTTCAAATCTCTTTAATATTTCTACGAGATGTCTTTATGTCGTTACCCATCAAGTCAAAACACTTTATCGACTCTGAAACAAAATGCGAGTAAAATCCCTTCCATTTGAAAGATATCCGCGGCCATCCCTTACCGGATGTACGTAGTACTTCCGCTAGTACCCCATGCAACGTAAGTCGTTCAATCGAACAATTTCTCTGCTGGAGATTCGAAACCAAGAAGAATTTAGCAGCCAAGTGAGAGAAATGACGCGAGAGGAAGTAATCTACTCAATGATTCGAAGCAATAAAACCTTCCTATTCAAGCAAACCTATGCGACTTACGCAGTATAAAGTTACATCAGTTCTCAAAAACTGCTTTCTATGTAAATTCAATTGGAAATTACCCTGCTTTTTGACAAAAACTGCATTTCAAAGCTTCATTAAAATCCATTTTCAGTTGAAAAGTAGTCTAACATGGGCGAAAATTTAAAACACATGTTTTATTATAAAATGCTTCGGTTGCTGAAAAGCGCAGGCAATAGAATAATTAATAAATTAATACTGCGCGAATGCTTCGAAACTTTTTGTTCAATAACGAGCATGAATAAACAAACAAGTAACACTGTTGAAGCGGTTATGGATGCTCTGTACTATATAAGCCACATGCCAGCAGTGTGGGGATAATATACTTATATATATATATATATAAAATTACTATATACAGTACGTTCGCAGTAGTAACGGGTTTCCACCGCTACAAAGCTGCGAATGTAATCGTAGAAGTAAAATAAATAAGGTGTAATAAATAAATGGCACAGTTAGGTAAAGAAAAAATAGCTTGAACTGAAATAAGGAAATTTTAACTTAAAAGCAGTGAAAGTTACAGTAGGGTGGGGGAATATGGGACAACTTTTCGTTCTATTTTTTCGTCTATTTTTTGTTGTAAACAAAGAATATTCAAAGAATTATAAAACCGTATCGTCACGACTTCCATAGACCGTTGTTAACTGTTTTAAACACGATCAGGATATTTAGATATTATATACTAAAATTGTCCCATCTTCCCCCACAGTACTATATATTGTGTTATGTAGTGGCTGCCCGAACCAAGTGGGGAGTTTGAAATGTTGCTATTTCTTGACTCGCCGATTTCACCAGCGTATGTGACTTTACACCAGCGGTGGGGCTAGAGAGCGCGGCTAGTCTCTCTCGTCGCGGGTTGGATCTGAACACCTGGCTGGTGACGTCTGAATACCGATGCTGCTGGCTGTCTTTATCCGGGCGAACGGAGACAACAATGTTCATAGGTTTTAAATTGCGCTGTGTTGAAGTTGAGTTGTCTGGTAGTTCCACACATGTTTCTTTAGTGGTTGGTGAAGCTGGCGGGAGGATTTCGTTTCTATTTCCACGATTTATCACAAACCTGCGTGAAAAAAATAAGTTGACCATGCTACAGATGTTAAACAGTAACAAAACATGATTGTTTTATATCCTTTCCAAAACGAAACTAATATTCAATAAAGAACGAAGAGAAGAGAACCAAAAACAAAGTAGGAATGTTAGTTAAAGACTTACCGTTTGATCAATAGAAGCGAAAAGACGACGAAGAGAGCAGCAGACACTAAACCAAACACCAGTATTTGTGGCAAGCCAGATTGAGTATCTTCTTTGACGTCTAAATCACTAATGATCTCTTCGGATGCATCCCATGATACAGATCGCAGCGCAAGGCTCTTCACTCGACAATCGGGTCCAGTTTTATCATTAGGGCACCTACAGATACACCGATGTTGATATATATGAATGATAAGGTATATAAATCAAAGGGCGAATCTGACAAGGTGTAAGATGAATCATCACTAACTGGTAATTTACGACAAATGAGAAAGCGCATTCGTTAATACTCGATTACAAGCTCTTATACAACATTAAAACGTTGTATTAACGTTCGGCATAACTCAGTCACCCACAAAGGTATATTTGTGGTAACTGGCCCGATGTATATGGGGTAGGACGGGATACCGTTAACTGATTAAACATAATATCCCATATTTCCTGATCGTGTTTAACCGAGTAAAACCCTGTTTTAGAATTGCCGGGTAACGGTTATATATTTATGTAAATAATCTTTGTTTACGAGCAAATAGGACGATAAAGTGAATGGAAACATGTCCCATATTACCCTAACCACTACGAGACAGCAGGACACCCGCGTTATAACGACTGTCGCTGCCCCGCCACGAGAGGATAAATACGATTCATTCATCTAAGCACTTACTCGCATCGTTTCTCTCCACTCAGTTTTTCCTCCAGACAGATCCCAGCACTTGTATATGTGGTTGATGATATACCGCCACCACAGCGTCCCATGAAATCCTCAGCTCTTGAGCACAGTTTGTACGATTCCTCGCTTTTCGCTGCGTAAAGAAGATTCGTTAAATGAGAGCCCATATCTCATTAATTACTGGTTTGCATAGTACTTGTGTATGATAAGTATTGATTAGCCTACTTGAAAGTGGGCTGCGGGCTAACTTAATCTCTGTAGGATGTAGATAAGAAAGTTCAGGCCTAACAGTCACGCACACACCCACACGATAATTTTGAGAAATTACACAGCGTTTCCTGGAATAGCTCTCTACCTTTGCATCGCTTTTTCGTTGGCTTTTTGTATCCCATCTTCTTGATTGGAATATCCATTTGTAACTCGCACGCGTGGGCCTGGAGTTGGCACAAATTCAAATAGTACTTCCGTCTGATTCCAGGCTGAAAATGAACAAACCGTTTAAGGTATCTGTCGATACACTGAATATTACACGTATATTATCATGTTAGGACTCGTGTTACCGGTATTACTTTTCAATGACGTTTAAATTGTTCGTTTAAATTATGCATGACCTCGCTTGTATAATGACGAAACGGCACTTTGAAACTATTAAGCTGTAACGTTACCTTATTAATTCCACAGTGAATGTCTATATCCCACTTTTCAACGGAGCACGAGAATTTGCAGACGCACGTGTTGGTTGGACCGCATTTCCCACCGTATTTGCAGAGACCGTTCTCGTCACATGGAGCTCCCCCATCACTCTTGACCGCTGGTACAGCACTGATTACTATGGAAAGTAAATGTATTAAACTGGGGGTAAGTTGGGTGCCGTTAGCACATAATATCCCATATTTCCCAGTCGTATTTTTGACAATTACCCACGCTATTTGAAGTCTTGAGGATACGGTTATTATAACTATGTAAAACATCAGCGATCTTAACCTAACCTATTATACTAATGTTAAGAGATTTTATACGTCAACATACATTCTTAATTATCGTGGCTCGATCGAAATTGGACTGTGACGTAGCGGAAATGTTATTCTTGCGGATTCTAGATGCGACCACCGGTATGCCAATTAAACCTAATTAATAATCGCCTTGTGCTATTTGCATCTTGCGACGCGATCAAAGCAGAAGCCAAGGGACAAAGGTGCACTCTTTTAAAGTTACTGTAATGCGCAGTTTTATATAATCTGCTGTCGAATATACTTACGAGAAAATATGGCGATACATCCAGCAAGCATAAATCTTGTAATGTTCATTTTGTTTATAAATCCTTTTGTACTGCCGCTGCTTAATAAATTACAATACCTAAGTGTGGGCCTGGAACAATAAGACAGTGATTAGCATTGAACAACAGCAACGTTCATGCTGTAACTTATACAACGGTGCTTTGAGGCCCCTTACAATGCGCAACATTGTAAACTAATTTTAACGCCCTGAGCAAAAATACGTGCGCTGAAGGTTTTCCGGCAGGTCATACAATGTGATCTCTGTATGTATCTATACTCTTTATTCTGAACGTATAACTGTCATCCGCAGCGAGCTACACTTAATTCAATTACAGCAGCATCCTATGTAATTGCCCTAATGGAGAATAACCACTCCGTAATTGAACAGAAACGATAATTGGGCTGAAGTGCAATTGATTCCAACTTGACGTCTGCAATTGTCTAACAGTGGCTCTGATTAGCTTCAACCTGCTTATTCTGTAACTAAGTAGACTGGTACATTGTAGTCGAAGCTGCACGCGTTTAAATACTTGTCGACCAGATACTGTCTCAGAATTCGCGGTCGAGAAGAGACAATCGTAGAATACAAAAAATGTAAAAGAGAGAAAAGAAAGAAGAAGGTTCTTTGCAGACGAGATGGGTAAAAGTTGCAACGGTGGTAATGATTATTTAAGTATCACCGTAGAAAATACCAGACGTCGAATTGTGAGAAAGTGTCTTTTATAGCCAATGACCTTAAAGATTTTTTGCCCGAAAATGCAAAGACCCCACGTACGTAGATAAGAGATAGCATACCACCGTCTCATTCCTACAAAAGGAGACGCGCTTATTAAAGGGTAAAATTAGATTCGTATCGATTTGGAAAATCCAAACCGTTAGGTAAAACAAAAAGGAAAAATTAACCTAAACAAATTACTGAATAGAGAAATTCCATTTCTCCTTGAACTATCCATGCCACACTCCCATACGAAATGCGGTTTGCTAATCTTCACACGACGGGCGGGTTAATACGGAAACGTTTAGGTGTCTGGTTCAATGGCATTCCTGCCTCTACTGTTGAGAATTTCCAACCTCGATAAGCCATGCGCACGACACTCTATATGCTGAAAGATACCTCCCAGATCCTGGCACTGGTTTCCACGATTCCTGGTGCAGTCAGCAGTCACTCCAAGTTTGACCCAGGATTCATAACTGAAGTCACCTCCCTTTCGCCATATTTGCTGTCGTGAACTTGTCGAAACGTCCGTAGTCTCACGCCTAAGGGTCATTCACATCGTGCACTAGACGCACAAGACAGAGATTGATCAAATGATGGATCGACCGCCACCATATTCTGTGTGGTCCCTAGAATTCCTTCTATAACGGGCACTGGTTTATAATTACTATACGCAAGAACTCCCGACCAGGATTTCGAAACAGCTAGACAGCGTCAGAGCTAAAGGTCACGACCCTTTTGTTCCTAGACTGCACCTAACCACAGTCTTTGAATCTTTGCGGCAAGCGACTTGAAACATCCTCAAGACCTGACGTATGAACTGTTTCGGCAACACTTTACGTTGACGTATTTCAAATTCATTGAAACACGAACAGTCTAATTTTTACGCCAACGATAAAACGAGTGGTTGATGTTATTTGACACAAATAACATCAAAAAGATCGAAACTGTTATAAAATAAACACCGGATTTTAGTCGGGCGCAATCTGATATCATACGATATTTTAAACTGCGGTTGTCGTAAATTAACAGCGTTTGCGGGTTAGGCCAACGAAAAGCAGGAAAAGAAACGGTGACGAGTGTCTATACTATAGTTACGAAAACGAAGTATGAACTAATCAAAAAATCGTGGCCACCTTCATCGTCAATTTACAACGAGTGTTTAATAAAAAATGGGTTTGTTCGCTATGGGAGTTGCCACCTAAGGAGAATATAACGCATGATATCAACGTATTCTTCTGGGGCCTGCAGATAAAATTACATTTTCTTATAAACACGTCGAGTAGCAGGAACTAATGATTTCAGAGCCCGCGTATCGTCGTGGATTTTCACCACATGTCTGCTTTGTTTCACTCTGGAGTATTTAATTAACCGCCATGTGCGTATATAATAGTGATACATCTATGATATCAGGGTAATAAAATAGAATCTAACTCAATAATATGATATATAACAGACTCGGGTAAGATGGGTCATCTTTAGCACACAATATCTAAATATCCTGGTCGTGTTTTAAACAAAAAAAAAACGGTCTATGGAAGTCGTAAGAATACGGTTTTATAATTCTTTAAATGTTCTTGTTTACTACCAAATGGAACGAGAATATAGAATGAAAGGTGTCCCATCTTCCCCCACCCCACTATATCATTAGTGTTGGTGGCAAATAGAAACAAATCTTTTTAGGGTTGAAACTAATTGGCCGGGCGACGATTTTTCATCGTTAAGAAATGAATTGCGCGGAAGTCTATTGACTATAAACTGGAAAGAATTCGTGGGAATTTGACCCCGTTTACTTCGCTTCCGCCACCCCTTAGCCACACTTACTCAGTCCAGGATATAAAGCTGACTAATTAAAAATACATGGTAGGTTAGTCACATAAGAAGTCAATGATGTCTATAAAGGTCACGGCCATGCTTGGCGGGGAACCGAATCCTGTGTAAAGTCTATGGTTGATAATTTTGATTTGTCTTGAAACAAACGAGGTTAAATAATTGCGGAAAGGATTAATCACTAGCGTAAGCCGCAATTTCTACGAGTAATGGGTGTCTACTATCAAACAAATCACTTAACACAATGGCCTAAAGACCTGGCAAGAGATATTCTGCTGCTGTATTAACTTTAATCGGGGTGATTTTAATTAAACTATCTGCTAAAAGTGCAGGCTTAAATATTAAGTACAAGCATATAATATAATCTTAAACCTATACTTAGGCGGTCAAGGCGGATCTGATTCACCACAACCCTTATTAGACTCCATTCTATAATTATACAGTTCGCCTCTGTCCTTCACTTAACTGCACGCAGACGCAACTACCTTTAAAATAAACTCAATGCTCCCAATTACAGCGGCAGGTGTAGGAGCTGCTACTGTTGCGTGTTCAGTCATGTACATCCATCGTTGTCACCGTTTGCTTACAATTCCGCCCGCACAGATGTTACAATTGTTTCACACGTGATTAATTCAGGAGAAACGGCCTCAGTTTTACCAATGGTTGGCATCATAGTATAGGATGGGGGAATATGGGACACCATTTCATTTTTTTTCTCGTCCCATTTAGTAGTAAACAAAGAACATTCAAAGAATTATAAAACCGTATGCTCCTAACTCCCATAGACTATATCGTTAATTATTTAAAACACGATTAGAATATTTGGATATTATGTGCTGAAGGTGTCCCTTCTTCCCCCAGGTTACTATATAATATAGTAAGTTGAAGTTCTCAATATTATCCGTCATACCCATGGGTTCAAATGATTTGTATTCGTCGTATGAATACGCTGGTGCAAGATCAAAACGTTGTATTTTACCGCTACAAACACAGGTTTGTTTATATGTAAATAAACATTACGTATCAGAGGTTATATTTAGAAGACGTACGCAACCAAAACGCGCGTGGTCGTTCTGATGTAACCTGTATTTCATCGAACCGCATCTAAAGCCCATTGCCATATAGGGAAAATTGTTCGATCTTTGATTTATAGGTCAACTTGGAGATGCTGAGTAATAGATAGGTCGTCATTACCGCGAAATATGATTGACACCGAAGCACTGCCCACGTCCTAAAGCACTTACGTCGCTCACCAGGGGTGTGAATTGTTGATATTTATTGACTCAAAAATACGACATGAGTAAACGATTCCAATTCGCAACGTTGGAACTGCGCCAGTTTACATAAGAATTTGAGTAACGTGCGCTTTTCTTATCCTTGTACTTTTATGGGTAGCGGTTGTATATACAATTACGTTTTACGACACGTATATGTAAACTAAAATAAGGAAGTTCTATTTACTCATTTATTCCTACAGCGGTATCTTGGTTCGTTTAGGAATGTTCCTAGAGCCCGACACTGGGACATATTGGCAGACGAACCCAGTGGGGGGCAATTATGTATTTTATTGACTCGTAAAGTCAGTTTGCACCAACGCCCGGCGACAAAGCATCTTTACGTGGTCGGAAGTAAAAAAATACTCGCTTTTGAAGCACGCTGTTATTCAGTAGCCTTTATTAGTCTAGTCGCCCCAAGCTATAGTTGTGATTCATAAACCAATACAATACCTTTATCTGTGCAACCGCAGCCACCACAAGTAAAGAAACTAAACATGTTTCCAGATAGATTGGAATCTTAATTGTTCATGCCTGTTTTAGTAGTAGTACACTAACAAAACCACATCTTTAGCCATTACAAATGACGCTTTTAAAGTAAATAACTTGTTTAGATGAACCGGTATTTGTCATACGCCCTATTTCGGTCACACGAGACCGGGAAGCGAAAAGACCACAGTGAGAATAGATGAAATCGTGTACATTACGTCATTATTTCTCAGTCGTTTGAATTATTTGTTTTTGGTCGTAAATGAGGCGAAGCAATGACTTGTGTTATAACACTGTCCCTATGCTACTATTTGCCGGGCGCTTGGCCGAATCGTCCGTTAGTTTTAAGCGATGTATTCGGCAAGCTAGCGGTCGTTCCGCCAAATACTTAAACCGTGACCGTTGTAGCATCTTGAGATTTGATATCAGTGATGTAATCAGAGAAAACGGCCGTTAGTTAAATGCTACAGGATGGCCGGTGTGTTGAATGAATACATGGAACGCTTAAGTTCTGTTTTTATTGTCGAATCGACCTTTCGGTTGCATGTGATTCAGATATACCACCGTGGCCGCCACAATCCGCTTTGAAATCCACACTCTTGATGACTCTAAAAATATAAACAGTCCAATGATCCTATACCACTTACATATACAAACCTAAGTACTATTCACACAACGGTATACACACTACATTACGTTGGATTGTTTGCACTAAGACGCTCGCTATCCGTTCGGTTGTTTTGAGTCTATTAAACAACATGAATGGCTTCGTTTGTTTAAAGGTAATAATATATATTGCTCCAAGCATGTGGTCGTTCAATCGCTGCTAATGTGGGCTTACATAGGTTTATCTTCCGTGTGCTATGGATGCGATAACTTTTTAAAACAACAAGGTATATAGGTACCGTCGGATAAGATGGGACACCTTTAAAAATATTACCCATTTATCCGGATCGTGTTTTAAACAATTAACAATAAGTCTATGGTCTTTAGGATACAGTTTTATAATTCTTTAAGTGTTCTTTGTTTACAACCAAATGGGACAGGGATATGAATGAAAGGGTGTCCCATCTTCTCCCACCCTTCATATTACTGAATCATATTCTATTTTAATACCCTGATATCATATAAGAGAAAATAAAATAAAAAGGGGTCCCATCTTACCCCACCTTACTATATATGGTAAAACAAGGGTGTCTCAGTTTGTTAATTAAAATCGATTGACACCAACTTTTGGTTTGATGTCTAACAATGTAAAATAAACAGAAAACTCTGGCATAAGAAACCCAGACGACCAACGGGGACCACCTTTAAGACACCTGTGTATTCACTACTATTGTGTTAGCTATTAATCATAGTTGCCATATGCTAACAGAACACGAGTGCTAGCTGTCAGTAAAGGGCGAATGATTTTTACCACTTGCTGGGCGCTTATTTTCTCATTACAACAAATGGCTTTGTACACAAAAGTTTACAAGTGCCCTGTCCACACACGAGAATTAATTACAAATATAAATTCATGTCAATCATAATTTATTTCAGCCGTATATTCATATTTGGTAAACGTGAATAAAAATGTCTGCGGTGTAGAAAAAATGCACCAAAGCCAGTCACAGGTTAGACATTTTCAAGAAAAACATATTTAACATAACATTAGTAAAAAAATTCGGAAACGACATTCTTTTCAGGGCAAATATTGTCGAACATTCTATTTATTTACCCAGGCAGTGTTACAGCTATTTGCTTTAAGTACACACTCCGTTAAATACACTGACAGAGAGTTACTTATGTTTAAATACACGTACTTCATATTGGTTACAAGATACACAGACGTTTCATATCCTAAGCTAACTGATGTTTATTTGCCGTTGGATGGTTGTTTCCTTTACGGAAACCGGAGATCATCATTTTCGCTTCGTCAGGAAAGAAGTAAATGATAATAGCGTCCTGCGTTGCCTAATTTGACACTAAGATTTGTTGGGTAAGGTGGGTACCGTTAGAACATAATGTCCCATATTTCCTGATCGTGTTTTAACAATTAACAACGCTCTATTATCTCGTAGGTAGAAAATTGTGTAAATATTTGTTTCCTACCAATTGGGACGATAAACGAGACTGAAAATAGAACCATCTTACCCCAAACTACTATTACGCTTTAACCAAAAGCTTATATAGTCCTAAACTTTATTCGAGTTGCATATTTTGGCCGAGCACATGTTTCCAAACAGTTTAAATGCTTTTGCCATCATAATGTAACTTATATGCACAATCGCACCCGCGTAACCTTTGGTTGGAGGCAGGCGCGCTATAACCACTATGCCACCGGACCGAAGGAATGTCACACCAATATAGGAATATCCAAATATTACGTTCCTAATTGTAGTGACCCTTTCGTACAAGTTCTGGAAGTTCCCAAGTGTCAGTTGATAAACCTTGCGATTGTCGCCTCGGGTTTAACCAGCTGGTAATGTCGTCGATGTGTAGTTGGAGTAATTTGCAATGTGCTAGCGGTAACTGTCAGTGTGCACACAGTATATATGCGTGTTTTGTATTGAGAAATATCATCGGGGATTTTGTATTCGTAAGACGCTTTGGTACGGTGCGGCGTCCTGTTTACATTAGCAAGTAAGGGGTCGAAGCTCGATGCTGCCACCGATGTGAATGTATGTGCCCTTGCGCAAGACAGTTAAAAGCAATTGCGGTCACTAATAAGCTGTCTAACTTGTGAGCCATACATAAAAGAATTACCCGTTAAGTTACATATATTTGGTAACGCGTCAGCAGTCCTGAGGTGTTTTAATAACCATGTGTATTAACGACTGTCGTTTCCCTGCCACGTCAAGAGCAATAAATGACTATCATTGCACAACCGGTAGCTGGCGCTAGTGAGTAGACTCTATATTAAAATGACACTAACGGCGCACGTGAGCTGTAAAAACGAACTTCCCATGGAACATACGTGATGAATGGTGTTATAAAATCTTGCTGCCATTCTGATTTCTATTTAGACGACGTAGCTGCGACAAAATAAGGATTTAAAAAGAATAAACAGGCTGTATTATGTAATATATGTTTTAGCATACAATATATAGTAGTTCTAATGTGTAGACCTTATTTTGTATACGTTTAATTCAGTTAGGGTGCCGTAGTGTGGTATATATTCGTCTCGAGATGGTTAGTTGCGAAGTGGCGTCGAGAAGTAAAATGTTTACAAGTTTACGTGACTAATTAAATGAATGTAACTTTTTTATCTTCTCGTAGCGGGGCAACAGCAGTCGTTATAACACGAGTGTTATGCATAATACACCCCGTGCAAAAAAATTTATATGTGTTGTAAAATTTCCATGGTATGAACCGGAACTATAGGTAAACCCCGCTTATATGACGTCAATATAAACAACGTCATATAACTGTGGTATGGAGATCCATAGTTGACTCATGAGCCGAATATATATTGCACAACCTCAACCGCAAAGCGAAACTCCCAAGCCACAAAGCTTGGGATTACGAAACTAATTCCGCTTTTGACAGTAAACTGTTGAAACTGAAAAATATGAGCCAGAGAGGGCATGAGAATGTATTCGGTTTCAAACATGATAAATATCCTTTGTTGCTTGTCCGCTTCGAGCAAACATGGTATAAGTTTACTGGCAATTTGCTAAGTAAAGTTATTGTTGTTGTATATACAATTAAAAGCTGTAATACTTCAGCGAGCCTCCTCAGCAAACGTTATGTGTTATTTGTACGTTATATAGAGCATTACAGAATCGTTAAAAAAAGTATAGATTGCTAAATAAAGTCACTGCTGTTGCATATCCAAATTAGGACCGTGGGGTAAGATGGGACATTCTCTTTTCTCGTTTTATATCTAATGGTTATTTGTAACAAAGAACATTTATAGAATTATGTAACGTGTAACCGAATCTTCACGATTCTAAAAGAGTATTGGTAATTGATCAAAACACGATCAAGAAACATGGGACTTTAGGAGCTAACGGTATCCCATCGTACCCCACTATACTAAATTATTTGTTTGGTATACAGCATCGCGCGTTGTTGTAAATTTTCCCACTGAGTAATCGACATATAGTTTGAAAAAACAAGTGAATCGTTAGTTTGTTTATAATTGTCGCCTTACATGTTGAATCGAACACTTGACACTCCAGCGGTGTGACAAATTCGTTCGAAACAAAGCATGACTAATCACCTCGATTTTGCAACAATTCGTTTTCGATCTCGGTAAGGAGACGACTCCATTATAAGAGCTCTGTTCCTTGAGGTGCTAACGAGAGTTTAATTACAGGGTCGCGTCCTATATCTCTTTAGCTTTATCGCGACGTTGTTTCGAAATTTAAAGGTCCACTTTCGCAACGTTGTATTTCGGCCGACGACCTGGGAAAGATTGGTATCTCATTTTTTCATGTGGCTACTTAATTTAACCAAAAGCAATTCTGTTCCAAATTGAAATCAGATTTCCGCTCCACGATTTGACCGATTGCGTCAAAAAAAAGATGTATATCTTCGAATGCGCAATGGCAAATGCAAAGCGTCCCTAAAGCTTGCCTGAAACCGCATTTTCTGCGCGATTGGATTTGAGCGTACTGCGCGCCTGCCAGATGGCTGTTGCCTTTCAAAGTTCGGTCGTGAACCTTACGCGTTTAAAACACTCGCGCATGGTGTCAATATGACAATTAAGTTAAAGCGAATCGGGTTCGAGCAAATAAGCGATTAATTTGAGCGTTGACGTAGTTTCACTTTGTGTGGAGTGCAGATCGGGCCAGATTGCTGCTCGACCGACATCAAGATGAACCAAAATAAACATGACTGTGTTCGTTTGGCTAATTATCTTTCATTGCGGTTGAAATTGCTTTTCCGGTGAAACAACCTTCAGAAGATTGCGCTGCAATAAAACTATCCGCGTCACTGGAGATACCGTGATATCAAACAAAGTATTTGCTTTTCGACGACGATTCGAGCTGGAATTTTTGTAACAGTCTTGCCACGGTACGAGTTATTACCGTAAAGGTCAACATTTGTCCAATAATTCATTGTTCAATGTTCGTTATAGCAAGGGGACCCTATAGCACGCCTTGTTAGGCGGGTTAGTCAAACAAGGGCCTTATAAATCGAGGTCTTGTAACAACAATTCCATTGAGCAGTTGGATTGTTGGGACGAATGAAACCTCTTACCACCAGAGACAACAGCGCGAAACAGACAAGTAGAAACTTAAAGTCATATTTTGCCACAAACGCAACACATATCTATGTAACCCGCGCATAAATTATCATTACTGTAGTTGAATTTTGCTTCCATTACTTATGAAACGAACACATAAAAACTTTTTTTTGTATTTCATGTTACTATAGAATATTCCATTTTTAACAAGTCAGATGCTATCTAGCGTATGTGGGAATTGGTGTGTGTGAAGCATCTTTATTTATTAATGAGATTTTTCACGGTTTGTATTCATTAAAAATTCAAAATACTGAAGTGTCAGCGGAGTCGTCGGGCTCTGCCAGCCGTTATGATTCATTGGACTTCCCAACAAAATTGTAGGCCGGAAACGAACCGCTAAACCTCGCTTTACACCCTTGAAACAAACCGCTGTGTTCCGCTTAATAATAAGCGTGAAGCTTAACGCCATCACGTCCGCCCATGCTTAATCGTTTAGCACTTCGCTATGGCCGTGATCAGCTAAGTACTTATATGCTATCGGCCGTAACTCGAGGCAACCGTCTGCGAGGTAAATAAAAACCACAATCCCGTCTTATAATGCAAGCAATTGAGCGACACTTGACTGTAATTAGTTACTTTTGTGAGATTCAAATTATCTCTGTTGTGCGGGGTCGGGAACGCTAATAATGACCGAGCGCGGCACAAAAGATCCGGGCAGTTACCTTGACTATCGCGACCTTCGAACCACCGTTGGAGTGAGACCGAAAGAAAAAGTTTGCGGCCGCCCAGATACGGAGAGGTATCAGATAGATAGACCACCACTCCATGCAGATACGAGTAGTCTGTGTCGTACCTTGCCACAACAAGCAACTGGTAAAAGTGCTGGAAATGTAAAGGAAAGCCAGCCGACAATGTAGTCTAGTTATGCTCTTGGTTAGGTAGCATATGCTTGGGAGAGATAAGACAACAAAGGAATAGTTTATTAATTCAATACAGTTTTATATATCCTGTAACTGGTTTGCGAATTGCTGCAAATTTGCGTTTAGCATTATAGGATTCGTCAGCACACAAGAATAGAATTACGTAACTTATTTGCGAAGCTGTACGCGCAGTTTGATTAATTTGCTTTCCCCCCTTTCCCCATGAACCACTCCAGTAAACCGCAAGTCGATCACGGGGCTCATAAAGCTTTTATCTTCCCGAATTTTGGAGCGAGGTTTCTGCCAAGGATTCGGCAAGAGTAAATTATTCCGTTCTCCGGAAGGTAATTTTCATTTTTTTTCTTCCGCAGGCTTTGTTTCTGTTTAGAACGAATAATCGTGCTTTGTATTAAATCGCGAGCTATAACGAGTTGTCTCTCGTACAAGCAACCATTGTTAAGTCGGTACATCGAGTAGAGAAGACAGCTTCCGCCGAGATGGGAGTCCCAGGATCCGGCCGACAAACATCCCAATCCACGAAGTACAGTTCCGACCCCAACGCTTATTATCACCGATCTTACGGTACAACAAGTAGCGTCAAAACATCAATTTGCCACCAATTAGCGTTTATTGTGCTCGGCTTGGTGTGTTGTTGTTCTCTGGCGGTGTCGCTACTTTTTGCCAACCGACTTTTGGTCACTGACAAGAACTTGAACGACCTGCAAGCAAAATGTTCCGGTTACGAGTTGGAACTTGACTCGCATCGTCAGAGCGTAAAGGAACTTTTCTCAAAGGTCACAGAACTTAGTGGGCGATTCGTGGACTTCGATGGCGAGCCAGAAAACAAGGTATAAATGCCGCATGCTTAAACACTAGATTCGGTGATTAATTATTTGCTTGTGGCAAGCCACTCCTTCTGTGTGACACGTCGCACGCGCTTATGGGCAGGTAGAGCACTCGTAACGCCGCAGAAGGCGCGTGTATTTGTTTGTGTTCAGGATCCGCGGTCCCGGGTCATTGTGATCGCTGCAAAACGGCCGATTTGCTAATCTTAAGTGTCCGTGACTAATCACTGCAAATACGCTCATTTCCACCGTGAGACCGCAACCATAGAACGTTAGCTTCATGTTGAAACTTGGACTCGTATCAATAAGACTAATTGCTTCATTCGCTTCGATCCTCTGGCCACGGTCGGTTTGATGTCTGATGAATCCATGCGACTTAATATTGTTTCTCTATCGCTAGCAAATTTTAATTAACTCTTGCGACCTGTATTGCCCTAAGAACGACCAGGCTTTAAAGTCACTGCGATTTCACAGTCGCATAAAGGTTTACTCTTTACATCACCAGCCGACCGAGGCATTAACCGAGGCATTAGGCCATTCACCAAATACGTAACCTGTTTTTGATCTTGCCTTCTCGTACTTGCCACTACTCCCAGCGGGCTTTGGCAGCAGCTTACTGTTTTGGGTTGCTAATGTTGAAAGGCTTCTTGTAATGATAAAAATCACGTTCAAAGCGCTGTCGTCAGCTTCTGATATATTCTGCATAACCTCTGCATGTACAAGCTTTATCAGTTTACCCGCCAAGCATCCACACCTGTCGCTCAGTTTGTACGGACGTTTAGAATTCATTTCACGCGATTTCTCTAATAAACAGACTACCCTGCCCACAACATGCAAGCAGGTTCATTTTCTTCGTGTGTGTTCCGTCAAAACGGGTAAAAAATCGCCTCAACGTTTAGAATCAATCAATAATAATATGCGTGCACTCTCTACGTGATAAAAGCCCTGAACAAGTAAACTGCGGCATTCGTCCGACCGGTATTTTGCAACATAATGGTTAATTTGTTTCCTATTAATACTGTAGCAAGTTCGTAGCTCGTAACTTAATGTCTAAGTACGGTTTCCTTAGCGTATGAATTAGTGTCATCCTTTATCCAATAATTACAACGTGAGTATTTTAAAGTTATAGTCGGGCACGCAAGTACAACGTAACACTGTTAGCTTATCCATTACTAAAGCATGTTTTCCTAGCCATTTACAGAGTTCGCCGTGGTAGTCATTATTTTCAATCTAATATTCCTATTAACGTCTTCATTCGTCTATATTATGAGTTATGTTGCTATCACTGTGAAAATTCTTTTCGGAAATCGCCTTAAAACTTTGTGTTGAATCACTGTCTATAGTGCAGTGTTTGTTTGGTGTACGTCGCCATTTAGTTTAATTGTTTCCATTCATGACCGTGATATTAACGATTTAGGCTTTAGGAAGTGATGGCGAGTCTCTGCTGCGCCAGGCTGTATCAAAAGAAGTAACCGCGTAACGCGTCAGGCATAATTCAATGGCGCACGCCAAAGATCGGGGCGACGATATCCCACAGAGTTGTTTCCATTCTAAACCAGTTTGGTCACGCTGATTTTACTCATTATGGCAGCGTAGCTGTGCTATGGGAAATGCTACGTCGTGAGACCGACAACCGACGTAGCTCCTTCCGAAACAGCAAGCTTCAAATACCGGGGTCTTGTTTAGGAAGCCCTTAGTTTTGAACAATAACTTAACCCCGCAAACAAATAGCAAATTATTTATTTTTTACTTTTAACAGGACAAGGACGAAGCAAAACTGCGGAGAAAACGATCCTTCGGTGGATGCCAATGCCCTTCAGGTCCACCAGGGCCAAAAGGTATGTTTACTACAAGGTCTCATATATGACGTCGGTATTGTAGTTCCCGTTCCCCTTTTGTGCGTAGTAACCTACACCACATGTCAGTAAACATAATAATACTCGCGGCAAAGATCGTGGTTGGCACTGGAGTATAAATTTCGCGCTTCTGAACTGAAACTTTGACAGTGATGAATTGTAGTATAGCAGGTATAAAACGTACATACTGAAATTTGAACTCTAGAAACACAACATGTACATGCCTTTACCTAGCGACGACAAATCTTTCGAAATCAAAACAAGTTCCAAAATTAAACACGGTATCGACAAACCGAAATTGCTCTTCAGTATTCGATTACACAGTTGTGGTTTAGAGTTTTACGAATTCGTGATTCGATTCTGAGTTCGCCAGCCTTTTTGCTGTGCGGTGATATCTGTATGAGATACGAGGTTTCATGTTAGATTACATAAATGACAATAGCAAGAGTTCTTCGCTGGTCATCGGGTCAGGAGGATGGCGACCTTTTTTATTATTTAAATACATGTCAGTTAACTGTTGCGATACGAAAAGCGATATTGTGAAATATATCTCGGACCATCTAAAACACGATAAAGTTTGTAACAGAAAGTTTGTATTGATAATCAGCAGTTTTAGTTTTGAATATTTGTGGCTTTCCGCAGTTCTTTCGTGTGTGAACAAAGCACAATATGCCAGTGTCTTTCCCGGTCTATTTACGCTACCGATATAAATCCACAGATTTCTTTCGGCGCCGAAATTTCTCGCTGTCAAAATAATTGCGCAGCGTAGCAATATCAACGCCTAATTGACAGGTTTGGTTACTTCTGCTGATAAAGTACGTCAGAGCTCGGTAGATACCCCTGTTTCTGTAACCCGTCACCTTCCACACTGCGGCGCTTCAATGTTTTACTACCCGCCTTGAAAACCGAGTTGAACCTGTTAGAGAATTTGATCATTTTGTTCCGGATTGTCGTGTGCTCTCAACTAATGGTACGTGTAAGTTACAATAGAAGGAAGCTTTGGATTCTCCGATACACTTGATAGGAGGACATTGTGCATTTTGTTCCCCTGTCAAGTTGATGGAACGACAGGTATTGGTTTACCGACAGTAGTGGAACGTATTACACAATCCATGCTTTCATTCATGTCATGAATTAAGATGGATTCCCTAAATTTGTGGGAATCCGGTCATAAGTAAATCCGCCTTCCAATTTTCTTCTCGCGCTGTTGAATCAATCAAGTGGGCAATAGACAGGCCACCCAGGTCTGTCCCATTTACCAAATCAACTCATTTGTTTTGCTACTGGACCAACGACTTCAAAGCTTCTTCAATGGCCATTGAGGTAACTCGTATTTTCGGGGTTCCCTGGTCCTTTTAGTGTCTTAGTTGTCCTGGATCAGAACTGAATACGATTCCCTTTGTCTCTGGACTTTTCGTGTCCTAATTTAATCGGCTCGTCTAATTCCAGATCGAAATTGTCGTAAAACGCATTTCCCAAACGGGTGATATAAAAATCGTTACTCGATTAGCTGATATTGCCCATAATAGGCATCCTGGTTTTATTGCCGTTTCCCTGAATGGATTGTAAGTCGTCGCGTGAGCTGGACAAAAGACGAGAAGGCGGCAATCTGCGAACACGTCATTTTGTTATTGGACGGGTAAATGTAATAACGTTTGTCGCCTTTATTGGGTGTGAAAACCGCCTCGTTTGTTGTTTATTACTACCGCCCGCATTAGTTGTTTGTAAACAGATATTTTACAAGGTATGCGCCGTACAGCATGCGCTCGCTTCTTATGTCGACGCGGTTTTCGGACCGTTTCAATATTTCGGAATAAGTTGTTTGGTCGATACAACTTACTATCAATCTTTCTTAACAAGACAACTTGTCAGGTTTCTCGCCTTGCAGGCCGCTATGTCATCCGTCATTAATGACAACTATTTGTGTTTTGTTTGTATCTATTTACACGGCGTTCGGTTGCCAGGTTTGTCTCTTGTTTATGACACGTACATCGAAACCACGGATGGATTTGCGGTTCCGGAACGATGGCTGGGAAACGACAATGTTTGCTGCTTATTTAGAATCCAAGCGTAGACCATGCTATCTAACGTTCGACCAACACCTGCTACCCTCCCGCCATAAATTGCTTTAGAAATTCTCGTGTCGTGTAAATGCGGATCGTCAACCCTCGTTCTGTAGTTTTGTTGTTCAATATATGGCGCTGCTAGAAGCCGGAAATTACAGTGAAATTGCCCTGAGTGCGGATTACGATCGTCAGCAACTGTCGGCAAGCTTCAAAGCGCCGACGAATGATGATGTATCCTTTTAATTCAAGCTCAACCGCCGCCCTGAGGATTCGTGACGCAATTAACACTTGGTAAATTAGGCGGTGTCAGTAGAAGAGTCCTTACGATGATGACAACAGTCGAACGCAATGCGGCCATTATGTCGTATATGCCGAACACATAATGTGTTTGACTTTGCAATATTTGACCCGCATGTATAGGGTGCTTGCATTTTAGTTCTGTCGTTGCTACTTCCGTGCTATCAGTTCCAAGTTCATCCAAACTCAAGTTACGATAAAAGGATGGCAGCGCTAGCGAGCGAATTCAAATGTGTTCCCAGCGGGACAGATGTGTTTAATCTTGGCTTAATCTACAGGAATGTGTTATATGCTGGGGAAAGCAGGCACGAAGCTCCTTGCTGCTTTTATCGACAGGCAAAGTGGTTTGGGGCAATTTCTGTCCACTTTTGTCCGTCCAAATCGATACTACTGTGGGGAAGTGACCCTCTGTACACCGACCACGTCATCGACACCGGTTATCGCACACACAACCTATACGACTTCTGAGACACGCCGACAAATCTATTTATTTGCGCCCGGCAATTTCCCTTTCTAGTAGGGGTAGGGGCGTCCATTCTTTCACCCCAAGGGTTAACTGGTAATTGCAATCGCGGGCAAGACCTAGTCACCCGTAACCGCGGGTCTTCTACGCAGTTTAGATATGGCCTCGTTCGATCTGTGGGTGCATCGCCGACTAGAGAGACTTGTAAACAATAAAATTCCTCCCCAAATGAAGACGCATTGCTTAGCCGACCTACAAACCTAATGCGGAGTTCAGCAGCGAAACAAATTATTGCGATGCGTCATAGTTTGGCACGATCAGCGGAAAACAAATTCGCGACAAATTGTCTCCATTGCTCAGCACTTCGGTATTGTTTGCCGAGAAATTGGCACTTTTTCTCCAAATTATTTACCGAAACTGACACCCAGACTGTAAATCATACCATTAGCCGCTAACTGGCCATGCATCAGATACGATACAGTAATACGAGGTTGAGGTTCTTTTCTTGAAGGTTTGTTTTGTAAACTCTATTCATTAGCTTCATGTGGTTAACACGCAACTCCGGTAATAACAGCTTCAAGTCTCGTCTTATATCCTGTGTTAACAAGTCCACCACCAACCCCCTTATTGTTCACTTTCGCATATACCGTGTTATTGACGTTATATTTTGATTGCCTCGCTTATCCAGATGTTGCGACTTTCGTTCATTCGCTTTGTTAAACGCCGCTTTCGAAACTAGCGTTCGGTTACGGGGAATTAATGTTTCCTATATAACAACCCCTCTATAGCTTTTGTTTGTAAGTTGCCAAGGTGATTCGTAACCATACAATTCAGGTTATTTTTGTTAATTTCTAGGAAATGAATTTTTGTAGTGTTGCGGTTTTAATATCAAAAACCATGTCTAGTTTACGATAATAATAATAAAAATTTAGTTGTTTTCGCTTTAATTACATTTGCGAAGTTTCACTACCTGTAAATAACTAAACGACCAACATTATAGCGACAAAACGGCAGTCGTTAAAACACGCCACAGTTAAAAACATATTTACATTTAATTGGTAAAGATCTCGTGGCAGTTAAAACATAGGTGTTACGTTTACATTATACGAACCGCTGGTATTTAATTTGCAAATGTTTCAATATTGTTTGATTGTTGTTTACAGTTATTAAAGTATCCTGTTTCAACAAAGTAACTGAATAACACTTTGCGTGAATAATTGGTCAAACTGCGTGACAGAGTGCTTTCGTTTCGCTTAACAAGCCTGTCATTTATATGCTTGTGAAGCAACTAGCGGTCCTATGCCCCATGCCGAGCCACCATGGTGGTTACTAATTCGTTCGTTCCTGTCCGATACAGGGTCAATCATATATGTTCGTTTCCCGACTCAAACTTAATTATTGCAATTTCTTCTGCGTGAGAAACGCATTGTAACGAGTTTGGTATTTTATTGAGCCGGCGTCCCTGTGGCTACCGTGCCCCAACAATATGTTTGTTGTGCATCAAACCTATTCCGGGCCAACGGAGAAACCTTGTAGGCCCACTCTCGTGTTCGAACTTTTGTTGCATTTGTTTCCGATCGTCTGTCACTTTTGGCTTTTTGTTCGAGCAATTTAACCTTTACCTTACGACGCCAGCAGTAATACACTGTCTCAAGTATTTCGCCAAGCACAAACAAAATGCAAGCCAACTGGAAGATCGTGTTTTTGGCCTCAATTATTTACAGTTTGTCCAATTTCAAGCAACTGAATACCAAACGCTGTGGTTCTGGCACGTGTCCACCCTACTGCTGTATACGCCGTCCCATTATAGCCAAGGAACGCGACGGCGATCGTTTTTCGTGTCTACAAAACGTCTATTGATGGGCTAACCATCTATGGTTTATTTTGCTTGGAAACAAATCACTCGAATCAGAAATTCTTCCCAAATGTCATGCGCAATTCCGGGTGACGGGCGTTGAATGCGGGAGAACATTAACACGGTTCCACCTCGTCTCTGAACGTCGATAAAAGCCAGAAAGCAACGAACCATCGCTTTCTGATGATCCTTCATTCTCCCGGCTTGTCTGCATGGGCTTAACGGTGAGACCAAACTTCGGTGGTCCGATGTCACCCCGTCCGTCAAATTCGTACCGCGTTTCACTTTAGCAGGATAATTTTTACTTAACCCAGCCTACGTTTCCGCCGATGGTGTTACTGTTTTACCCCAAACACCATTTCCCCGAGATTACCACCTTACGCATCGAACTCGGTCATTATCGATGTAAAAACGTTCAGGTGTCGTTTTCCACCGACTGCCTGACAATGCGGGTTACTGTATACCGTCCAACGGTCAGCTGCAACACGAGCTGATGACTTTTCACGCATTAGTGTTTACAGATACATCAGCAAGGGCTCGGCATTGCTCATGGTCACGGGGTGTCGGGAATACTTGATTACTTTGCGGAAGCTTTCGGTTTCCTTTGGACATTTCCAAGAGGTCGCAGGCGCCGCCATGTTGTATTAATTATTCAAGCAACAAACTTTCCGATAATATTTGATGTGTTGGCCGCATAGTTCGTCGCTAAAGATCCAGCAAGGCGCGGATTATGGCCGCGATATTTAGGCATTAATAATTAATGTTGTGTCTTGTGACTACAGTGAGACATACAACAGCCTGCGGACGGCAAGTCTTTAGAAAGGGTATTTGTAACCGATATCCTTCATTCTGTCATAAACAATCAGCTATTCACTTACGTTACACCACCAGTATCGGCGCTCAAAGAAATTTTGACATGGCCTAATCCGGTATGAACTGGTCGGGCCTTTGTGGAAAACCGGATCGTATTTAATGTCGAAATTCGTCACGTCCCAAAGATGTTAAATATTCCTTTGACCAACGCATTTCTTTGAATAGTTCTTACAGCTTTTAGAATCCAAATTTTGTGCCCGACTTGTATGAGTAGGTGGGTTAAGATGAATACCGTTATCACGAAGCATCTTATATTTTCTAATCGTGTTTTTTTTTATTTTAAAGTCGTGATGATGTGGTTATTTAGTTTTTTAAATATTCTCAGTTTACCACCAAACAGGACGATAAAAGAAAATGAGCCATTTTACTTTAACTTACTATAACTATAACAATAACAGTCCCTTATTTTCTACAGTGTGTGTGGGCATATAGTTATTGCCGGCGCAAGTTTTTTGAGGTCAAATATGTAGAGAACCACTGGTGTTGTAGACATTGCGGCTGCTTTTGCGGTAAAAGAAAGTCATGTTTCGAAATCTGATCCAGATTAAAAAACATAGGAGTTAATCCCATTTGGTTTGGCCCCTATGGGAGGTCACGTGTTCAAGTTGATGTAAGCGCATTCGCCTCAGTAATGCCCGGCCCATTAGTGAACTACGACCTTATTAGTTATACTCTCAATGGACAAAGCGCAGCCGCTGTGTTTCGTTGCATTTTGCGGGTTTAATGCCAACTTCTGGTTTGACGGCAATCAAAATCACGTTTTTGAGTTTAACACACCGCAATTCGCCCACGGCAAGGATCAAAGGAGACACCACAATGTGTTTCTCCTGTTTGTTGGCCAATATGAAATCTAATATCCATATTCACGCCCCTATACTTTACAAAGCATTGTCAACACAGGCGTTGATAGGCTATAATCTTCCGTCTTACTTTTACGTAGTTTGGGCCTCTCTGTTTCCTTAAAGTGGACATGTACGCTTAACTCTGTAGTCAGGTACGTGTTATAAAGCGACGAAACAACACAGCGGGGAAGGGCGATGACATAAGTGTCACTCGATTGAGTGGCGGCGCCGACAGGTCCCACGTGAACCTCTCTAGGCAGCATTATGCACCGAAGGTCCCACGCCCTCGGCATATCTACAAAGGGAATTCGACGAATTAACTGGACTGCTGTTTCCCCGTGTCCTTAACACGTTGACTCAGCGTTAGTTCAATGACAGTAAAATCCTAACTTCCAATCCTTGAAATTCAAATACAGCCACCCCATGTATTGTCTAAAATAAATGGTCAAATTCTATCGAAAATGCGTTTTCTTTTCACATTATAGTCTGCGTTATCAAATGAGCTAGTGTCAATTGTTTTCGCCGAACCCTGGTCTGTGAAACAAAGACGCTTATCCAAACTTCGGATAACTTATCAGCGCCGTCACACTGTCTGCCAGTGAACTACCCTAAGATTGACGCAGGGACATTTATTGGGGCGACCAACAAAAGAAATGTGCCGCAAACTACAACGTTACGCATTCAGAGGCGTCTTGTATGTTCGTGGTCACTGATAGCTTTGTGAAGTAAAATAATCTGTGACGTTTGTATTTGAACTTTACGCAAAGCAAGCAATCGACAAAAACAAGATGGCCATTGAGCGTACTCGCAGTTTTATTTATTAGCATTACAATGCTGCGCGCATTCTCTTAATCGAGTATAGTACTGTGAGGTTGGACGGATAGCTTTATAGCACATATACATATCTCATATTTCCTAATTGTGTGTTTTAACACATTTTACAAAGCTCTTTCAGAATCTTAATGAGGATATGTGGTTATAATTTTAGTATTCCTTGTTGACTACCAAATTAGGCGATAAAAGTAAACGAAAACATTGACTATTTTACCCTAACGCAATATAGGTTAATCAACCTTGCCGCTAAGTGTCGTCGTACATTCCCGCATATCTCAGAAAACCCACTACCGTTTATAATGTTGATTTAATATCCGAGATGCGGCTGAAAAATTCATTTATAATTGTAAGTTTATATTTTCTTTTGACGACCCGGTAATTTAGCGGCGGATAACAAAGGTATCGTTTATTTTGGCAAGACAGTTTTGTCACGCTCTTGCGATAACTTCACACTAAAATTCGATTTTCGGGTTTAACCTGCTGGGCAGACCGCGACACAGACCAGATCGCCGCAATATTTTCGCTTTGAACTTGTAAGCTGTATTTACCGCGAGTCGCCCGAACGTTTATTTGAGTTGCTAAACATGCAATTTGTTGTTCCGTTTCTCATTTGTTTTCCGCGCAAATGGGCGGAACGATTTTATTAAGTGCATATCCGTGGTCGCGTGTGTGTTTGCATACATGTTTTAAACTATAAAAAACACTTTCTTTTTTTGACCGCAAACTTTGATATTATATTACTTTACGGTAAGATGATTTCCCTCAGGAAATAATATCCCATATATCCTTGATCGAGTTTTTAACAACTTATATAACGCTTTTCGCGGAGATGCGGTTATATAATGCTATAAATATTCTTTATTTACTACCAAACGGGACGAGAAAAGAAAATGAAAACACGTGTCTTTTTATCGCAACCTAATATAGATCAAACTTAATTTCCCTGTTTTTCTTTCGCAGGCGAACCAGGTGACGATGGACGCAGGGGACGCAGAGGTACGCGTTGGTCATATATATATTGTTTTTATACTATATGTGAACACTCTGTTTTTGATATACAGTAGGGCTGGGAAAATGGGACACCTTTAGAACAGAATATCCTGATCGTGTTTTAACAATTAACAACGGTCTATGGGATTCGTGTGGATACGGTTTTATAATTTTTTAAATGTTTTTTGTTTACTATCCCTTAACGACTATACTATAATTGTTATGATTGACCTGTTAAGCAAAGATAAGTAAGCTAGATTTATTATTCAAGCCTTCATATCTACATACACTAATGCTTGCTCTTTATTTTTCATGTTCAAATCCATGTACAGGAAAAGTGGTAAGTATCCAAAGTTTTGTTGCCTTTTCTTCACCTGTTTTGTAATTGCAGCACCAGATGTATAGAACAAATTGCGGCTTCTTATACTAAAAGCTGCAGGCACTGCATTTGTATTTATACTGGGGTGTCATCCGCACTTGTGGTAGTTAATAGCTCTCTGTAACTTACAGTTTACCGGGACAGAGTAGGAACAAATTAAATTTTACGTACTCTGGTCCCCTATGCCTATATTTCGCTTATACTAGACGGTAGCTGGTTTGTCTTATCATCTTTTAACTTTAGTAACGTTAAATTTTTGCCGGATTACAGGGCTTTCCCGGCAAAAATGGATTCCCGGTATATACTTATTCGCATGCATTTACTTTGTTCATTTTAATCAAAGTTAAATCTCATGCATGCAAAACATCGATTTAAAACTTCCGCATGAAATATGTTAAATATCCCAAACTGTAAAATGTTTGCCTTTTCTGCATTCGCATAAAATAATGCAAGCATCTAATATTTTAGATTTAGAATGTCGCTATAATACATGCATGAATTCGAATTACCACTTGAAGTGCATGGTACAGCATAACATGAATTATTCCCATATTTCACTACATTGAATGCCATAATTTTATCACTCATGTGTCAAAAGATGGTTTAATATATATTTTTTGCCAAAACTTCTAAAACACCCGGTATTTTCCGGGTAAAACACTCAGCGTTTTGGTTAACGCTGTTGGATGGAGTTGGAAGCAAACCAGCATGTTGGACTTGGTGACGGTGAGTCTCTGCACTTTTAAACTTTCAAAACTTCCCTATAGCTCTTATTCCTTCCAAACGGCCCATAATTTCCACTGCACATTTAGACAAGTAAAGTCAGACCTCAGTATAATGGTATAGTATGGTGGGGTAAGATGGGACAAGTTTTCATTCCCTTTTTTGTCCCATTTATTTATAAACGAATAATATTTAGAGAACTGTAAAACCGTTGCCCGCGACTTAAAGAGAAAAACTGATAATTGCTTAAAACACGATCAGGAAATATAGCCTATCTTACCCCACAGTACTATATATAGTAGGATGGGGGAAGATGGGACACCTTTTTATTCTATTTTCTCGTACATTTTGGTAGTAAACAAAGAGCATTCAAAGAATTATAAAACCTTGTCCTCGCGACTTTCATAGACCGTTGTTAATTGTTTAAAACACGATCAGGATATTTATATATTATGTGCTAAAGGTGTCCTATCTTCCCCCACCCCACTATATATTAAAATTAAATAGTAATTTCGACAAATCCCTTTAATTGCAATTCCACGTTTTATAGTGCATGGTGTGTAAGTTGATAAAAGTTAAATGTTTTCAAAGGCATGGTGAAGATAGTTTAGCTCTTCTGGTTGATTTTTAGTTTGTGAATATTTACTGTGCGTTTTAGTTTCTGTTTTCCTTTTTAATCGATGGTAAACCTTCTATGGATAATATTTGTCTTTTCCAACCCGATAATAAGGTGTTCTATATTCGAATAATATGTTATAGACCGGTATAGAAGTCCAGCTGTAACACATAGATCTTTAGCCCATATAAGGGCATGGGTTGGGTAATTTAATACAAAATACAATTATATAATTTACGCACAATTGCAAAATGCTTAAATTTTTTTGGCTTATTTTCAGGGGCCCATTGGCATGCCTGGTCGTCGCGGAAAAGAGGTAAATACAAACATGTATGATGTTATTTTTGCTCCCAAGCATTGTCTTTTTCGGTTCCTTAAGTATATTTAAAACGTTAATATCATTCCAACATATCGTATGCCATTCGATAAGACCTAATTCTTTAGGAATTTGTTAACAAATAAATTACATTAAATCATATATGGACTTATTTTACTTTTATTTTCCAGGGTCTTCGCGGATTGGCAGGCTACCCGGTTTGTGTATTATATGATGACCACACCGCTCACGACGCACTTATCTTTTTAACATATTTTTTAAACTCGATATTAAACCATCTTTTGACTAATAGGGGACTAATTTTAACTTTGTAAGCCTTGTTGTTTTAAAGTTTATATTTTACACAGGGTCCAATTGGATTGACAGGACGTCCGGTACGTAATTTTAGTTTCTGTATCTTTTTATTTCGGTATGTCTGAATATGAGTATAGTTAAGTAAAACTTATATATAGTAGTTTGGGGGAAGATGGGACACATTAAGAACATAATATCCAAATATCCTAATCGTGTTTTAAACAATTAACAATGGTCTACGGGAGTCATGAGGCTACAGTTTTATAATTCATTGAATGTTCTTTGTTTATTACCAACTAGGACGAGAAAATAGAATGAAAAGGTGTCCTATCTTACTCCAACCTACTATATTTTTATTCAATTAAACCTGTTTTAAATGAAAATCGATATACACATAAAGTAGTGCCATGAAATAAACCCAATTTGGCTCGTTGCAAACACTTACTTGAAAATAATATAGTTATCGAATGTGGGTATTCCTCACTCAATTACGTCCTTTATTTCAACCATACACTCACACAACCTGTATTTTATTCCAGGGTTCAAATGGAGCTGCGGTAAGTAGCTACACTAATTAAATTACGCCGAGTAAGCAAGATTAAACTACGGCCATGTAACCTTATGCTGCACTGTAGTGACGTGCGGTTAACTTATTTTCACTGTACGTTTGCCCATTCTTATGTCATCGGTGAATTCGGCAACTCGTATAAGCCGGTGTGGGGTGTATGAAACACAACACCGGTTTTATAACGAATGTCTTTACCCTACGTCACGCCAGGATAAGTAAGTTTCGTTCGTTTATTAAAGTTTTTCTTTTGTTTCAGGGACTTCGCGGATTGCCTGGTTTGAAAGGAGCTAAGGGAGACCCCGGATCTGAATATACTGCAGCAAATGTAAATATCACTTTAGCTGTTTGCACTTTTTGGTGGCGTTTACCTTTTGTTTGTATACCGACACTCACATTTCACCTGGCAAGCTCACGAAACACTCACTATAGAGAACGCACTTTGGCCTGTGATTAACTATAATTGAATGAATGAATGGTTGAATACAGTAGGGTGGGGGAAGATGGGACACCTTTTCATTTTATTTTCTCGTCCCATATTGTAGTAAATAGAGAGTATTTAAAGAATTATAAAACCGTATCCTCACGACTCCCATAGACCGTTGTTAATTGTTTAAAATACGATCAGGATATTTGGATATTATGTTCTAAAGGTGTCCCATCTTCCCCCACCCTACTATATAACTTTACCCGGCGAAGCAGCGATAGTAGTTTTTACACGGGTGTTCTGTTACATATACACTGTGTGACTGCTTATGAGTTACCACGTATGTAACTTTGAGGGTGATTATTTTGGGGGTATATGGATAGAGACTTTATTTATACAACTTCATAATGGATGAATTGTAGAAGTATTCTCGCAGGATCATTTTTGGTTAATATAAGTATTGCGAATCAGAGTTACAAAACTCTCTGTGCTCTGGTACAAAAACTCGCTGTGACGTAGCGGTACCTCGAGAGTGACAGGGGTAAACAAGAAAGCATTGTGATTACGTAACGACTATTTAGAGTTCTCGGGTGTTTAAGTTTAACGTATAGCGTCGCACTGCAAAGATGCGTACGTCATATGCGGTTTCTTAGCTTCGCACCGGGAATGTGTTAGTGGTCTTGCCGGGTGGATTACTGTTCATGTGCTTATGCTGTGTTGAATCACTAACTCATAGCGTAAAGACAGTGGCGCACAGTTCGGACTTGCCGTTGTATGGAGCTCCATACGACTGCTAACCACTGTGCGCCCATCACAAATTCACATGTGTTGTAACATTCATGTTTTTGCACGGAATGTGGTGTTAGGTGGCGTCTCCTTTGGTGGCGCACAGCCGTGGGCTAACCTTGGACGAAATTGACAATTTCATTGAGCAATCGGACCAACCGAAGGTAGTTGCATGTTACGCCATATCGTGCTCTATAAGAGGGTACTATGGTTACACTATACAGTGAGGTGCAGACACCAGAAACCTCCCGCACTGATAGTTTAAATTCACTTTACTAATTTACCGTTAATAATAAGCGTTTGAATAATGTAGCTTGCATGGTGCTTTGGTGTTTTGTAGTTGCTGCTTTTTACATAGGTTAACCACTATATATTAAACGCACATATTCATTTTGTTACAGAGCCGCATTCTTCGTATCTTTCCTTCCATGGTTGGAGAACCAGCAAGAGAGGAATTAGACCGGGTAAGAACATTACTTATATCCGAAAGCTTCACCGTTTTACTTTACTTACTTTTTTACTTTGCAAAAAAATTTTTCCTTATTTTTTTTGAGGGATTTTTTTTGGTGAATTTTTTTTCACATCATTTTTCTTTGCCTTTTATGCCTAGTCCTAAACTAACATTTCACCATTTTAGGTTGGTTCACATCAAGGACCACCTGGACCACCGGGGCCTCCAGGACCTCCTGGTCCCGCTGGACTAAATGGCTTACGAGGACTACCAGTAAGTGCCAATTGTCGATGTATTATCTCACGTATTGAAAAAATTAAATTTGTTTTGAATATTTTAAGGGTCAAACTGGTGAACCTGGACTAACTGGATTCCCGGGCCCGAAAGGTGATTCTGGCGTTGCAGGTCCCCCTGGTCCGAAAGGTGATATGGGACAAAGAGGAATCATGGTGAGATATCATTGATTTATATACTAATTGTCGGGGGTCAGGGCCTTTGTTATATAGCTCGTTCTGAGTGCAGTTTACATAACTGTTTTGGGAGATCTGGAATTTCAAATATGATATTCCTCAAATTTGTTTCTACTTGAAGCTTATATAGTTATGTAATTACCAGTAAAACACGCATGTGTAGTGTCTTCCTTATATATCCTATACCTTGTGGTTAAATTCCTAATCTTAATAGTAAATTCTTTTCCCAAGATGTCAAGGCACAGTTCATCACTTGGATATGGCCTGAATGCTATTTTACCCGTCCCGGTATATACGCTGTTACTTTTCTATTCATGCGCGTTTGTGCGTTGTCGTGGCTTTTATTTTGTGTGTTTGTCTATTGACCATTTTGCCGACTGCCACTCATGTAATTGCGATGGCAGCCTGGATAAAATATGGACACGCGAAAAATCTTTGTATGTCCCATAGAACAAAAACGTCTCAACTTTAAACAGAAGTGGCGAATGTGAATATTCCATTTCAGCTAGTTGTTTCAGCAGATTGTTTTTTTCTTGAAGTGTTCTAACATTCGTTTCTTGCTTTACTAATTAAACTTTACCCATTCTACGCTGACAATGTCTAAATCACAACATAAACATATGTTATGTTTTGAGTAAAAATATCAGTTCTGTTTTTTGTTTTCCAAATTGAACTTTACATACACCTACCTTTATAAAAGATTTGCCCAATTTACTTGTGAAATGCTTCTTATTTCTTTTCTACCACGCATGCTTTCTTTTTATTCATTTCTTTTAAAGTCTATATCTATTGAAACCTAATCTAATATTTCTGACTTTTCTTTTTTAACACTTCTGGCTTTAATAACCTCTTGTGTGCTTTTGCTTTAGGAACTACTGGATACAGTGAAGGTGCGTGTCTCATCTGGCATTTCTTTGTATTTCTTCATTCTCTTTTGCTCTCTCTGACATTTCAGGCTTTGTTGTGTTAAATGCATTTGTATGTGGCAAACAATTGGAACCAAACTTATTTTATTTTATCAATTTAGGGCGAAATTTCTCATGTTGGCTCACGCTATGGATCTAGCCGTCCTGGTCCCCCTGGACCACCTGGAAGAGATGGCAGTAAGGTGAATATATATGGTTTTAAAAGGAAGTATCTATACATCGTATTTCATAATGTGAACTACCTGACATGGTATATTTGGCAACCAAAATTCATTTTTGTACTTTCCGAAAAAAAATTACGACCTCTTTGGGTATTTCTGTCCTTCCCCATATATAGTTTAATTCATATCATTATTTTTTCTTCAGGGTGAAAAGGGCAGCATTGGTTACGCAGGTCTGGATGGTTTACCTGGAGCCGCTGGTCCACAGGTAATTAGATATTATATTTTGCTTTTTTTAAATTTATTTTTTTCATCCTATAGTTTTAATTACAAGGGGCAATTCAATAGATGACACACCTGCCTCTAACCTTGGGGTTCTGGGTTTGAGACTCGGCGCTGCTACTATTGACCGTGTACGTGTCTTTGGGCAAGACACTTAACAGCAATTGTTTCAACCAATTAGTCACTTTGTTGTTGTCTAAGCTATCAGCTACACAATAACAAATTAAAACTTTCAAAAAATAGAATTACCCACAAAGTTACATATATGTGGTAACTCATTAACGTCCAAGGCATGAGTTGTGTGAAACACAACACCTATGTTATGACAAAAGTCAGTGTCCTGCAACGGAAGAATGAATAAAGTACATTCATTCATCAATTTATATTAATACCTTTACTTCAGGGTGAGAAAGGTGCTATTGGTTATGCTGGTCTAGATGGTTTACCGGGAGCTCCTGGTCCACAGGTAATTGCACGTTACAAGTTGCTTTCATCGTTCAAATCTATTCACACATCTATTAATAGTCGTTACTACATTCACACACGTCTCTAATGATATGCTTGTTCCTATAGGGCCTCAGAGGAGACAAAGGAGCACCTGGGCCTATGGGACCACCTGGATTAGTAAGTTCATACAATTACAATCACTACAAGTAACTTTTGTTCAGCTTTTAATAAACCTTTTCGTTCAGGGCAAAATGGGACCCAAGGGGGAAGCTGGCTTCAATGGAAAACCTGGCTTGCCTGGAAATAATGGAATACCTGGAACACCTGGCACCAATGGAAGCAGTGTAAGTGTTAAATTTCAAATTTCAAATCAAATGTTCAATTTGATATTTGCCAGTTAATTCAAAAAAATGTTTCTTTTATGATTTCTTCAAAATAAAGGTACAAAGGCCCCATAGACTTAGAATTAACAATATTTTCTGACAGAGCTGCGATTGCGTTGCACCAACAGGAAAGGAGGGCGTATATTATGTGCGTAGTTAAGCTGGGTAGTAGTGTTGCTTGAGTGAAACTTTTTTGTGACCGATGCAAACGCATCTGGAGTTTTGTATTCACAGTGCATGCTTGCATTGCTTGTATTGATAAAGTTCTATTTTGATGGAACCAATGCTATTTTTTACAATTCCATAATATGTTAAACATTAATAATAATATACCGGTAAAATGTTTTTTTTCATTTAAATTTAAACAAAACATCTTGGGTAAGAAGTAGGGAACTAGTTAAAAACACTAAATTACTAAGGTGTCATTTACTAAAAAAAACTTTTACTTAGTTTTGTCTTATCTTATAGTTAACAAGGCTAAACTTAGCTGTAGGTTGATGCAATAGAGTCGTTACAATGGTGTAAAAGCATATAATCAACAGTGGTTTATACTAAATACCACACATTATCAATTAAAAACATGGAGTTTCCCTTTTAGTAAATATAATTTGTATGTTTGCAATATATGGTAGGGTGGGGGAATATGGGACACCTTTTCATGCTATATTCTCGTCCAATTTGGGATCAAACAAAAATACTTTCACTAACTCCGTTAAAAAACTGTAATCTTAGGATTCCCATAGACCATTGTTAATTGTTTAAAACACGATCAGGATATTTGGATATCGTGTGCTAGGTGCCCCATCTCCCCCCCACCCTACTACATATGTAGTCACAGCACTCTATCTTCTGCTTGTAGTAAAAGCAATGTAGCGTAAATTCACCTTTAGCGGGTGTTGTTGTTTTAGGTGTTTATTTATCTTTGTTTGTTGTGTTTTTAATTTGCCTTTCATTTTTATGGCGTGGTGGTGTCACTTTATGCTGTAAATGCAAATTCTTTTAACAATGATTCCCAAATATTTAACCACAGAACATTATATAATGCCTGGAAGATTGTACAACTTGGCTGTATAGGTGTGTCACAAAAATAACCAATAAACAAATCATAGTTTCAATTTACTACCCTATGTAATATTATTTAGCACCCATTATACATTTTTCATATCACAGTTATGTTTTGTGGGTTTCCTGGGTGTTGGGGTAATGGGCACAATCTGGCCTAAATCACAGCTCCTTGACAAGGATCTCACCCTTAAAAAACAGAAATATTTTGTGGATGAATGATTGGGAATCATTGTACAACAAGATGCTGCATATTCATTGCTATAATGGGTTGAATCTCACCCACATTATCATACTCTAATATTAATTGCATCTTACTTACAGTTTAAACCTAAAAATGGCAATTAACTAATATTAATCATAAACAAATCTAAAATCTTTATGTTTACATAGATACCTGGACCAAGTGGACCTCCAGGACCAGTCGGGCCAATGGGACCTCGTGGAGTTGCAGGCAACGATGTAAGAATATGTTATGTTTATTTAATAATTTGATGTGTGAATAGGCCTATGTGCGCCTACCTTTAGGTAATTGGTAACAGGTTCAAGGCTGTTACCGTTGTGGGCTTATTTGTCTTTTGGAAAGACACTTATAAATGCAATTGCTCCAATCCAGTGGTGTCTTATGGGTTGTTTAGATTGTCGGCCTTATAATAAAAAAAAGAGTTACATGATAATTTGTAAGTGGCACAAGGTGTATGAAACAAAACACCCATATTATGTCGACTGTCATTGGCCTTTCCATGTTAAACTAAATACATTACGTTTATTTAACCTTTAATTTTAAACTCATGTTTCAGGGCGCGCCTGGTAAAGGAGAAAAGGGTGAAGTGGGTTCTATGGGATTACCGGTATGTAATTTACACTTAATGTATAGATAGTATATTATTACATGGTGTGTTCCAAGCACTTAAAAAGTTGTTTATTTAAAATGGATGGAAAATGGTTTGAAAGTTATGAATGTGTGCCTGTTTTTGCTGAAAAACCAAGATAAACTTTCTGGTACTGCTGTTGGAAATCTTGCACAAACATTCTCCGCGGGTGAGGTACATGCCGCACTCTATGGTATACTGACACCCAGAGTGACTCCTGGGTTGAAGCAATGTTCTCTTAGTGTCTTGCCCAGGGACACACAAGTCTTGCAATTCCCCCAAGTATTCCAACCTTGCCTCCCCCTATTTTAAGCCCCCTTTTCCATTGAGCAGGGTCCTGCTGGTTTAGATGGTTACCCCGGAGAGCCGGGTTTACATGGATTACCTGGCAGTAAGGTAGACATGGTGGTTTAAATCGGGTGTTTGAGTTTTGCCGGTGGTCTCAGATTAAACAAAGTTTTTCCACAGATCGAAAAAGTCTAATTTTTTGGGTTGCCTTAGTTTTTTTAAAATTAGACTTTTTCCAAAGTAGTTATAGATGGTTAAGTAGGGCAACTGGATGATTGGCTAAGGGCCCAGTTTTTGTACAGTACTCTTTACTGACATATATATGTAATTAGTCTGGTCTTTTTATGACTCAGTTGTTGCTTAGAATCAATTCTCTATTTCTCTTGTTGGATTTTATGACCGTACTCTGCAGAATTTAGATATTTTACTTTTTGAAATGAATACCCACTTTATAAAAGTAATATTCTTAAACATAAACTAGATTTTTTACAAGGAGTTACTTACATGCATGGTGTGGCAGGTGCTAGGAGTAAATGGTGTATTTCTACTTTTATATAATAAAATTACTTTACATATTTTACTTGCAGGGTACTAAAGGTGACATGGGCCCTATTGTAAGTACTAAAAATTCATATTAATTTATTTTTATTTTTTTTCTGTTTATAAACAGAATTGTTATAAGTTTTTGTAATAAAATATTTTAATGGTTATTTCAATGCAGTAAAGTATTTTAAAATTTAAATCCTTTAATGTTTTCTAGGGTCTGAGTGGCAATCCTGGAACCAAAGGTGAAATGGGAATTGCTGGTCCTGCTGTAAGTACATATACCAACCAATATGCTATTTTAAGTTGTTTACATTATTTCTATTGGTGCTGTGGCATAATGAGATTTAGCCTACCTCTATCCAAGAGGATACGGGTTCCAGGCTCGATGCTGCTATTATTGCAGACATATTTATTGTCCGAAAAAGATGGCACGAGGTGTATGAAACATAACACCTGTGTTATAACTACTTCCGTTGCCTTGCCATGCAAAGCTAAATAAGTTGCATTCATTAACTAACAATGTTATATTTTCTTTAGGGTGCAGAGGGACCAGCTGGAATTCCTGTAAGTACCTTCTTTTCATTGTTTTCATTAATTTAATCTTCGCTACTATGTTTAAAGAGATATTATAAATTTATGGTATTTTATGTATGTTACACAAATGTAGTTGTATTTAGAATTTTATTATAAATCATCTGATTTTCTATTTCTTGTTTTCAGGGTTTGGTTGGACCACCAGGACTCAAAGTAAGTTACTTAACCATTGCATGATAAGACTATCAAGTTAGTTAAAAACGCATGATTTGCCTTTAAATGGTGTAACTCCCGTTTTAACATTCTGTCAGTATATTTGTATGTAAACTTTAGGTTTAATTCTTGTACTAAAACTTAGTTGCTTTGTGTGTTCCAAACATATATAGGCTACATGATATGAACAAAAATAGTGTATAAACATACATATTATAGGTCATATACATATATATATATTGTGGTTGCAGGTCGTATATACATATTAGGAACAACAAAATTTGACACAATGTCATATTTTCCTGAGATTTGTGTTTAAACTTTTGTGTTTCTTTTGTGTAGGGGGTTAAAGGTTCTAATGGAAGGCCAGGCAAGGTAAGTTCAAAACTAACATCGCTGTATTTTCTTATATTGGAAGTTAGTAAGCAAATGTATTAAATACCTCTGATTATTTGCTCGTACAATTATTGCCCCACTTGCCCAAACTGTTAAATTCAAAGAACTTGTTAATCATAAAACCCCAAGAAAGCCATGGTGTTTTTTAATGGTATTCTAAATGTACCTGAAAGTTCCCTTATTCCACCATATTAAATTCTACCTCAGAAAAGTAACTTTGAACAGTATTGTTTGGCCCACATTATAACAATAATGTATGGATCTATTTATATTCACTGCATTATATTGAGGTGTACTGACTCCAATGCATGTGTTTGTTCATTCCCAAGTTCGTATTTGTTTGTGTTTATTCAGTCCGTGTTAACTGTGTGGACGGCGTGCAATCGCGTCGTCCATTAATGCCAGTTGTTGTGTTGCTTGCACTAACAAAAGGTTTATTTCATTCCTTGCATCGTCATCATAAACTCACTAACTCCGTCAATTGCTTGACCTGGATGATCTAACAGCCCGGGAGACGGGGCCGGCGTGGAAAGCGGGGTTACAAAGGACCCCGGGGTGACGTAGGGGCTCCTGGTCTCGATGCCCCATGCCCACTGGTAAGTTCCTTTGTATGAGGAGATCAAGGACCTACAGCTGCGACAGAGAGCGTCAATTTTAGGCGCCATGAATGGTTTGTGTGTTGCGGCGAGAATGCTCGCTCTACATGTGCTGCGCGTACGTTGCATGGATTGTGGTGTCGTTCGAACGCTTTCAACTTTGCCAGTCAGTCGCTACCAGTTTCATACATGACATACCAAGTTCAAGTGCTCGTACTAAACCGCTTGTTGCGTGTGAGTCTGACCAAACTGACCAACGTTTGTGTGTACGTCGCCGTTGTCAACAAACAAAACTCATTTACATTCCCACCGCCTTACCATTGCGTTCCGATATCAAATTCTTTGTGCCGGTCCCCGCAGATCAGACGTGGGCGAAGGGGTCGCAAAGGAGACCGTGGCGAACCAGGCGCTCCTGGATTGAATGGAATCGACCGTATTTGTTCAGATGAATTGGTAGGCTAAACAGGCGAATGAATACGCTGTTATAAGCGCTTACCCACGTTCGGATATTGTTTACAGACATAAGTGTGAATGTGATGTATGTTTGGTGACGAATTTGAGGTAGATGGGAATGCGCGCTGTAAATAATGAGTTTGGGTCGTTGTCCTCCGATAAAAACATAGATGTTGCTCTATTGGAAGCAATGTACAGATTTTTTTGATGACTTTTGTGCAATTTATACCATACAAGTTTAAAATCTATATCAAAATTAGAAGCATTAAAAATCTGTATACTGCTTTAATTGTCCTATCAAATTCTGACTCCATTTTTAAACTACAGGGAGAAGATGGACTACCACTCTCTGGATGCTGGCAAAAGGTTTCTAAAGTTACCCATAGCAGGGGCAAACGGGGTGGGGGTGGGAAACACAAGAAGCGCAATAGAAAAGCGCGCAAGGCAGCAGCGGCAGCTGCAGCAGCCAAACAGTGACCCTAGTTTTTGAGTCAACAAAACAGTTGTTATTTAACGCGGGTATTTATCGGCGAGCAGTCGTCCCTTCAGTGGTTGAGGTCGCATATCGTCGGAACTTTTGTATAGCCACCGATTTTTCGCGTAATTGTTAATTTCCACGGCCCTTTTTTTCGCTGTTACTTTTATTTGAGCAAGAAGCGGCCTGCAGCCTCAAGTTTTTGTTTCTTGATTCCTTGTACCTACAAAGGCACATCCATTTTTACTTTAATTAATTGCTTGTGAGTGAAGCCTGTGTCCATATAATTGTTAACTTAATAATCTCATGAAATCGCCGACTAAAACCTGATAAAGACTTAATATTGCGGTCATGTCTGTTGTGTAATTGGTTAAAACGCAACCGAATTTGGAAATCTTTGGTTTAAATGTCGATATTTAAAAATACACGTTGACTTGATGTTAAAAGTGAGATTTTACTTTAAAATGCATCAGAACCCACATTGTAGGGTAAAGAAAGATTATATCATTGCACGTCATGTCCATAACTTGGTGTCTATCATATTACATCGGCATCTAAACATAAGTTTGCGAACCGCACTTAAAGCTTGCAATAGTCGCCGTTGTTACTGTTTGTTCGTCCCCTCTCATATACATGTTGTCTCGCATTGTTTTGGCTGCTGTGACCGTAGAGCTTTGAATGGGTGCTGCCATTCTTACATATTCCGGTGACTGGAAAACGTCATTTATATAAATGGTGTCACCGTCACCTTTAGCTGTTTGGGTAGCTTAACTTATACATTTTATTTGTTTGACTTGTCACGAACGGCGTAACTGCTGACAAACTGTAATTCAGCCAAATTTTTAATCATCTGAAGTTTTTAAATTTTCGACAGACACTTCTTAATGGTATAATTTCTGTTTCATAAACTCTTTAACACATGTCCTCTTTCACTCCAAGCAGTGGGTACTTCGTTCGTGACTTAGCTTAACGCAGATACGAATACGTTCTGCATAGAAATTAATCAGTACCAGCTTTTGTAACCCACTAACCGTTTGCTTGTTTTTTTCAATGTTTGTCACCGTCACTTCGTTGCTGTCATGTGTTGTGTGCTGTACAACGTGTGGAATCCACCGTAGCGATAACACTGTAGCATGAGTGGTGTTTGCTGTGAGACTACTGAGCGCCGACCGTGCGGATGATTCATTTCTTCGAGACTGGAGCTTACTCTTCAAAGATGGAATCAACTTTATCAAGATTTACGACGAAAAAAGGAACTTCATGTTTTATCCTGAACATTGAATGTAAACGTTGTGTTTGTATCTCACTTTGACGTACAAGTTTTAATTGGATTTTTACTCCATTTTACTTAACCAAAATTTGTATGTACACCTTTTCTCGAAATAACACAACTACTTTTGGTAGCTTCTATATTACGTTTCTGGTTTTACAAAATGTTATATTGATAGTAGGTATAAATATTACTCATAGAAAACTGCACTGGTATGTTGTATTTTACATTTTATCGTATTTGTGTACAGTGTCTCGGTAACTTTTTACTACTCTTGTGAAAACTTTTTAATACTCATTACTTTTCTTTCATCTTAAATAATCCATATTATGACATTTTGAAAGTTGGTTTAGTTTTGATGTCTGTTTTTTTTGCTTTATTTTAATATTAAACAAATGCTGTTAAGCAATCTTGGGTGTGTGTTTTATGGTCAAGCATCTTTTGAGGTTTTAGTCTAGTATATTTTACATACATCTTCAAAGTAATAGTTTTATTTTTAAACTGGTAGGTCATGCCAGATTTTGTATATGAACTTGATTAAACATGTACATATATGAATTTTCTTTATATTAGGATTCTGTGTACTGTTTTAGTATAGTCAATTATGCCAATACTATAATTTTTTACAGGTTACAAAATGCCAAGACTTTGCGAAGTTTAAAAACGAATTTCCTAAATTGCACATCGAGCCCAACACAGACGCCCCCGCGCACGTTTATTTTAGGCGTTTTCACGCTTCAGTGAAATTCTGGAGTCTTGTTTTCGCAATGAGTTTGCAAACTATTGATTCGAATTTTCGTAGTTACACGTAGTTTTTTACTTTATGCGCTTTAAAATTCCTAAAATAGCGTAAATAACGTTTTAATTAAACGCACGTTTTACAGTTTGTATTTAGTGTTTATAAGTACAAAATAACCGTAACATTTATAAATGCCGAAGAATATAATAAAATAAAGTAAACCGCCTAATTGTTACGGTTGTACATATTTAATTAAAAATACCTTAATAAATCTGTTTTGTTAAGTTGCCTAATCTATATTTTAATTTTAGTATGGTGCATGGGCCTACTAGATTGTAGTTATTAATTAGAGTTAAAATATTTTGAATTTAGTTCCATTTTACCTTTTATCGTTTTTGCTTCAGCTGTTTTTACAAGCAATAATTACTTATTTTAAATTCTGAATAATTTTAACTGGTTTAAATAATTTTTGATTTGAAAAAGTAATTTAAAAATTTGAACACATGACCTAATAAGGTTCTTAACTAAATTTAAAAAATGTCCAACAAAAGTCTTAAAAAATCTCAAGATTAATCAATATTAACCCTGGTAAATTAATCAGCAGAAAATCTCTCTCTTTCTCTCTCTCTATATATCTATACATAAAACAAAATCCTGGAAAAAAAAATTTAAGCTGGGAAAACAGTTTACAATAATTCAGTTTTGAGGATTGAAAACCCCCTTCTTCCTTTGGGCCGTAAATATATTATTAATCTTTATTATGGGGTTAGGGGTTGGGGGTTTAAATCTTATGTGTATAAACCGTGAAACTAACTGCTCCCCATAGAATAGAGAAACGAATTTGTCATCGCCTCCTAGCAGAAAAAGTGTACCTAACATCTTTGTATAGTCCCATGTGTTAAAAACAGTTTACAATAATTCAGTCTTGAGGATCGGAAAACGTATTTTGCTTTTGTGCAGTAAATATATCATTAACTTTTATTGATTTCTTATTGTACAGAAAGCAAGGTGAACGTAGTGTATTGGAGGGGTATGGTTTTGTGTTCTTAAAGTGGAACAATAAAGTGAAAGAATGGCAGAAAGAGATGGAAATGGAGACGTGGAGACAAGATCAGGTAAATATATCACAAGTTATTTGGTTTTTCATTTTGTTGGTTTCACATTTATCTATCTATATAAATAAAAATGTTTCTGTGAAATATTGGTAAACTTGTAACTTTACATGAACATAAGCTTCAAACTTTTTAGGATACAATTAAGAAGTCACGAAGATAAAATTTAAACAAAAAACAACGAAAAAAGATTAGCAGCTAAACAACAATCTTAAAAAAGTACCTCACTTGTAAAAACTATTCGAGCTAAAGTGTAAAAAAAAACATGGTTGCCAAACCCACAAATAGTTATAAGCCTAGTAGTTGCAACATCTTTTATCTTGTTTGTTTTCTATAGCACAAAAACATCTTGCTAAAGATAAGCGTAGCCTAGCAATTTTTTTTGTTTGCTAGTCGATTTTGGTAAGAACTATGTAAACTAACTTAATTTTGTCATCCATCAAAAGTGCTACATTGTAGCACTGTGTAACTTAAACTTACAATATGCAAAGTGTAGATGTACAAATAGTTTTATTGTTTAATGAGGTCACACGACATTGGTTAGCGGTGATGAACATAATTGTTAACGCAAATTTACTTTTGGAAAGCACTTTTGTGTGTTCTAACATCCACAGATTTATAATAGTGTAAGGTATTTTATATAGTACAAGTAATAACAAGCACTTTTAATGGTATATACCAAGGCAATGTAAAAATAACAACATGTATTTGCAGATTGCAGTTAGTTAGGTTTATCATAGAAAAGTAATAAGTAGCTGGCATGAATTTTATTAGTCACAGTTGTAACATTTAAGTTGTGTCTTTATTGTTTATGAGAAGCCTATGTGTAAAAAGTGTTTTTTTGTTGTAAACATTAAAAATTGTGTTATGTTTTCTGTTGTTATGACAACACCACTCAAAATACTATATTATTCCTTTATATAGCAGACACGACATTTCCTGCCAATAGATCTACCTTTATTTATAAAGGCTAATATCTTGTGTATCATATCATTAGAGATGAATGACTGGTATTCACATAACAATAGAGTACATTTTATCAGTTCATGCATTCCTGTAGGCATGAAAATATTGGCTATACCGTTACTATAATGATTGTTCGTGGTCATTAATCATGAAGATATGCAAATATAATCAATAATGGTGGACTGTTTGTGTTTGGTAGTGGTTTTAGAGGTTAAATATAAGTTTGAATTAGGGTTTTAAATCACCATCTAGCTAGTCCTGTAAACCCATGGTGTTGGTACTCACATATTCTCACAATGTTTGTTAATTATTAATGCAGCCACAAGCCACAGTGAAATCTTGGTAGCTTGGTCTACCTTTAACATAAGTTACAGTTCTTCTATGTAATACAAAACACCATTGACCATTTGACATTGACTATTGACACTCGTAATTGCTCCTAAAATTCAAGAGTTAAACATGTTATTGTTACCTTGGTAAACTAAATTTTCATCTGTTATACCATTGACAATTAGATACTGATACTGAGTAGTCTTACCTCTTACGTCTAAAATTTATTTTCACAGGTAAATTTTTTTTCATAGTTAAACATCTCATTTTTAACTTGATAAACTAAATATTCAACTGCCACTTTGTAAACCTGTAGCACATAATATTCAAACATCTTGATCATTTTTAAACAGGTAACAATAGTCCATGGGAGTCGTAAGGGTACGGTTTTATAATTCTTTGAATGTTCTTTGTTTACTACCAATTGGGACGAGAAAATAAAATGATATGGTGTCCCATTTTTCCCCTGCTAATATATATATATTTCAGTATGTTATTCATAGAAACACTTTTTCACAATTGTTAGTTGGTTGGTTTGTTGCATTTTATTTATTCCATAAGTTTTTTTCACTTTAAAAATCGTCTGTATAGTTATATCATATGTATGTTAACTGTTAATATTCAAGCTTGGTGGCCACAGTATTTATATTTTATATTATGGTGTGCAAATAACAGCTGTAAAGAACGCCATACAAAGCAATTCAAACCATGTTTGCCTATCCTGACAATTGTAAATACAGTATCTAAAATCCAGGTTTATTTTATTAGCTAAACACTTCGTATAAAAAGAGACCGTTGTAATATATAAATGTTTAGGGCGTGCTTATACATGTACAGTTGCTCCCAGCAGCAGACAAAACTTAATTTTATTGGGGGGGGGGGGATTCCATTTATCTCAACCATAGGAATAAAGAGTGCATATATGCAAATTATGAATTGTTCCAATCTGCACGAAATAGGAATTAATCTGTACGTACACAAAATAGATTACACTCACCACATTAATCTATCAGGCTCCTGGCTCCCTATGTTGGACAACTATGAGTCAGTGTCACAATATGTTTGTATTTTAACAACATTGTTACCTGAGATTTTAATAAAATTTAACATACTGGGTATGTTTACTTGTATGTTTTCTTAATATGTATGTTTCCTACCCCAGGGTCTGGATCACGACAATACTATCGCAACCAGACACACATGGAGACAGAGGAGTTGGCATCAAAAACCATCCAAACCCAGAACAAGAGATTTTACTTGGATGTGAAGCAAAATGCTAGAGGACGTTTTATCAAGATAGCTGAGGTAAAGTGACTTGTATAGAGGAAATAAATGGTGACTAAACCCTTGTAGTTGGGAAAGTTGTTTAAAAATACTTGGTATTTAATTGTTTAGGCTACTGCTGTGGGTTTCTATACTAAATATACATATACATGGTCTATACTCTATATAGAATTTATATATATATATATATAGTTTATAAGTCTACTCTATACAGAATATAAAAATATAGGCAATCCCCATAGCGCACAGAATATAATAGGCATATAGTCTATACAGAATAAACATAGTTCTCTTTATCTTCTTTCAAAGAAACGCTACTAACTAGTAATTACTTGCGTTTTCTAAGGTCACACCTGGTGGTCATAAGAACAGACTTACATTGTCGATGCCAATTGCTTGTGAGTTTCGCAACGTGCTGTGTGATTTTATTGAGCATTACTCTACACTTGGACCTACCAATCCTGATGCTCTTCCTGTAAGTATAAATACAAAGTCACATTGTACCCTGTATGAAATATATTATGATACCCTGTGTGAATAATCTGGGTATACAAAGTAACTGGTTAATTGGTGATATCGCACCAATTAAATGTTATAACATAGAATACGGTCTAAAGAGCCCCCTGGTTTTCTAAAAATAGGTTGATTATAATTTATGATATTTACCAGCGTCTGTTTTATATACTGTGTAGATTCATTAATGCTGAAACTTCCATATTTTTCTTCAGGATGAAAGACGAACTTCACTCAAAACTGAGCGTATCACTCGTGAAAACAAACGTTATTTCTTGGATTTGAAGGAAAACCAGAGAGGGCGCTTTCTTAGAGTCAGGTATCGGTTGTTACGTTGTGTAAACTTGTAATAATGACTGTTTAAAATATGACCAAAAATCTAATGTAGCTCGTCGGTAAGATTTTCGTTTTTCGTTTCAGCAGTTACATTCAGATTTGCCTTTATCAGGGTAAATTGACCAAAATAGAACAACGAATTGTTGTATTAAATTATATATATATATATATAAGTTTGCCAGAATTCCATAATAAGATTCATATTATGATGACTTGCACCAATGGTTTACATGTAAAAGCAAAAGAATATTTGTTTGTTTGTTTTTCTGAGCACTAAATACTACTGTATACTCCTACTGACTTAATGTTCAAATTACTTTAGACAACAGCAAGCATTCAATCAGTACAACCAGGATGGGAGACCAAACAACCCACCACAAATAGCTCTACCAGCGCAAGGTAACCTCCCTTAGTTGTTTACTATACCTTGGCTTTGTGGTTGTAGTGTATTATTAGTGTCTTAGTGTGTGTGGGGTATACGCCTATTCTTTTGCTTTATTGTACATACTGACATGGTGTGAAAAACGGCAAATTGTTATGCAACAAATAAAATGTGGAAGAGGCATGGATAGTTAGACACATTTCTATAAAACCAATTCAACTTATTGGTTGTAATATACTGATTAATGTATAGATGGTTCCAGCCTTTCAGGGTTGCGCTCTATAACCTGCCATCCAAGGTTTTGCGCATATGCATAGTTGCACCTATAAGTGCTAAAACTACTAACAGCCACATCTGTCTTTTCCCAACAGCTGCTACACAGGGGAATTTATTTTATTGTAAATTAAAATGGGTCACTAGTAGTAAGTCTATCTGCTTGAAATCTTCAGACAATGAATGAACCCATCGAGGTTAATGGTTTCTATGTTCTACTACTTAGACATCTGAGTGTGTTGACTTCTTGTCTGCATGTGTAAAGTGAAGCTTAATGCGTAATGTCTATTTTGGGGCCATGGGAGTTCTAATTTAAACCGAAAAATAGTTCACATTCAAAAAAAATCTATAAATTTAAAAAGTAAAAACACATACACAGGTGCTACTTTTGTCCTATAAACAACAAAAGTAAAACACCTTGTACATAGACAGTGAGAAGACAATAATGCCAAATGCCAAGTATATTATGTCACCCCTATTTTTAAAACTGGGGTGAAATGTGATATAGGATCTTATACCGGGTTCCAAATTCCTTTGTGTGTTCTAGTTCCGCTGTCTTTACATTGTCGAATCTTGCTAAAATTGTATTTACATTAAACTTCATGGTATTTATTCCAGCTGCTTTCTCATCATATTTTAGTATTGCCTATAATTTATGGTGTTTATTTCTGCTTTCCAACAAATATATGTGTATTTATGACCTTAAACTTTAACGCTATGTTTGCGATGTGGTGCTTGCATTTCAACAAGCTAGGTGCAATGCCTGCTGCGTCAATATTTGTTGTTTAAACCTGAAACCCAAGTTAAAATATGCAACCTGTATATATGTTGAAAAAGTATGCTGTGTAGATATTCTCTCTTATTCCAAACTGCCTCTATTTATCCTGAGTCTAGTTTGAGGTCAGGCCATATATTTTACACTTTCTATTTCATTATTGACTTTTATACCATGGAAAATTTGATGTCACCTTGTTTTAAAAAGGGTATGTCACCCTATACACTCCTGAGACTCCTCTAACTTTGCCCCTATGCTACTTGACAATTCAGTTCTAATTCAATCTTTTGCCTTTCAGGAATGGTTGAGTTTCGTGATGCACTGACAGCATTGATTGATGAGTTTGCACAAGATGCAGGTGAACAAGCTGAACTACCATCATCGCATGTTATCGGGAACTATCGATCTAAAATGGTAACAATCAACTTGTATTGTAACTTATTTATCCTCATGTGGGGCAATGGCAGCCATTGTAACATCGGTGTACTGTTTCATACACCTCGTGTCTGCTTACGAGTTACCACTTGACTTTGTGGGTGAATATTTTTTAGTGTATACCTAAAAATGTATGGCAATAAAAGACTAAAGACTAATATTTGAAGCAACTGTTGTTCCGTGTCTTGTTCAAAGGACACGTATGCTCACAATAGTGGCAACTTTTGTCATATAATATCATTTTGATGGTGTGCGTCTGCCACAATTCGCCCACATATTTAATTATGGCCGAATGTTGAATACTGTTTTATATGCAATAGCACTTAATCTTAACACATCTTCTTTTAAACAGTTCTTTCTTGATGTTGGTCACAACCAGCGTGGTGTGTTCATGAGAGTGACTGAGCAGACACGTCACTATCGTTCTGCTGTTACTAGTAAGTGGATCCATGCTTTACTTCTCTATACTAAGCAGTGTGTACTATTTTATGTTGGTGAAATCCTACAGCATGGTACACCTTGTGATCTGGGATTTAGGCCAGAATGGGCGCAATAGACTGACACCCAGGGTGCTACAGCCCATTTAGTGTTCACTGGGTTGGAGCAATTTCAGTTTAGTGTCTTGCACATTGTCTTTATGCCCTCAGCGAGAAATTTAAAGGCAATTGCTCCAAATGGGTTGTCTAAATTGTTATATAATACCAACAAGTACCTTTCCTTTATTCATTCAGTTCCTGAAAAGTTTTGGGATGAGTTTGCTGACTTCTTCAAGAACACATCAGAGCAGATGGAGGAATATTACCAACAGATGGGAAAGGAGAGACCAAAAGAAGAGACACCAGAGAAAAAGGCAGATGTTGGACCTGAGGAGGTTAGGATTAATCATAAGATCTTTGTTAAAATGTGCCCTTTTTTCAAGATAGCTAGATTAGGATATAAAAATAATAAAAAGATATGATACAGTGACAAAACATCAGTTGTTTCATTCGTTTCGGTTGAAAAGTTTTGATTGAAAAAAAAAACGAAAAAAATTTTACCCTCAATTTATTGCAGCCTGAGGAGGAGCAGCGCGATGAGCGTCGTCGTACCGATGATTATGACGATAGAGAGGATGATGAGCCAGCAAAAAAGGAGTGAGTCGACAAAAAGTAACTGGCCGATCTTCACTGTGAGTCACAACAATATTTTCTTTACTCAGTTTAGATATATATCCTTTTTTAGCCGTTGTACTTTGCAATTCCACTGATTTATCGATATACGGTAAGCCAGTATCTAAAATACAGACTGGTGTGAAGCCTGTTTATAACCAATTGAATCGCTTTTTACGTTTTGGTTAGTGGTCGCTTTAATTTTTAAGCTTGGAAAACTTGCTCTGATCATTTGGTCAAGAGTTAATCTAATTTATTTTAAAGCATTGGAAAAATGTTTTGTTTTTCAGATAAGCTGACTGTCAACATATGGAACTTGCAGTGAAGAGTAGTATGTGTTTATTGTTTAGTGTGATTTTGTTTTAAGGCATGATCGTTACTTGTTGCCCTACTGCGACTGGCCTGGTGTGTCGACTGTCAAACCGCCTATTTTAACGTTGGTACCAGCTGGAGCATTCAATTTATAAAAATAGAGCACCTGTCACCAAATTTGATTCTAACATGTGTTTATTTTAACTACTTTCCGTTACAACTTGTGCTCGCCGCCTCTTATTCCCCTTTCGCTTTTCAGTTGCGGTGTTAGATTCGTTTCTTTCATGTCGCGTTTAACCTCACAGCAAATTATGTTTCAGCCACAAACCCAGCATTAAGTTTCAGAAAGTTTGTTACGTTATTGGCCAACACCTTTATTCAGCAGTAATAATTGTCGTACACTAAGTATTTCATTTCTTACCAACCTATTTTATCATTCTGTTTTAATTGGTGGGGAATTTTATTCAGTTTTAGTTTTCACAGTTAAAACTCTAAATCAGGGATTTCAAAACGTCCATAAAATTTGATTGGTCACCTAGTAATAGGTCAACGTAACACAAGGCTTTTTGCTGCTCCCGTACAGTGAGTGTGTATATACAATGATGATATATTCTATCTAGGCAATTCCAACACGCCAGAACACCAAATTGGTGATTTGAAGTAGACTGTTATGATCTGCCACTCTTGTATTACTGGCAATTAATTACTTCTGCATATAAATTACATCACCCTAGTATTTTAACCTACGCGTAGCTCAGTGTAATGGTAATGTGGTAAATGTTCCATTGATATTTTGAGTGCACATAGCTGAATAAATTTGTTTTAACTGTAAATCTGTTTGTATTACTTTTGTATGAAAATTACAATGAACATTGGTGGTAAGTTAAATAGAGATAAAATACATCTTAGTTTGGTACACTGAAATCTTTATTATTTATCCTTCATTAGTTAGTTAATGTTGTACCAACGTAGGATATCACATTTTCTATTTTTGCCAGCAGCAGCATAGCCATTTCTAATGACTAATATGTCCGTTGTATTTGTGTGGTTATCACAGCATCGCGTAGGTGTACATGATATACTTCTCTTTGAGAAGGAAATATAAATTGTGTTACATTTGTGCTTATTATTCTAGTTGAACTTATTTAACCGAAGATCACGCGACTTTTGTTATTCTTTTATAAAGATATGGATTTTTCGTCTGACCGCTAGAGTTGTCATTTTCTATGTTCTCTCATTTTTGTTGTGGAGTTTATTTTGACGACTTGGCAATTTGAGTTTAAATATCTTGTAATAAAAAAACAAAAAACGGCAATTTTAGGTACGTCAACCTAATTATCAAGGCCCAAACTGTAAATTTTGTGCACCAGTTCGTCAAATATTTGATTTCGTTTTTGCTGCTAGATGAGTAAGAAGGAAAAAAAAGCGCTCCAAGGTTGTACTTAAATTTAGCATCATTTTATAAATGTTAATTGTTGTTTAGTTCTTTGTTGACATGTTATACTCTGCATCATGGATGTAAAATAGCTTAGTGCGACTAATTTTTTTTCCTGCACAGGATGTAGGCTACAGATAGAATTACCTGACGCAAGCTTATCCACACATGACGAAATATTTGCTTTGAGCATTATACACTGGCCAATAAGGTTGAGTCACGAAAGTACTCGAACGAGTTAGTCATAAAGTGACAACTATGGGTGGTATAGGATGCTCACTGTCCTGGCTTAGACAGGACTCTAGATTTTATTACCTATTTATATATAAATATGTGTTATTTATCCTAAAACTAAAAGGTAGAATATTATTGTTAACAGTATGGGTGATATAAATGTTCTTTATTTATCAGAATTTGCCTGGTTAGTTTTTAGTATTATTTGTAAAACTGGTGTTTTTTGTTGACAAGCCATTAAGATGAAGTCACCTTTGTGCATCGTGATTTTATCATTGGTCGCATATGAAGGTAAGATAGTATCCTGTACGCAGTCTATATAATGTACAATAGGGCTTTCAAACTATGGATTATTAGCAGGAGTACCAGCTCTCAGAATGTGTTATACATAGGGATGAAATTTTTAAAAGTTGTTGAACTACTAGCAAAATATGTATCAAAAAAAGTTCTTTTGCATGCACACAAAAATAATGTTTTTACACCTATAACATTTTGTTAGTAACCTAAACTTATATTTTGTTTCTTTCAGTGCAATCTGCTGTAGTTGGAGCAGATCGTTGTACATGGGGGCCATCATACTGGTGTAAAAACTATGGGGCTGCAAAGACCTGTGGGGCAGTGGATCATTGTAAAACCAATGCATGGAATAAACCAGTAAAGGTAACAAACTGATGGCTTTCACTTTGTTTTAATAAGATAAACCCATTGCCCTTTATGCATTGTCTGTATAACCCCCTGTCCCCTGGTAATTGTTTATATTGTTTTGGTTAAACTTTTTGTAATGTTTTTGTTACCCTTAGTCAGTATAATCCCTGGGTAATTGTTTACGTTGTAGGCTGTTAGTTAAACTTCTTTATATTTGTATTGTCTATATTGAATCTTGTAAAGCTTGCAGAGTTGCGGTAATGTTTTTTTTGTGTTATCTTACTCAAATGGAGAAAAACACATTTTATTGTCTGTTTGAACTATTTATTATATTTACATTTATTTTATAAGGGGTTTTCACCATGGCTTACTTGTATTCAAACTTGTATTTTTTTTGTCTAGATTCATTGGATCGACATTAAAACCCTTTAAACGCGAATTTGAACCAATTTTTAACAGCTTGTATAAAAGGTTAAGGGAACTGAAATATTGTGTTTTCCTGTTCCTGGAAAACAGCCAAGCTCTTGTTCTTCTTTATGTTATTACCTTCACTTTATTGTCTTTAACAGTTCTTATATTCCTAATTGAAAACAATTGACAGAAAGAAGCTGAAGCCCTGAACAAATTGTTCATACACCAAGTGTTATTTTAGGCACAATGTTGAATTATGTGTTTTTGTTTCAGAATGATGAAATTTGCACACTCTGCAAGGAAGGTATGGAAATGGTTGATAACTACTTGAAGGAAAAGGCAACCAAAGCAAAGATTGAGAAAGCTATTCTTCAAATCTGTTCAGATATCCCACTTGCTGACCTTAAGACTGAGGTATAATAGTTTAATCTTATAAATACCCAATCCATGATACAAAAATTGCCAAATTTAGATTTTTTCTTTGTTTCGTGGAGCTTTAACTACGATCCATAGAGATACACATTCAATCTTTTCATCATATAGTGTGTTTGACCGCATTAATATCAATATGCCCTAATTGACATGTAGATGTAATCTGCCAATCATAAATAATGTATGGTGCATTTTTATGAGTAAGATTTTGTTCATAGAAAATAGTTTAGATGAGGCATTGGAAATTTTCATCTATTTTGAGCTTTATTGGCTCGGTTATAAATGTTACGTCATATAAATATCTGGCAATTAATCTGCTGGTTAAAGATTTATTATTACATTATTGTGTATGCTGATTGCTAAACCAACATTGCATTGCTGCATGTGCATTTAATAAGCTACCAGCAGTGCATATGTGAAGCAAGCAAACAAACGCCCAGCATTGCCCTGCATGTTACTTAATAAACATGAACACGCCATGCAAGCCCCATACACCTACCTAATTGTTTTAATCTTTAAAATACTTTACTGATGTAATTTTATCCTAAAAAAATAGATTTGGTTATTTTTAAATGCATTTCCAATTATAGGTCTTATGCATGTAATAGTTGCAACTTAAATAGTGTATACGCATTGTATTGGTATATTTGATTTCTCTGAAGTCTGAACCAAGTAGTTTTGTATGAACTCTAGTTTTAAATAACCAATTCGGGTCCATCATACACAAGATATTTTCATGTTTATAACATTCATTTTTTGTCCACAGTGCAAACAAGTTGTTACTGAGAATTTTGACTTAATTTATGATGAGGGTCTTATCTTGGTATGTATTATTCAAAAAATTATTCTATTTTGAAAATTTACAGTAGTTTTTTTTTATTTCTGCAGTTTAACACACAACGTTTTCGGGCTTTACCCATCCCGGAAATAAAAAATGCTTTAAAAATAAAGAAACATCTAGTTTTAGAACTGCCTTTAGATGTTCAATTTTGTTAATATGAGTCATGCAGAGCAAATAGAGCTCTTCCTAATGACTCAACCCCTGTTACCATGTATTACAAATAACAGTAAAAAACTCATACATCTAGATTAGAAAAACTAATGCAGCATTAAGTGCTGGTAAATCTGCAGCAAACAAAAAAACAAATTTTGAATAATGCCGTGCCAATAAATATTAATACACGTATGATAATATATATTATGATATTATATTAATATGTATATAGGAGAATGGGGAAGATAGGACATCTTTCTATTTTCTCGTCTCATTTTATAGCAAACAAAGAACATTCAAAACATTGTAGAACTGTATCCTCACGAATTCCATCGACCGTGGTTAAAACACGGTCAGGATATTATGTGCTAAAGGTGCCTCATCTTCCCCCACCCTACTATGTATACTTTGTTATATTACACATAAAAAATATTATGATAATATATTAATTTCTATGTTTCAAACTAACAGATTGGAAATGGTGACATGGTTTGTTCAGCTATTGGTTTATGCACTTCTTCCTCAACCTCTGAGGTGGAAGACAAGATTGTTCATGAAATGGTGAAGAAGCTTCCAGATATTGTGAGGGTAAGTTTACTTCTAATATTATTTCACTGAATTCCATGTTATCGCTGACTTTAACACTTTCGGCGCCGCACTAATTTGAACAATCGGACACTGGGTGCCGCACGAATTTTGGATTTTATTAAATTTTAAATAAGCCATGAATTGCAATTGAAAGTTGCAAATTATACAACAGTAAGCAACAGGAATCCAAGAAACAGTGACATATCCATGTTATCCCGTTTGTGTGGACGTATAACATCACTACCAATGTATCCATAACTTCACTTTTCTTCAGAGCCGTAAGAATAAGAATTGGACAAAACAAAACTTCACAACATCATAATTGTAATGATCAGACACTAAATCATTGAAGTTTGAACCATTATCCGTAATTATTCCAGCAGTGGCAGCAGTGAAACATTGTAAACTAGTAATAATGCGTAAAATATACTTGAAATCGTCAGAAACAGCTGATCGAAGAGTCACAAGTTAATTGGTCAAAAATAACGTAATCTCAAATCAGACGTTCGCATTTAGTCTCAATGCAGCCTAGATCGAGCGTACGTATATATACGTGGTTTATTATTAGTTTAAATGCAACGCGGCACTCGTAACAATGAAAAAATGGTAAAACGTATATATACGTATGATGGCACCGCGAACCATTGTTACTTAAACGTATATATACGTAGATTGGCGCCGAAAGTGTTAATGACATTGTAGTGTTATTTCTTTAGTTTGAGGTCCAAATTAGTATTTCACTTTCTTGCAAATTTTCGGTGGTACTTTATTAGTTTACCATTTGTAATATTTTTAAACTTTGTCCTAAAATTACTGTTATTTTATTAATCGGAAAACAATTGAATTTCAATACTTTTCACGCAAGTGCTATTTTTTGTGCAAATAACATTCTATATTTCTGACGTCGTTTTTTTCTACACAAGTAATTTTTTTGTGAAATTATTAAATTATTATTATATATATATTTCCTATTTAACTTTTTTCTACAGAAAGCGATGGAAAACAATGAACTTCCCGTTGCTTCTCCGTTCATTGCACCATTGCCTTTATTCAGCCAACCAGAAACACCACAAGAGGTTTGTATTGGATAAGTGGTTCCTATTCAATATTGTATGCACCCAATCCACCCTTTAATTTTGTATGCACCCATTTATTGTGTGATCCTTAGTTTAAAGCAACAGTGCGCATGAAATATAATTTCGGGCACCTTTTAATTTATATAATATTGTCTATTCTTATTGTTATTTCCTAGAAAATGGCCTCTCTTTTATGAATATTAAGAGTTGGGAAGTTTTTATCCATAATGTCGTTTTTTTTAAATGATTTTGACATATGTTCTGTGTTATTTTTTGACATATGTTCTGTTAATGCCATTAAAGCCAAGATAATATTGAGTAGGCCACAAAACAAAACACATATGCGTTCGACAATCCATATTTAACACAGTATAAACAATATGTTGTTTACTTTGTCACAGGGAAGTGAGAACTACTGTGCAGATTGTCAAGCTTTTATTAAGGATGTTCAACATGAGATAATGAATGACCCCGCCATGGTGGTATGTTTGGCTTTATGCTTAATATTCCATGACTTGAAATAGAACTCATTGTACTTGCTACATATATTATGTTATAGACATCATGTTTATTTTTTTTTCTAAGTCTAAGATGGCATTGTAAAAATGCTGTTACACTGATAGTCAAATATCATTAATGTTTCAGAAATCGTGGACTAACTTAGTGAAAGGGGAATGTGATGCATTGGGTGCTGGCTTGGATGAGATTGTAAGTTTTCTTCTTTTTATTATTATGTCATGATGAGCTAAATCATATGATGAACCCATGTTTCATAAAACATGTGACTCAAGGTGTTGTGGCTATGATTGTGCTACGTTTTATATAAAAAGTTTCTAAGCTAAAATGCATTATATTATGTACTATAAATTATATGTATTTTTTTTATCAATGACTTCCTTTTAACAGATAACTAATAAAGGTATCTTTGCAAGGTTTTGTGCTTAATGTGTGGTGTGTGAGAAAATTTATATTTAATCTGTCAGTGCCTAAAGGTGTTTGGGACATTAATTATTCCATAACTTTATTATTGAATTCAATGCATTGTAACATACTTTGGTTTAATAATTAACATCATATGCATTATGTGGTCAGTGTATGCAGAAGGCAGAAGAAGCAATCCATGATATAACATCATACCATTTAACTGATAGTGTAAGTGTAACTTATAATGGCCACTCTGCACTTGACAGGCACAAAATTTACAGGGTAATTTAACATGTTTGTGGCCCAACCAGGGGAGTAACTTAAATGCTCATTTTATGCCCTGTTTGCTTTTATTCCCATTTTCAGTGGGTCAGAAAGTGTTTTACATTCTGCTGGACCTTTTTTTAAAGTTCAGCATTTTTTGTAGCTGTCACGTGCAGATGTGTTATTACATTATTATACATTGTAGTGCAAGACTGCTGTGGATAAGTATTTGCCCAACCTGCTAGATGTTCTAACTGCAAATGTGAGGTTTCAAACAGTGTGGAAATAATTCCCTCAAATTTCAAATTTATCCCAAATAATTAGCAATGTATTTATTACATTCAAATCTTGATTGACTCGATGGCAATCAGCTGTAAACATTGTGACTTATAATAAAGAGATTATGCGTAATAATCAACCAACTGTGCAAATTCTAAGATTAACTCTCTAGTAACTAAACTTTAAATTAAAAAATTGAAGTTTGTAATTTAAAGTTTAGTTACTGGAGAGTTGAGAGTGTCCTGTTCAAATTTGCAACTTTGAATTTATACAAACAGTTTTATTGCCTGTTCAACAATTCTTTTATCTTAAAGATAAGTTTCAATTTAGCTAATAAACTGTTGGAATTTAAATAGATGACGAATTGTAAAATGTTTGCAACGCCCATTGCATAATTTACAAAATGATTCAATACAACACAGCCTGTGTATAATCTGTCATTGTTATTCTGAAACACATTTCCTTTTGTATGAATTGTTCCAATGCTGTTTTCTTACAGGATGTCACGACAATTTGTAACACAATCAAGATGTGTGGGTTCAGAGCTCAAGCGGTGAGTTCTTGTGTTATTGTATACAGTTATCTTAAAATTTGTAGCGGATAATATGTTTTAATTTTTATAATAGGCGCCTTACAAGGGTATGCAAGGTATGTGCATATACCCCGAAAATAAATTAGAAGTACCCATGGCCCCATTATAAATTTATAAACAATTTAAAAACCTATCTTACGTACATGTCCTAAAATAAACATCATATACATTAGTGATAGTGCAATAATCAGTCTATTTCCAAAATAAAAGCTAATATTGTGTCAATTAGCATATAACTTTAATAAAGTTATGCTAGAAAAAAAGTGCAGTTTTGGTACCTTGGCATTTAGATTAGGCACCTATAACTGTTATTATATATAGTAGGGTGGGGGAAAGATGGGACACCTTTAACACATAATATCCAAACATCTTTTTTCGTGTTTCAAACAATTACCAACGGCTTATGGGACTCGCAAGAATATGGTTTTATAATTCTTTGAATATTTTTTGTTTACTACCGAATGAGACGAGAAAATAGAATATATATGTGTCCCATCTTCCCCCAACCCACTATACTTAAAACGTGCAACACCAAGAGTTCTAGGGTTTAGGCCAGGATTGGTCCTTTACGAAAATAGCAAGATATTCTAAACCAACCCTTTATGTTTAGAAGTCGGACAATGATATGTGTACTGACTGCACCAACTTCTTCGATGATTGGAAGCAACTTATGATCAACAACAAGACTGTGGTGGTAACTATTACCCTTGTATAATATAACACATATCAATGTTAATGTATATTATCTATAAAAAGGAACGAATCTCCCCGAAATTCACTGAAACTATTTTTGTTGTACTTTACTTATACAGTTGTTAATAAATCATTAGAAACTTAGTCTCATATATTCATGAAGTATTTTAAAGATTCAAAGGTTTTTGTGTTAACACTGTGATATCACTTTATAAAACTGGGTAATATTTGATTAGGTGTTTACTGTTATACTATAAAATGTTCTTAACCATATAACCATATAGTTAAAAACCACATAGTTAAAAAAACAGCACTATTTTACAGTTTTGTGACAGATTTTACTGTTTTGTTTTATTATTTTATTAAAAGGTTTATATGCTAATTGATCTAAACTATTAAGGACGAATTAACACAAGAAATATTGGAGCAATGTACTGCGTTGGGGGGTCTCGACAAACTGGTAGCCAGATATTAAATACTGAAAATAATTTTTAATTGATTTCAGCTCAATTTATTAAATTGGATTGATTTTTGCTAATTTCTGTCAATAATTCTATCCCAGAATGAAATTATTGGACAAATGTCTGATTTTTACTGCCTGCAAAAGCCAGCTAATCTACGAAAGCAGGTATTTGATTATCTTGATGATTAAAATTTTGTATTAATTCAAATTGACCAATCGTATTGATTCCATTGTTACGTAACAGTGCGTACGATACGTCGGCATGGTGATTGAAACTTTTCTCAACCGCCTCATGCAAGAAGTGAGTCTTTTTATAATTGTGGTAATTTTTAAATTGGTATTTTATACTAAAACCCCTGTCACTTAACTTTGGGGGAGCGTCGGGCTTCAACATCTGGTGAGGTTCAGTCGTAGAACCGTGGGTGTTGGGGTAACCCGCCAACACTGGCCTAAATCTCAGATCCCATGAGGTGACACACTGTAGTACCTCACTCTTACAGAATAGAATTTATATTATGTGGGCAATCATTGCCATTTTTGCCAATAATGTTAATTCTAATAAGTATCCCAAGAATTAAAATAAATGGGTTTCAATTGCACATATTTCAAAAACCAATATATATCTATAGCAATTTCTCAATTCATTGCATATGAGTGTTGGTTCCTAACAGAACGCTGCAATAATTTTCAAGGCCTTTTTACCCAAGGTTAATTCACTCGAATACAAATGCAAATAATTGCTCTGTAATGCAATCAGTCATATGATATATGCACACAGTTTATCAGATGATATATGCCATCAATTATCATACGATATGATGATAATTGATGACTGATTGCATTACATGGGATGTCTCTGTAATGCAATCAGTCATATGATATATGCACACAGTTTATCAGATGATATATGCCATCAATTATCATACGATGTATGCACACCAATTATGCCCTTTGAACCATCAATAAACAATATCCGCAAAAACAATATCCAATGATGAATTCAATCATACACTGAATAGACAACCATAATTACATAACACATACATATTCCAACCACTCCACCAGTGCACAACACTAGCTAAGGAATATTTACCCAAACTGTGGCAAGCCCTTGCCGAAAATGTAAGTACTTGGAACACAGTTCATTCCCAACCTTTTGCCTGGTATACACTGCAATATTATTCTAACTAAATCTAGTCTAAGGTATATGATAGGTTGTTGGGGCATATTTTCATTCTTTTTTTTGCGTCCTATTTGGTAGCAAACAAAAAATATTTATAGAACTATAAAACCGTATCCTCGCGACTCTAAAAAAGGGTTGTTCGTTGTTAAAATTCGCTTGGAAAATATGTGCTAACGGTTTTTATCTTACCCTACAAGACTGAACTTGTTGTTTAAGAATGCTAGTTTAAATACATTTATAAAAAGTGTTAATGTTTTCTTATCATACTCACTGTTGCATATTTTTCCGATAAACCCAATCCACCCAGTGACTCAGTCAGTATTTGAAAATATATTTTACAAACTTAGTATAACTAACTAATGTATTAGTGTAATAAAGATTGGTCTTTAATTTTTACAAATTGGTCTGGCATGATTACAAAAAAATCGTATTAGAACTTTATTTTAACATCAAGGTCTTATAATTCATAGTCCCCAATGGATATCTGCCGGTCAATTTACTTCTGTGAAGCTGGAACTGCAAAGGAATCTTTGTCAGCAATCACTAGAGTTAATACGCTACAACAGGTAATTGTTATTTACTCTATTATAGAGTCTCTATGCAATGTGTATTGGTCCATGGTATTTTTGTTCAGTTGACAGTAAAAAAATTATGTTTACCTAATTATATAACCATATTTTTACGACTGTAAAGAAGCGTTGTTAATTGGAAAAACACGTTCAAGAAACATGGGATATTATGTGCTTATGGTATTCCATCCTGCCCCTCGATACTATATAGAAAACATACTGTACATAACAATGCCTACAATTGGTACATAGATTCCTAACCCATGCTTTACAATACAGGTTCCAGTAGAACTGGATAACCAGAAATATTGTACAGACTGCACAGCTTTCATGAAGGACTTGCAAGGAGTAGCAGCCAATAATAAAACGATCATCGTAAGTTTATCATGATTAACTTTTAACATAATTGACTCTCATTGTTATTCATCTTAATTTAAAATGCGTAAAAATTGCTCCAATAATTTCTGCCATTTTGTGAGACATCAGAGTGTATGAAGAAATTTCATATACATGTCATGTCTGTTAGCAAAGTTAGCAAAATGTAATTAATTCATTCCAACCCAAAGAAAATATATATTTACTTTAATCTTTCGGATCCAAACAACTTTTCTCTTTCCTCCCTTTTCCCAATCATTTCTCTTCTTTTCTTAATTTCTCTTTTTTCTTCACATCTCTTTTCTTATATGCATTATACATCATGCTTACCTAGCATGGCACTCGTGACACACACATGATGTGCTTACTCATCATCCATTGTTTTATTGCAGTCTGAACTCACGGAGCTCGTAAAGGAACAATGCAGTCAGTTTGATCCAGTTGTTGCAGAGTTGGTAAGCTTATTTATAACTACAGTGTCCCTTATGCACATAAATTGTTTGTTTTTTTTGGGACAGTTTCTATATAAACATGACAACCCAAAGAAAACAACCAGAAGGCTGCTCTAAAATTATTACATATTACCGAGGCTAAATCTTTATTACTGTTTTTGTTTCTAAGCACTAAGTTTAACATCATAGAAGATGGTTGTAATGTTTTAAAACATTTGAAATGTCAAATATTTATATTTAGACTAATCAGAGTGTATCCTCTATACCAAAGCAACTTTACTTTTTTAAATCTGGGGTGAATTGTTAAAATACAGTTACACCCATAGTTGTCCAACATAGAAAACCTCTTTGATTAATGTGACAAATGCAATCTACTTTGGCTCTGCTTGTTTGTATAGACACCTAACAGCAGGGTAAAATCCGGGGTGACATTGTTAAAATACAGTTACACTCATAGTTGTCAAACATAGGGAACCTCTTTGATTAATGTGTTGAATGCAATATACTTTGGCTTAATTTAAAGCAAGAGTGGTAAAAAAACAGTACATGCACTAAACGGTTGTTTTCTTGGAACTAAATTGGTAAAAACGTTTCGGTTTATAATCACGACAAAAATCAAATCATTTCTAATTTCTAGTGCAAGTTACAAGTTCCCAATGCCGTAACTACACTTCTTCCACAGTTTGAAAAGCTTGTAAGTTACCACTTAACAATGTCTGTTTATTATTACTTAAGTGCACCAAAGCTGTAGACCAAGTGATACCCGTAATAGTAGACGCCATCGTCAGTAATGTAAGTTTGGTGTTCAGAAATCCAAGCAATCCACAATGAGGGGTGTCAACTTAATTATGAAAATAATAAAAACGCTGTTTGATTTTGCAGTGTAGCAATTGTTCATACTCGAAACGCCGTATACCTCTCTTTGCTATATTGTTGATTATTTAAGTTTGCATAATTAGAAGTTTGAAGTTCAATTCATTGTAATTATAATTGTTGTTAAGTAATTATAATGGATAGGCATACTGATCTAAGTCTATACCAATACAGTAAACTTTTAATGTCTTCATTTTTGTGTTTTCTTTCCAATTGTGTTTTGTTTAAGTCATTAATAATTGGAATCACACATAAGGCCACAATTTCATTTGTTTTTTGATCTTTAAAATAATTCTGTGTTACCTATCAAAAAATTGTAATTTTTTGTGGTTTGGCTTAATTTGAAAACTATTTTTATAACATTTAAACATTGGATACTTCTGCGTAGGACGTTAACACCATCTGCTCAACAATCATGATGTGCCCTGCTACTTCACAACACAAGGTAAGTAGCTAGTTACTAAACTTATTACACAGTATATAATAAGTATATATAAGTGTGTTAAAAGGGGGGAAGGTATCCTCCTATGTTTGTTTTATGATCTTAAAGAATCCATGTTTCATCATCCACACAGTGGGACATTATCAGGGTTTGCCGTTAGTGTCTTGTCCAAGAACACATACCTACAATGACAGCAGCGTCAAGCCTATAAAACATATTCTATGTGAGCGAGGTCCAACGACAAGCCACATCATGGGCCCTAGGATTTAGGCCAATGGTCTATTACCTTTTCACCCAAGTTGCTACAACTGATTAGTTGGCACAAACCCCATAAGTTTAACAATGGTTCAAGTTTAAACCAGTTATAACCACTTTATTCCAGAAAATGGTCACCGGCAATTTATGTACAGACTGCACTGCTTTCTTTGGAGACTGGCAAGAAATTATCCAAAACAACAAATCAGTTATCGTAAGATTTTACAAATTATAATCATTTCCAATCCTTAAAAGTCCATTGACTTTTATTATTACGACACAATTATATATTATGACAATATGACATCACAATATGCTTTGAATAGGACCAACTGAACTCTCTTATTACTGAACAATGCTCCATGTTGGGCCCTGACTTTGAACAACTGGTATAACACCTCCCAGTAATTCCGCGTTTAATTTAATTTTCAATTGCAACAGCAAAGAAATAAGTTAAAAATATTTGAAATATTTTAGAAAATGATAATTTAATTGATTTCTGCTGTGTTTTTAATGTAATTGTTTTTATTGCGATAATTTTGGTTTGCTTAATTCAGGAAAAACAACTTAAAGAGCTTGGCGTCATGTACTGCAAACAAGTGCCAGGATTTTTTGAATCTGAGGTGTGATTTAATTATTTCAAGTTTGCAGCTCTATATTTAAGATTCTAAATTTCAACCTCATTTTTTGGACTCAATTAAGTCTATTTATAGTCATGAGCTCAAATGTCCAGGTTAAAGTCATAAAAACGTTTAAAACTGTATAATATAACTCCATTTTAGGCCTGTGCTTCTCAACCTGATAATGTCTAAATAAAATGTTGTGTTTCAATTTATAACTCTTTAAAAATGTAAAACGGCAAAATTTACTTAAAATTGAGATTATAATTAATTTACAATGCTTAACAAATTATTGCAGTGTGATTCTGTTGTGGCCAAAGCAATTGATAATTATCTACACCTGATATCAGTTACAGTACGTATTTTTACAATTATTTAATTTACAAGTATTCCCAATAACTTTGTGGTAATTGTGTGAATTTTTTTATGAGAAAAATTGTATTTTTTTTTAATTTCATTTCAAAAAATTATTGAAAATTTTTTGAAAAATTTCTGGTGTGGCAATTTTTCTCAATCAAATATTTTTTTGCCCCTTACTTTTGGCCGTGCAACAACTTGCATGTATCTCCACCCACAGTGCAGTGAATTCACCAAGGAATATCTTCCACAACTGTGGGACATGATAAGCTACAATGTAAGATTTTGACTGCTTACCCCGTAAAAACAGCTTCTTATATTTTCCAATTTTTTGCATTTTTATTTTTAAAACAGCTGAAATTTTCATTGCTTTTTATATTTTGGTTCAAACATTTTTTGCTTCAAATATATTTTGGTTCAAAACATTTTTTTATATTAAATACGTTATTTATACTTTCTGTTGCTTTCCACGCAGCAGTCTACTTACGTTAGTAATGGTTTTTTAAACTTTTTGATCCACTCAAACAAAACCATTTTTTGTCTCACTCTAAATAGCTAAAAAGAATAAAGTTTTTAAACAACTGAATTGAGCTCAAAGAACTCCTTTAAAAAAACTTGCAGTTTAATTTCATGCTTTCCTAATTTAATATCAAGACATTGATAAAATTATGCCCTTGTAAAAACTCCACCCCGAAAACACACATGTTTAGACTAGTAGATATTTACTTTTAACAAACTTTGCAGCAGTTTTAGCTCCATGCTTCTTTAATTTAAACTTCAAGGTCATGCTAAAATATTGTCCTGTAAAAAAGTTCTAATGTATTGTTCTAGTAAAAAAAGTTCTAATGTATTGTTCTTGTAAAAAGTTCCAATGTATTGTTCTTGTAAAAAGAATGTTGTTCTTGTATTAACTCCCTGATATAAACACAGGATAAAATATTGTCCTGTAAAAATGTCCTTGTTAAAAAAATGCTAAAATTTTGTAATATGTCCCTAATACACACAGGATGCAGGGTTGATCTGCAGTACCCTGTACATGTGTGAGGAAGCCGATAAACCAGCCGTACAACCTGTAAGTGTGGCAAAGCAAGCTCCAGTAGGTGCAGGGGTAAGTTACTCAATTTGTTACTTAATTAAAATGAAAATTAAATGCGAAAAACAATCAACAAAATATATTAACTATTTAAAATTCCATCTTTTTATCTAAGGATCCTATATCATGTGCAGTATGCAAGCTAGTTGTTCATGAACTCGATCAAATGCTTGAAGGGAACAAGACAGAGGTAACTAGTGCAGTAGTTATTTTGTCATATTAAAACAACACTCTATATATGTGATGTGTTTTGTAATGTTTTATTTCATTCTGCTTGTTTAAAAACCAAACTGTCCTTTTTCTTAGCCACGAAAAGTTGGATAGTTAATGTTACTTAAGCATTACTATGAATTTTTAACAATTGGCTTTTTTCCTGTTAATATACAAACTCTTGGCTTAGGTAGCCTATGTCTATTAAATATACATATATACCTATTAAACTGTTGATACACTCATAGAATAAACTTTGCAAGCAGCTTTTATTATAACGTTTCATCGGCATTAATTATTCAGTAGAATAATTTGAAACTATAATGCTAAAGTTATATACTGTAAAGTTTAATTGCCTATTTCAACATAATTTTTCTCAAAGTAATTTTGTTTTTTCTACCCAAAACAACAGGCAGCAGTTGTTGCTGCACTTGAGAAAGTCTGCAGTTTCATGTCTGGCGACATAAGGCAAGAATGTCAGAATTTCGTTGATCATTACGGCAGGACACTCGTTGATCTCATTATAAATGAAGTTGAATCCGGTGCCATCTGCTCCATGCTTCTACTCTGTTCTCCACAAGCAAACTATAACAAGGTGCCTATTCTAAATTGATTTTTGTATTAGGCTACACCGCTACAAGATCTATCTTTAGAACTTAAAAACTGCAGTTACAATCACAGTTCTCAAACAGACTTTATTGATTAATGTGTTGAATGCAATATCAGTGTAGAAGAACCACTCTCACAGAGTATTATTATATATCCTTGTCCTATTACATACCCGTGTCATAAAGTCCTAAATGATCCCATACCAAAGAAATCGCGCATAAGTAAATATGCATTGTAGTTAAGCAATCATTAAATGAGCCAATCTGACTTCATTAACCATCAATTCCCAACCTCTCAGTAGATAAAGCAGCCATTTTAATTGTGGAAAATATATATTTATGGTTTGTATTCTTCAGGTATCTGGTTCACCAACATGCGAGGTGTGTACATTGGTTGCAACGGAACTGGATCAGTTGCTTACAAGCAACAGCACTGAGGTGAAAGTAATCAACACTAGTAATTCATATCTGCATATCTGCAACAAATGTAGAGTGTAAACACTGTCTTTATAAATGTAATGCTGTTTAATATGGTATGCAAAAAAATGTAATAAAATACAATTTAGCTGTATTACTTTAAAAAGGAGTAAAACCTAATAAACTATTAAAATATTTAAAAACATTAAAGAAAAATAAAAAAAAGCATTTAGCAAAAAAGCATTGCTTTCTGTTTTAAGTTTGTCTAAACAATGACATAAATTAAAGCATTATTTAAAAACCCACACAACATTTATTATTTCTACAGTTTATTTTTTGTAACCTAAAAAGTGATTTAAAATTTCCAGCAAGAAATTATCGCGGCAGTTGAGAAAGTTTGTAGCATCTTACCTGCTGCATACAAGACAGAATGTGACTCACTTATTGATCAGTACGGGGTTGTTATCATACAGTTACTTGCACAAGAATTAGACCCATCGAAAATTTGTGCTGAGCTCGGTCTGTGTGTTTCATACAAGGTAAGAATAATGGAGGTATATATAGTACTGTGGGGGAAGATGGGACACCTTTATAGTATTCCAGTATCTTCGTGATTTAAGCAAATAACATTGGTCTACGAGAGTCATGATGATACAGTTTTATAGTTCTTTATATGTTTACTACCAAATAGGAAGAGAAAATAGAAATTAAAAGTGTCAAAACTTCCCCCACCCTACTATAGTTTGGTTAAGTTTTAATCTGAAGCAGAACTGGTGAAGTGCCCTCATTGTAACCCAAGGATACCAAGTTCAAAGCTTGGTGCCGCTACCATTGTGTGTGTATGTTCTTCGGCAAGACACTTAACAGCAATTGCTCCAACCCAGTGCCCAGTGGTCACTATCAAACTGTTCAAGTTATCTGCCATATGGAAAAAAGTCACCCACAAATTGATAGCAGGCACAAGGTGTTTTCAACAGAACACCTGTGTTATAACTGTCATTGCCCTGCTATGCTCTAAAATTGACACAATAATTCATCATTCTAATATATTGTTTTATCAGTCACAAGTGTCCGATTCAACAACATGCGAATTATGTGAACTGGTTGCAGGAGAATTGGACAGCTTGTTAACGGAAAACAGCACCGAGGTAAAAATAATACAAAACTTTTGTAACCCACTAGTTTTCAAAGTAGTTTGGTACATAGCTTGTTAAAACATGCTGTTTTTTTTTTTCATTTTATATGCAATTCATAGATATATATAGATATATATATATTAGTGTATCCTCTGAAAATTGAACTATTGTTGTTTTTAGTGGTTTTTAATTGAATTTAAAAGGACTGTGAATTCGATTGTATTTTGACAATTTAAACCGAGACGTATAATAAACAAGACAGTTGTGGGCTTGTGGCGCATATAGTGGCTGTTTTGTTTTCATCAAAACTGACCGGAAAATCCATATTTAACTTACCTAAATATACTTTTTTCTAAAAAGTCGGAAATCATTGCCGCGGTTGAAAAGGTTTGCACCATCTTACCGAGCAACTTACAAACTGAATGCAAAACACTCATTGATCAATATGGGAAAGAGATTATTAACTTGCTTGCACAGCAGATTAAACCAGCCCAACTTTGTGCAACACTCAAACTGTGTACTTCATATGCTGTAAGTTTTATTCATTATATTCTGTAAGCAAGGTATGCAAAGTGTTGGAATTTTCTGCACCAAGGCTGTTTTAATAAATAAACAAATGCCTAGAGAGTTAGAGACTTTTTTTTTAGAGTATTGCATGGTTTGAATGCTTTTAATGTAACTTATACCGAAATAAAACATATGATTTTAGTAGGGCATAGTTTTAAATAAGGTTAGATTTTAGAATGTTGTGTAACTGCGCACCATTCATGTAAAAGTTAAGGTCATGGATTTTGTCTGCCAAACTGTATGAGTCTTGGCTGTATAAATGGCTGCTTCATTATAGCTAAAAAGAACACTTTTCAATGATTTTAAGTTACCTATTGCAATTTAATATAACTAACACTGTTTCGTGTTTACACCACAGTATTAAATACAGAACCATATTTTCCACAGGTGTCTAGTTCAACAACATGCGAATTATGTGAATTAGTTGCCAGTGAGTTGGACAAACTACTAACAGATAAAAGCACCGAGGTAAACTTTCTTTTATTAAACGTTGGTTTGTTAAATTGTATTTTTAGGGTCGATATTGATATTTTTTCGTCCAATTGTTGTAATTTTTAAATAGTAGTATACGTATACGCCAGGGGACTTGCGATTGGGGTCAGTATTGGCCCATTACCCAAATAAAGCTAAAATAATTGCATATTCATCAACTCTTTTTGTAATGAAAGTATAATATGTGCCTATTTATAAGAGCTTTGATCTCTTGTTATTCATTAAAAACCTATTTATCCACTTTGTTGACAGACGGAGATCGTTGATGCGGTTGAAAACATCTGTAAAGTTCTTCCAGCTAATCTACAAACTGAATGCAAAAACTTAATTGATCAGTACGGAACAGATTTAATCAACCTTCTTGCTCAAGAAATCAAACCGTCAGAGTTATGTGCGGCTATTAAGCTTTGTTCGTCATACAAGGTGAATTTGAAATAATCTTTAACTTTATATAAATAAGTGGTATTTACCAAAAAGTGGGTCCTAATACCATCACAATGCTTCACAAAGCTGGTGTTTTTTTCTATTCGGGCCTACCGCACAGCACGCCAAGGATGCTTTTTATCCAAATTTTGTAACTAGCTTTCATATTACCAGAACACACAGATTAAAGTCAGATCTGATGTGACATGCGAATTATGTACAGCGGTCATGACACAAGTTGACAAACTGCTCTCAGAGAACGCAACACAGGTATGTGGGTGTTATGTTGGGTGGTTTACCACAATGCTATGCCCAGGGTCTTGATATTTTGACTCATCAAGGTTTATTGTTGAAAAAGTAGCTTCTCATTTCAATTCATGATTATGTGCGCAATAAATTAATTTTACTTTCAACTTAATGTTATATTGTTAAACACAAGTATTTTTTTGCATCACTGAAGTCCATGATTGCTATTTTTTTATTACCCTAGTCCATGCTAATAGAATAATGGGGAAATGGGTAACAATCCATGGTTCAGTAAGATTAAACTACTGCCCTATTAAAAGTTGTTGGTCACACAGACAGAGATTGTAGCAGCCCTTGACAAAGTTTGTATGATAATCCCTGGTGACTTGAAACAACAATGTGTTGGATTCATCAATGATAACGGGCCAATGATCATTCAACTATTGTTGGAAGAAATTGCACCAAGTGCCGTCTGCTCAGCACTCAAGCTCTGTTCTAATTCTGTGAGTAATCTTGAACTTACAAGATTTTTGTATTTTTAAAGTGCATTTTAATCTAATACAAATTTCCATTAAAATATGGATAAATCTCCAAAAACCCACTTTAAGAATGTAAATATTTAAAATGGAATATTGACAATTCAATAATCCATGCGACAAACTAAAAACTTAACGTTTTTACTTAAAATCTCATAAATTTAAATTATCTCAAAATTGTTAAAGTTTTTTATTGAAAAATAGCCATCATACAATAGTTCGAAACATCTTTTTGGCTGACTAGCTTTAAAACTCTTATCTCACTACCAGAACAAGGTGATGTTCAAATCATCTGAGTTATGCGACGTATGCAAAGCAGCCATTGGCTTCCTTGACCAAGAGGTTGGGGCAAACTCAACCAAAGCTGAAGTAGAAGCTGCACTTGATAACCTGTGCGTCAAACTACCTGCTTCTCTAAAGGAAACTGTAAGTTGGAATTTAGTAAATGTGATGTGAGTCCTGTGCAGTGGTTGGGCGCTTGCATTGTAACCAAGGGGTACAGAGTTCAATGCTTGACGCCGACACTAATAGGTGTGTATTGTGAGTAAAGACATGTAACAGCAACTGTCCTTACTCAGTGGTCTCGTATGGGATGTCTAAATAGTCAATGATATTGAAAAACAAGGTTGTTTGGGTAGTTGGCCAACTCTGGCCTAAATCATGAGTCCTCTGACAAGAATCCACACAGAATAAAACTGTTATGTGAATCTGGCCATGATTCAGAACTCAAATTATTGGACAATTATCGTTCCATCAAAATAGAATGCATCAAGTGCTACTAAATTTACTTTATTTCCACTAACAAAAAAGAGTTCAAACCCTCAACAGTCAACACACAAAGTTAAATATTAACAATTGTCATATTTCCAGTGTGATGACCTAGTGAAACAATACACACCAGAAATACTTGACATGATTGAAAACATTGCCGATCCTGATTACATTTGCATCGTAAGTATAAGAATATTTTTGTGTAAGGTTTTCTACTATAGTATAAACATATGCCAGTTTTAAATGGTCTTTATTTTGTTCTAAAAATTGGTTGTTTTAGGCTTAAAAAATCTATTTTACTCTAATTTTTTTATTTTTTAAAAGTGGGAAACCTAAAACTACTGAATTTAAGTGTATAGCAGACCCATCATTAGATTTAATATCAATGTTTATTCTCAGCACCTTAAACTATGTACTGCACAAAACCATATGTTGGGTGCAAACCCCTGCACTTTTGGACCAAGTTATTGGTGTAAGAATCAGCAAACAGCTACAGAATGTAATGTAAGTACATTTGGCTGGGATTAGTTATATGAAGGGAATGTTTTGTAGTAATTTCAGGGTTACATATTCCCTATTACTGATAGTATGTTAGGTGGCAAATTTTTCTTACCAATCGCCCAATAACACAGTAGTTCAGCAACATTGAGAATTGAAACCAATGTCACAGTTTTATGTTCATATGCGTCAAATGTTATTATTATCCTTCAATTTAGTGTGTGTAGGTTGTTCTACGACTTATCTAGAACGATAATTACGTTTCGCAGAAGTCGTGTGGGTAACTGCAATTTCTTGAGCTAAACGAAACATTGTCACCCATAGAGTTTAGTTTAGCTTTTATAATAACTTTACAACCTATAAGTGTTATAATGTTATGACTTTTGAATTACTGTTGTATTTAAACTGACATGTGTTTATTTTACAGGCTGTCAGTCACTGCGAAAAGCATGTTTGGGAATAAATTCTTCAGTTTATTTAAATCTATATATCCATGTATAAATATATTATTGTGGCAATAGTTTGTTCATTTAATGCTCTTTAATTTGTTATTGCTGGAACACAATAACTGTTTTTTTTGGTAGATATCAACTTTAGTTAAAATTAAATTTGTGAACAAAATGTGTATTAACATAGTAAATAGGAGCGTAGCTTTTAAAGTATAAACATGTTCTGGTATTTAATGTTTCTAATTTTTTTTAAATTGCAAAGAATTGTGTGAAAGCGGTGTATTTATAATTAGCAGACTGGTACGCCGCATTTTTCTGTGATTTCATTTCCATTTTTCAATTGATTTTTGCGGTTTAAACTGCAGCCTTTGCTGTAACTATAAGCGCTTACAGTGTGATTATTCAATAGACTTGTACAGTGTGAACTATGTGTGGTTTTACTAGAAAAGTGCTTTTTTAGGTATAGTAAGAAAGGACTAAACTGCATAACGTTGAGGAATGTGAATGTAGCTACTGTAGTGTCCCTCAGGCTTAACATAGGAATACATAGGCATAAACGAGACATTAAACTTCAAGCTAAATTTGGACAAACTTTGTTATACAATCTGTGCACAAATCACAATCAACCAATAAACTTTTTGTAGTTTCGAACTGCTGGTGTCGCATAAGGTGTAGTTATTTTTTCTATTTGATAAATACCAAAAGAAACGAAGAGCTGGAGTTTGGAAAAATGAAAACGATTTCTGTGATTTATGAATTTTTTCGCGGTTTTATCAAGGGGATCCACCCAAGCGCGGAAGATTTAAAATTTCTACATTTTTCGCGTTAGTTCGAGACAGATGTGTGTAGAACTGTAGGAAATGCCTTCCCCGTCACGAATTCCAAGATGTGTCGTTAAAGGGATTAATAACAACCCTGAAAAACATGCATCACAAAAGAATTTGCTGTTACAAACGAAGTGTTTAACGGAAAAGAACCAAAACAATGAACCAACTCTGGCCGGGCAAAGAAAGAAAGTTGGTCCAAAGCGACTGAAACAACCAAATCCTGTTAATCAAGAAACAAAGAACGTAGCAGTAGTTAAAAAGTGCGGTTCAGACCGTAGAGGAATATCTGAAATTAAAAGGTATATATTATATCATGTATAAATTATATTTTTAATTTCTAAAGCAGATGTTATTTGTGTTTTGTCTTAACATAACTAAAACTTCAAAAACTTGTATAACGTTTGGTACTAAACATATGTTTTGTTGATTGGCAATTTGCATGCACAAATTTTAATTTATTTTTGTTCTACCAGCACCAATTTAATGTTCTTTCTACAGTAATTGAATGAATGTATGTAACTTGTTTATTATTGAGTGGTTGGGCAATGGCAGTTGTTATAGCAGTGTTCTGTTTTGTGTTTCCCTACGAGTTACCACGAATGTAACTTTGTGAGTTATTATTTTAAGGGGGATTTTTTGTAATTTATGGCTGAACATTTAGAGAACCCATAAGTGACCACTAGGTTAGAACATTTACTGTTAAATATTTTTCCCAAGAAAATACATGACACACAAGAACACAAACACAATGTAGCAAATGGTAAAAACAGTGGAGAGATAATCTGGGATAAGTGGTGTAAATTAAACATAGACAAGTTTAATGACAACCTCTTGTTTTTGTTGGTGTATTCAATCCAATGTTGTATACATTCAAGACAAGTTATGGTATGTGGTATATTTCAGATCAGAGCAATCTCTGCAAGCAAAACTAAAGGAAAGTGAAGATGAATTAGAAGGATTTAAATTAAAGTTGACTCAGTCTGTGCATGAACGACAAGATAAAGAAAATCTTATATTTGACTTGCAACAAAATGGTAAAATATATATTTATATATATTATTCTATAAATGTAAATTTGCATTCTTCAAATCGACCTAAATCACTGCATTGCTAAACAGTTTTTAATTAAATAAAAATATATCTTCATATAATATATAAGTCCTAAGTTGAGCAGTTTGAAAATTATTACTTTGAGAGTTTCTTAAGAATACGTTTTGACAGCTTAAGCCTAGAGGTTTCCTGAATTAATAGGCCTGCTGGTATAGCTCCTACTCTGTTATGGGTATGAATTGGTCCTAACTCCTAATTGGACTTAACTTTATTCAGAATATCAACTGAAGGAAGAAATTAAACAAATGAACTCCAGAAATCTATCTTTGGTGGAAAAACTGGAAAGTTTGAACATTGATCCAATTTCAGGGGAAAATATCAAGGTAAAAGTGTGATGTGGTTCGCTGGATGTTGTTTGATGGAGTTTTTGATATATACATATATATATATATATTATATTAATATATGTACATCATCCAATCTTTTTTTTTAATTTGTTATAAATTATCTATTTTGCCAATCTGGACTATTTTATTAGGCTTTAGGATTGTAGAATAGCATATACTACAGGAAATAACTAGCATACAATAGAAAGGTATTTCTCAATTTTATTTTTTACAATCGCCTTTTGGCTATTTATGTCAGTAATGCCCAAATCATAACGCTTTACTTTTATTGTTTTTATGGTTACTACCAAAATAATGCAAGGGCATTAAAGACTGCTTTGACTGCTTGGTTTTTGCTAAAATCAACCAATTTAATCACAAACGCACTGTTTGAAGCCTAAGTTGCCTAATTAATTAATTACCACATTCAAGATTTCAGTCGTACTTGAGAAGTTTTAAGACTACCTGACTGTAAGGTATAAATTTGTTGAAGACAGGTTTACATTTATTTCTTATACAAAATATCACACTGCGTATATGAACAACGGCTTCTCTCGTACTGCAACAATTAAACTACATTCCAGTTTGATCAAGATTGTACTGGTTCTTCGGAGCTTGCAAAACACGAGGAAAAAGTCAATGTTGAAAATTTGTTGAGTAGTTTAGAGGATATGGACAAAGTATGGGAAGACACGCAGAACTTACTTAATGCTGTTAAACTGCCTGAAATCTCTCTTTCAACTTGATTCCCATCATGCCTTGGATTACTTATGATGTTTGACTTTAATTTTCTTGAGCTACATATTGTCAACAATGCCAACACATTCTGCCAGCCATGTGATGTGAAATCACTTTTATGCTAACTGCCAACACACAATAATGTTATGGACAATGGTAAGGGAAAAAGTATGTTTTGTAAAGTTTTTGTTACATTAAATGCAATATATATAGTTTGTAAATACAGAAACTTTATAAAAAATGCTGTTTAGTTTTAAATTGTTAGGCAGCCAACTTAAAAAACCAGAATAAAAAGTTTACAAAATCTGTCTGCTGTGACATAGATGGAGTTTATTGTTTATTTCGCGAACACATAAAAAAGTTGTGAAGGTAATACAAAGTATGTTTTTGTTACAAATGCGATAGACACTTGTAAACAAGGTCCACGTTCGTAGTTTGAAGCTGTAAACTCCTGAACTGTTGGGAAGCCAATTTATAAAACCAGGTCAAATTAAAGAATAAGTGCGTGCATGCATTGACAGTATAAATATTTTGTATGAAAAGACATGGATGCAAAAATGTTTTTGTGTCAGTCAAAAATGACATCATCTATTCCTGACAAGTCACTGTCACTGTCTGACTCTGCTTTCTTTTCCACTTTTGTTGTCACTTTTAGTTTTTTTTGCTCCTGTTCCTGGACCTCTTCCTTGCTGTCATCCTCCCCCAGTGTTTTCCAGTATAAAGCGTCTCGTTTTCGCAGCGTGATCTCAATTTTCGTTCCAGAAACAGTAACTTTGCAAACCTTTGGATCTACCACCTATAACATGACAAAAGGTTTTAAGTTTTGTGAATAAACAAATACAACAAAGTCTACTTACACCAAACAAATGCATCTGTAGATCAAAATGCTTGTGTCCTTCATAATCGATGTTGGCTTTTAACTGTGAAAAAAAATATCCTAATAAAACTGGTGAAAAACAGACAACAAAGTAACTTACATAGACTTGGTTTACTTCAAACTTAGAAGTTTTAATGTTTGCATGCTTGGCGAATATAGAGACAATAACGTTTGGTCCGGTCTGATGCCAGTCTTTTCGACAAACTGTTTTCTCCTCTGTATTGCTCTTCCACAAATGACTGCCTTTGCTGCATCCAGCTTGGCTGAGGAAGGCCGTGAAATCGCTTGTCTTACGCTGGCAACACGACCAGTATTTCATCCTGTTTTAAATAGATACATTTGATTTCAAATCTTATAGACTTGTTGGTAGCATTCAACAATACAATATTAGAATACCTACCCTTCATGGAACACAGGTATTCCCGGGTGATGGTTACATTCTGATAAATCACATGGTGCATTCGCATATACCTGGTTTAAACACAATAATAAAGTAATTAAACATATATGCTACAAAGGCTCCAAATCAAAAGTGCATAATACAACAGCCATACCTCTTCACATCCTCCATTCCGACATTTGGTCCCGATTTTAATAACTCCGTCATCAACAGCTGCGCTCGTTTTCATGGCTTTCAACTTGTCATAAGACGATGTAACTTTAATAGGAATGCTTATCAAGGGCTCTGTCGAACTGAAATTAAATTTAACTCGATTTATCCTAAATTTGGACACAGCTGTTTTTTTGTTTTTTAAGGGTGAGGTCCTTGTGAAGGACCTGGGATTTAGGGCAGACTTGGACCGTTACCCCAACACCCATAAAGCCCATTTAGATCCTTCAAGCGACCGGTGCAGCGGCACCGCATTGCAGTCAGACTTGTAGACACAGATACAGCTGTTACATTTAACCAAAATTTAAACAGAATCAACAATACCTTGGTCTGTCTAACTCCACAGTATTGATAGGTTTTGGTGGAGGCGTTATAATTTTCTCTAATATGGAAACTTCTTTATTTTGTTTGGTTGTTTCTACTTTTGCTTTCATTGCTGCTTTTGGTTTTTCATTGCTATGTTTTCCAGTTGTACAACCCTGGATGTAAAGTCAATGTTATAACTTGCACAAACTGGAAAACTGGGCACTTATAATTTATATTGGCTGCAGATTGTGTATAACAATAAGATACTCATAATAGCAACGTTACAGTTTTAAATGTCACTGTTTTAGCCAGTTTAGCAGCTACTTATCTAAAACACAAGCAAAATCAGTATTAGCAGAAGAACTGTCAAGAAAAGTCAACGCAGTTTTTCACTCACAGGTATTTTCATAAACTCTGAAAAATCTGTTGTCCTCTTTTTGCAACAAGACCAACCCTTTAGTGCATCATGAAAAATTGGACCACCAGAGTGATAGTGGCATGAATCTGTTACAACATTTTCTTGTCATGGTCGTATCCTTTTGTATAAATATGCTACATAGTTCAGTCACCAAGTAAAATTTAACAAAATTTAAAAGTTCACCATTTAAAAACAATTAAGTTATTGACAATATTACCTTCTGTATTCGATGCTGGGTCGAATTTAGCTCCACAAGACGTGTTATAACACTGAATCTCTGTCATTTTTTCAACAACGACGGTTATTTCCAAGTGGCAAAGCTTTTATATTGAAAAGTTTTAAATCCAATATTCTGTATTTTCCCGTGGAATTGGGCAGGCGAAGTCTTCTTAATTTACCCCAAAAGCAACACCGCAGTACAGCTTACGTTTTACAACAACTGGGAATGGTCAGACACTCAGAAAGTTCGAGAAAATACCTTCTGTTGTGAATCGCACGTTAGCTGGCGATAACAATTCAACAGCTGTAGTAAATATAGACATCGTGATACCGTTGGCACTATATGGGGACTACAACCTAAGAATGCACTATGTTTTGATGTTTATCAGTTATGACACTAAAGTGTTGTACCTGTGTTAGAATCTGTACAGTGAAGTTGAGACCAACATAACTTTTTGCTTGTACGAAAAGTTATGTAACGTACGTGCATTCGTTATACAGTGACATGAACAACAATACGATTATCGAAGTGCAAACTTTTCAAAGAAACGTTAATCAATTTCTTAAAATAAACGCGACGGAGGAATTAACCCAACACTTTATGCGACGTACAAACACAACCTGCCGGAGATAAAAACCATAGAGCCTACCGAAAGAGTTTTAAGAAACTTTTTTTGAATTGAGTCTATTTGCCAAAATTCTGGCGTATTCGTTCGTTTGGAGTTTTATATGAACAAAAAGTAGGAAATGCATAAATGTATGTATATATATATATATCCATATATACAGCAGGGTATGGGAAGATGGGACACCTTTCTATTCCATTTTTCCCCATTTGGTATAGTAAACATTAAGAGAAACATTCAAGGAATTATGAAACCGTGCCCTTACAACTTTCATAAACCGTTGTTGGATATTATGTGTGCCTTACAGAACTATAATATTTGAATTGGAAAGACATGTGACGTAACTCTGAGGTGGCTTAATTTCCGGGTAAGTGGCGGACATAATATAGTTATGTATAAAATGGCTATATTCCGTCATTCACTTTCACATCATTCAGTGCAAGCAGTACGTATAGGTAACGTAGATTGTTTTGCTTTCAAATCATGGAGCTTCTACTACGATTATGCTTACTCAGCTACTTCTGGACTTTTGTTACATCAAGTAAGCAAATGTCTGCATTTATATCAAGTAACAATGTACTTAACTGGTGTATAATCATATAGCATATTTGTTACATATATATAGGCTCGGCACAACGACCGACAGTGTATAACGGAACATATGAAGTAACTTCTCAATCAAAGACTTCCAGCAGCTTCATGAACTTTGCTTACAGGTGAGCTCCCACAACAGTTTGGAGATGAAATAAAAAATAGCCTATATATCGGCTATCATGTTCTATTCAAATTTACCAAAAAAAAACTTAATGCATCTAAGTTTGGATAACAGTTTTTTTAAAAACTATACTGAAGTGAAAGCTAGATCTGAAACACATTTTAAACTCCATCACAAAACACGGTTGTTCTTTGTACAGGCTCTGTCTAAATTCGGTACCAGCGCATGTCTACGCAACAGCGAAACCATGCAGTATTAGTAAGTCACATAAGTTCAAAGTTACTGTGCTTCAAATTCTTAGGGGTAATGTGGTGGTAATGGTTACGCGAACTGACCAGGCATCAGGTTGGGATGCTTTGGACTTAATAATAACATGGACGTTGTATATTGGTAAGTTGCTATCAGTGTATATCTGCCGCAACACAATGACATATGGGATATCCTTGCAGGTAATGGCACTGGATATGAACAACACTTCATATGGCTGCCTTATACTACTGGTAATTACGCATGGAATAAACAAGTGACGTCCGATTTTTGCAAATCTTTGGATGGCAAGCTTGTTGACATCGAAAACAAAGCAATGTATGACGTAGTATACAAATACATGGAATCTTCTTTTACGTCCAGTTTTGACAACGTCCAATCCTGGCTTGCAATGACTTATGACAGGGTAAGTTGTGGTTCGTTTTCTTTCAGCCATGACCATTTTAAATTAAAAATAGAACGTTACGATCACCCAAAGCAACGGACAACCTGGTTATAATGGTGATTGGTTGGCGCTAGGAGGATATCCTAAGGCTGGTTACGCTTCGTGGACAAGTGTTGGTATCAGGGTAGGAATACAACCTCATACACTCGGAAACGGCGGTATGTGGACTTGGTACGCTATGAGTTCAGCCGACAGTCTCGCACCTTTGTGTGCCTACAACGCAGCACATTGAATTAAAACACATTACATTAGCTATAACCAACAGAACTCAACTGTTTAGTTTCCGTATGTTTGTGTTCATTGCTCTGTCCAAATATTACGAGGAACAGCCAAGACATTACGTTGTACTGAATATTAATGAGTCCAGCACACACAGCACACCACGCCTCAGATATTTAACTGTATATCCATCGCAATTCAATACTTCGTATATATTCAGTATTTTATTTTCTCCATAATAACCACATGCATTTTGTGTGATTTAACACGAACATTGTATATAAAGTTATTAAACAAAGTATTGCATTGCTTCGAAGCTTTCGTCGATAGGTGAGACAGACCATTTATATTATAATAGAGTGGGGAACGTGGGACAAATTAGCACAGAATAGCCAAATATCAAACCAGAACGTTAACGCCGCATGCAGCTTATTTCGTGTAGCCTATACTGTGGGTGCATGTATGAAATATTTTGCTTCTACTTTGTGATCAAGAAGTAACGAAATAAAAAACGGCATGAGCATAATTCGCGTGAAGCTGAAAAAAATAATCTAGGAAAAGAAAGACGTGTGTGTTTAATTTACGTTTGGTCCTACCGGTCATCTGTTCTAATCCGCAGTTCATTGCGCAAAGGTGACCGACCAAAAGTTGAATTAGTTTGGAAAAGTTTTGTTGTGGTTAATTTTACGTTTTGGGACTGGACATGGCTTCTTCTGCAGTTTCCCGGTTAGCCAATGCTCTTAGAAGATGTACAGTACAACAGCCGCGCAGCGTAAGTCACTAAACGTTATCATTGATTTGTATAGATGTCGTAAATTGGTACTAAATAATGATAATACCGTAGAGCTGCAGTTAATTGAATATATACGTAGTAATTCTTATTATGAAAATTACTACTGTTTGTCGCATTGTAGAGTTACTTTTATACATGTGTATTAGTTTAATATAAACCTCATACTTTATTCTGAGAGCATGTTATAGCATGTTAATTGGTATTCTCGCACCGTAAACCAGTGAACATTCAATTCTCAATACGTCCCTTCACTCTTTCTAATGCAAGAATTTCATATATAATAATATATTAAGGCTATTATTTCATAACATTAAAAATGTTCCAGATCCTGTCTCGCCGGATGCAATCCACCCAAGCGTCGGTCCAAGTAAACACTCCTGAAACAAGAGTCACCACGCTTGCTAACGGACTGCGTGTAGCTTCTGAGGATTCTGGTTTGTCCACATGCACAGTTGGTTTGTGGATTGATGCTGGTAGCAGATATGAAACCAATGATAATAATGGAACAGCTCACTTCTTGGAGCACATGGCTTTTAAGGTATGAAATCGTATTTTTGATGTATATATATAATATTTATTTTGAAAAATGTTTAAACACAATGTGCTTTCAGTTTAAATATTTTTAGTTTTATTTTCATAGAATCATGTTTAAATTAAACCAATAATATTTTTTTCATTGATGTATATCTTTGCCTATCATTAAAAACTGTTTTTATAGTCATTCTAGTGCGTCGATATAAAAAGAGTATTAATATATACAATGTAAGTAATCCACATAATGTTCCACAGGGCACAGCCAACAGAACTCAGCTTGACCTTGAACTTGAGGTAGAGAACATGGGAGCTCACTTGAATGCTTATACCTCACGAGAACAAACAGTTTATTACGCTAAATCTTTTAGCAAAGACTTGCCACAAGGTGGGGCTAGAGATCTGTTGAGCAGTTGATTTTTGTGTATAGTATTATTATATTTATATATATTATTAGTTATACTCAATAGTTTTACAAATTTAAAATGTTTAATCTGTTTCAAAGCAATTTTTCTTGTTATTCTTTTTTTGAGTAATTATGTCATTTAAATAAATCGAAATATATTCAAAACAGTCATTAAACATCTTACTTTAACATTTTATCTCCAGCTGTCGAAATATTAGCTGACATCATACAGAACAGCACGTTGGGTGAAGCGGAGATTGAACGAGAACGAGGAGTCATTCTTAGAGAAATGGAGGAAATTGAACAAAACCAACAAGTGAGTCGTCATGTTTAATATTAGTAGTTTGAAAACACATTTGTTTTTTTAGGTCTGTAATTGAGTCTTTAAGTTTAAACAGCAACTGACAAATGTAAAACTATTGCTGGGCAAAAATGTGCACTGTAATAGATGGGTAGTTGGTTCAAGCACTTGGACACTAAAAGAGATCAAACTACTTAAGTAATTAACTGTAAATGGACGATATATATGACTGAGTACATAAACATTAAATATGTTAAGTTAACATAGCAAAAACTGGATAAACTTAATTTGCGCAACTTATATTTCCCTCCAGGAAGTTGTGTTTGATTACCTTCACTCCACTGCTTACCAAGGAACCTCCCTTGGTCTCACTATACTTGGACCATCTGAAAATATCAAGAAAATAAACAGACAGGATCTTGTTACTTACATCAAGCAACATTACAAGTAACTTGCATTGGCATGCTTGTATTCAAAGACCTCAGTCTTGTATTGATTTTAAAACAAAAGAAAAAGGGCTGATACATTTGGGGGCACGTCTTTGTTTTTATGTATCTTTATAAACGGTAAAATTGCCTGTAAAGTTTACTTATTAGTGCAATATAGATAATTCCAGGATAGGTCTGCTTACATTGCCACCACAGGTTTGCCCCCGTGATGGGGTGACATGTCATACCCAACCCCTTAATATTAAACCCCCTCATTCCCCCCCAGTCCATCCCGAATGGTCCTCGCAGCAGCTGGAGGCGTCAACCACGATAAACTTGTCAACCTCGCAAAGGAATTCTTTGGCACAACAGTTTCATCGGATAACCAGGATCCATCACCTTTGAAACTTCAACCTTGCACCTTTACTGGCAGTGATGTGAGTGTTTTCATAGGCGGAATGTACATGAAATATGGCCCTATTGAAATAAGGTTCACTTTGTTTTTCCATACAAGTTCTTAAATTCTTGAATTCCTGGTTGTTACTTATAAATGCTAGAAAGGAGCAAGCATATATGTCCCATGTTTCCCATGATCTATATAAAGTTAATCCCATGATATATATTCTATAGTTTTATTTCATGAGACGATCTAATGCACCAACTCTAGCCTACATAGCTACATACCAGGAGACACCATAAGACCCCATAACTCACCCTATAAACCTCTAACCTCCCCTATGTAAATATTCACAGCTTCGCCACCGCAACGACCACATGCCATACGTCCATGTTGCCATGGCAGTTGAAGGTGTAGGATGGGAACATCCCGATACCATTCCTCTCATGATCGCTAACCAGGTTCGTTTGGTTCTGGTGTTCTGTGCATTGGAATAAATTATTTGTATGTTAGTGGTTTTGTATCTGAGAAAGAAGTATCATTATACTTTTCCTGCTTGTTGTCACAATACAAAGATTTCATTGTCATCTTATACACCAGACTAGACACACATGATGCATTCCTACACCTCCTGCTCACTGTTAAGTTATAACATGGGTGCCTTTTTTGAACCAGACACACACGGAGTATTCATACACCTCGTGTTCAATGTTGAGGTTTAAACATTGGTGTCTTATACAGCAGATCATTCCACGAATTTTCTTTTTTGTCAAAATACAAACTTGAAAAGTTATGCTAAGATTTATTAAAACCTTCCACATTATGACATCACACAGATAATTGGAACATGGGACAGATCCTCAGCCAATGGGGCGCATTTCCCCAACCCCTTGGTGAGAAGGATGGCACGTGAAGGTCTCTGTGTTAGTTTCCAATCATTCAACACATTGTACACCGATACTGGACTATGGTAGGTTCTAGGTTGTATGCTGATGATGTTTTAAAGGGTAATTACGAAGTATTTTTGCGCAATTCATGGAGAGAGAGAGAGAAAGAGGGAAAGGGGGGTATATTTGTTTAAAAGAGCACTGATTTTAATCATAGGTAGTATTTTTAGTGGAACTGTTCAATATGCTCGTGCCATAAATATTATATTAGGAAACCTGTTTTTATAAACCAGATCATCATGCACTAGAAATGGTGTGTTTTTTTATAAATGTTTAAATTTTTTAGTAAACGTTTGTATCTTGTGATCCGGTATCATTTTGATTGTACCGTAGTGTTTCGCTTGTTTTATAGTTGGTTCACTTTATATATCAAATACAGTTAATTTTTTCATATTAAATCTTTATATTATTCCTATTTACAGGGGAATCTACTTTGTGAGCGACAACGATAATATTTACGATTGTACAATTCGTGTACAGGACGAATGGTATAGCATGCATGGGTCTAAGTGTTATAAATGTGTTATGTCCATCGTAGTATAAGTTCAACTGGGATATAAGAGTAGAGACACCCTATGTTTTGCCATTGCTAATAATTTATATTTCCAAAAAAAAGATTTTACCATTTACAGTATGAAAGTAGTTATGGCACACGGATACTCCAAGGATTTGCTATTTTCTAATTTTTTTATATTGCTTTCGAGAATGTAACTTACTTTATCCTCACCTGGCCAAAAAAAAAAACGGGTGTTTATACACCTCGTGCGGACTTACGAGTTACAGTGTATGTTACTTTGTGAGTGGGTATTTTTTGAATTTTTGTTTGTTGTTAACCCTATACTACACACAGGATGAGATTGTGCACAGACCTGACTGAGTTTGAGGTTTCCAGAGCCCAGAACACCCTGCTTACAAACATGGCTCTCATGTTAGATGGAACCACTCCAATTTGTGAGGATATTGGTCGACAGATGCTTTGCTATGGACGCAGAATCCCATGGCCAGAAATGGCTCGCCGAATCTCGGTAAATATACACAGTTTGTTGTTGTTTTTAGCAGAAGTCTCTGGCATGTCAATATTTCCGCATGAATCTCCCAGATGCAATGCAGGTTGTGTGTGGCCTTATACCTCCACCCAACTGTAACTAACAACTTTTTAATTCTCCACCTGTAGCGTTTTGGTTTATTGCTAACACCAAGTGATTGTAAACCTAATGTGCAACACTGGTCCCCTCTTGTATGGAAATATGACAATAGATTATTATTTTAAAAATACTGTAACCGAATAAGTGTGTTAAATCATACTAAACCGTTTGAATCCATATTCATCGGCTGTGATTGATACTAAGCATACCCTCAATACTACACCATCGTTTTTTAAAAGTTTTTGATATTTTCCAGCACGTTAACATCAGTGATGTGAAGAAAGTGATGAAACAGTATGTATGGGATTCGTGTCCCGCTGTTGCATCTATTGGACCAACAGAAGCCCTCCCAGATTATGCCAACATTCGTGCGAAGATGTACAAAGTGTTCCATTGAATATTTGTTATTTATATGCGTTATCTGTGTTTCAGTAAAATCTTTACCAACAATAAATTTGGAGAAACTCTAGGCAACACGATCCGTTTGAATAAATAAATTCTTGGTGCCCGTTTTAGGTTAATTTCATTAAAAAGTTCAAATAAAAGATCGCTTTGAAACTGCTTGTTCTTTGAGTAACTCGAAAAGTTTGTTGTTTACTTTCATTCAAAGTAAATTTGGTAGTTCGCACATGCAGTTCGACACTTTTTTGAAGTTCTATTTGAACTTGCAGTCTGTTCAAGTTACTTGCTGTAGCCTTATGTATGGATGTACCTATAGAATACTTAAACTTCCATTGCCTTTACAGATTTTATGCACATTATGGTAAAAACTTCGGTTATTTCTTGATCCAAATGCTGCATGCTTATCTGTACAGCTTGGTTTAATTAGTTTTCTGCATTGAAAATGACCGTAGTTGAAGTCTGTGTAACCTCTAAGATGCTGTTGTGTTACCTGATGGAAATCTTGTTAGTTCTAAATCATTGCCACTGTTTCCCACGATAAAGAATAAAAAATAACTTGAAGCAGGTTTGTATTTAGTTTATAAATGATAATATTAAAGTTTATTTTAGCACACATGTAGTTTTTTTGTTACTTACAGCATTAATTTGCTTGTTAGTTTACAGTTTAAAAAATGTAGATAAAAGAGTATATTTTAAGTTTAATTCACAACAGTTAAAGTAACTATATAGCGGTTGTTATATTAAAAAGCAGTTAAAACAAAGTAGCGCTACAAGGCAGTCATTCTTAGCACTGATTTCATAATTTAGTCCTGAAAATTGGCAGAAGGTAAGTTTCCACTCTGTGTAATTTAAACGCAATCTCAGTAGTATTTGCACATGATGGTAAATGGTAGTGTGTTTATTATCATTCGGTTTCAGGCAGTGCTTGGAGCTGGAGTCTTCCATCTTGAAGCTTGGCCGTACCCAAATTCACCAAAGCCTAAAATCCGTTTAGTTGGTGCGTACTCCATCAATGCTCCCACTGTAAGAGGCTGCCATTTTGGATCCTGTTTTGCTGTTGAAGGCTTTCTTGAAAATAGTCGTCTTTGTCCAATCTGAGGTCGAAACCCTGACAAGTCATGAACTGGAGCACTGATAGTGATCCGTGATGTCATTGATGGGGGGAGTAAACTTTTATAGCCAGGGATGTCCGTCACCTGCCACACAAAAGTTGCAACTTTTAAATTGGGAGGTAATAATCACCCACAAAGTAGCATACATGGTAACTCATAAGCTGGCGTGAGGTGTATGAACACCTTTGTTATAATGACTGTCGTATTCCGGCCACAATAAAGTTAGTTACATTCATTATAACATAATATAACTTACAAACTCATGCTACATATTCTTATTTTGTATATTTCAACATTATGGTGAAATTAAAACTTTGTTAGTAAAGTTGGCGCTGCTTTGTACTCATCCTCTAGATGGTGACAAAGAGCCAAATGTTGCCAATTTTTTTAAATTCCTTAATTTTAATGAAAAGCTCTATAGCTTGTTTTAACATTGTTTTTTTTTTGCTGCTGATTCAATTCTCTTTGTTGGTTTAATATTATAGTACTTCGCTGTAGTATCCTTTACCCACCATTTTATATTTACCCACCATTTTCAAATCATCGAGTTTTGCGTATTTTCCATAAAATGTTCCTCTTGTTCTGCAGGCATCTTCTGACAGGAAATGGATGTTGGAAAATCTTTTCCGAACGTCCTCGCGCTCCTCTTCTTCCAAAATTCGATCTCTTTCACTCGTCTCCGATTTTTCGTCAATCGCAAATTTTTCGCTGAAATATCTGAAAAACCATTTGGGTAAGAAATTTTTATTAATTTTACATTTACATTGATTGCACTCTTTGAGATTTAATCATGTTTTGTAGTATTTTTTGTAAAACTTTTATGTTAATCCTACATGTTAATTACTAAGTTTGAATACCATAATTATCGAAATGCAAGGTTATGACAACTGCATGATGATATGGGGAGTAATTTTGTAATTTATGTCTGTGGGATGAAGTACAGGGTGCTTGGAAAGTAGCTGTGCAGTGTTCTAGTATTTTTTCCATATTTACTGATGAGGTGTTTAGAATCAAAATAAGAAAGATCCAAGCCTATTGATGTTAACGGGGTCACTTTCAACATCATTTATAATTATTATTTATATTAACCTCCAGGATTGTATACTGAAACATGCCTATTAATGAATATGTAAGTGCAAAGTGACTTTCTAACCACCCTGCTTATTCACCTGTGTAAGGTTTGCGTTCCTTCTCTGTCATTATAGTCAGGAACCGGGTTGTTACTGAGAAGCAAAGTTGTTTTGTTTTTGTTGTTCTCCGATGCTCTAAACATCACATTTGTGTGGTGCCTTGCTTTTCTTACTCTTTCCTGCGTTTAAATATATTTAATTATTACAGTGTGTTGTATGGGACTTGTTTTTTTCTGGTAAAACTATTTGCCTACTTCCCCAACACTGATTTGAAACTAATTGATATATTACATTCTATTTTTTCATAAACTGTATAAAGTAATGTCAAATGACAGACATAACATTAAAATAAAGGTATTATTTTAATATGGGAGGGAAAGAAAAAGTATATATATATTTTGCATTATGTCGGGTGGCAGAAATAACAGAATATTTAGAAAATTCATTTTTTAAATTAACAAAATGGTGTAAAAGCCAGACACTTAAGTAAGTTAGCTGGAATATCTAAGATGATAAAAAAAAACAAATTATATAAAACAATATGACTTTTTGATTTATAAATGATGTGAAAGCAACCAGATACTAACTCTGTATCGTTTGTCCATCAGTTTGTCGAGTTCTGGCACGTCTACATGGTGTGTGAAGCTACGATGTACAATGGAACGATTCTGGTTGAGGCTGTCTCTTAGAAATGCTCCATATGATACCTAAGGTAAATGGAAGTTTGATAATATTATTATATGAGACAAAACACTTAAGTGAAATTTAGTTTCTTCACTCACTAAAGTTTCTCTATTAATTTCTGCTTAATATTTGTGTCGTCTACAAAAGGTTTAAGACATTCTACTTAAAAGATTTTCGCTTTTGTGTAATATAATCTGCATTGCTGCATTTAGCAATGCAAAAGCATAAGCATTAGGTTTACATCATGCTTTGCATTTCTTTGAAATGTTGTGATTAATGTTCTCACAAACAAAGCAAAATCTTTTTGTTGAGAACAAGATAATTAATTGGCAACATTTTGATGCGCAAGCGTTCAGTAGACATTATTTAACTAATCGTGATATGGTTAAAATGAAAACATATTTTCGGCTTTTGGTATCTTAGCAGTCGCATGTTTTGTGACATCACAGTAACATTGTGACTGCTCTTTCCTGTTTATCGAGCAATCGTGTGTGGTCGGCATGACACAGCATAGATATCATATTTTCGTGTCATCTACTGTTATTGAGCGAGTAATTTGTTTTGGATATTACACACAACTTTGTGTCATCACGGGCTTGTCACCTCACAATTTGTTTTGATAACCCACAAGCTTTGTTTGTTACGGTTTACTGTCGTGTTATTTTGACAGCTTGACTAAACATATCATGTTACACAAATAGAAACAAGACAAATTATATACCTTCCGGGATTTTAAATAGAAAACCAAATCAATCATCTCTATTTAATAAACTCAGTAGTTCATTCAAGTTTAACCATCTTTTATGTTTTACAGAAGTATTTGTCAGATTTTATTAAAAAACAATTACCTTAAATTTCTCATTCTGATCCATTTTCTTTTGAGGAAGTTATTTAAATTTAGGATTTGATTAAAATAATTAATTCAATTGATTCCATTGTTTTGTAATAATGACAAATTGGAATGAGTGATTTCATAATTTATATG